>NW_026123747.1:0-300000 GCF_025177605.1 Cucumis melo
GTCCGGGGCATTCCCGCTCGCGTTTTCTTGGGACGAGCACCGGAAGTCCTCGAGCTCAGCCCGTTTCCTTCGCTGCAAGTGCATTTCCAGTGGTTTCTGACACCGGACGAGCGTTCGCCACTCGTTGGAAGCTTCGGCCATCTTTTGGACCGTTTTGGGTCGCACCACAGTTCTCCCTCCAACGAGCTCGCTTCCCGACCTATACCTCCGGAAAACGTGTCAGGGAGCATGCCAGGAGTGTGGGTTGAAGTCCTCGGAGCACGAGACCCGAAGATCGAAAGACTTATGACCAATACGGAGCAAAGGGAAGAAATCGTCGGGGGACCGCTTTTTACCCCAGGACGAGAAAACTGAGTCCGGGGCATTCCCGCTCGCGTTTTCTTGGGACGAGCACCGGAAGCCGTCGAGCTCAGCCCGTTTCCTTCGCTGCAAGTGCATTTCCAGTGGTTTCTGACACCGGACCAGCGTTCGTCACTTGTTGGAAGCTTCTTCCATCTTTTGGACCGTTTTGGGTCGCACAACAGTTCGCCCTCCAACGAGCTCGCTTCCCGACCTATACCTCCGGAAAACGTGTCAGGGAGCATGCCAGGAGTGTGGGTTGAAGTCCTCGGAGCACGAGACCCGAAGATCGAAAGACTTATGACCAATACGGAGCAAAGGGAAGAAACCGTCGGGGGACCGCTTTTTACCCCAGGACGAGAAAACTGAGTCCGGGGCATTCCCGCTCGCGTTTTCTTGGGACGAGCACCGGAAGTCCTCGAGCTCAGCCCGTTTCCTTCGCTGCAAGTGCATTTCCAGTGGTTTCTGACACCGGACGAGCGTTCGCCACTCGTTGGAAGCCTCGGCCATCTTTTGGACCGTTTTGGATCGCACCACAGTTCTCCCTCCAACGAGCTCGCTTCCCGACCTATACCTCCGGAAAACGTGTCAGGGAGCATGCCAGGAGTGTGGGTTGAAGTCCTCGGAGCACGAGACCCGAAGATCGAAAGACTTATGACCAATACGGAGCAAAGGGAAGAAACCGTCGGGGGACCGCTTTTTACCCAAGGACGAGAAAACTGAGTCCGGGGCATTCCCGCTCGCGTTTTCTTGGGACGAGCACCGGAAGTCCTCGAGCTCAGCCCGTTTCCTTCGCTGCAAGTGCATTTCCAGTGGTTTCTGACACCGGACGAGCGTTCGCCACTCGTTGGAAGCTTCGGCCATCTTTTGGACCGTTTTGGGTCGCACCACAGTTCTCCCTCCAACGAGCTCGCTTCCCGACCTATACCTCCGGAAAACGTGTCAGGGAGCATGCCAGGAGTGTGGGTTGAAGTCCTCGGAGCACGAGACCCGAAGATCGAAAGACTTATGACCAATACGAAGCAAAGGGAAGAAACCGTCGGGGGACCGCTTTTTACCCCAGGACGAGAAAACTGAGTCCTGGGCATTGCCGCTCGCGTTTTCTTGGGACGAGCACCGGAAGTCCTCGAGCTCAGCCCGTTTCCTTCGCTGCAAGTGCTTTTCCAGTGGTTTCTGACACCGGACCAGCGTTCGCCACTCGTTGGAAGCTTCGGCCATCTTTTGGACCGTTTTGGGTCGCACCACAGTTCTCCCTCCAACGAGCTCGCTTCCCGACCTATACCTCCGGAAAACGTGTCAGGGAGCATGCCAGGAGTGTGGGTTGAAGTCCTCGGAGCACGAGACCCGAAGATCGAAAGACTTATGACCAATACGGAGCAAAGGGAAGAAACCGTCGGGGGACCGCTTTTTACCCCAGGACGAGAAAACTGAGTCCGGGGCATTCCCGCTCGCGTTTTCTTGGGACGAGCACCAGAAGTCCTCGAGCTCAGCCCGTTTCCTTCGCTGCAAGTGCATTTCCAGTGGTTTCTGACACCGGACCAGCGTTCGCCACTCGTTGGAAGCTTCGGCCATCTTTTGGACCGTTTTGGGTCGCACCACAGTTCTCCCTCCAACGAGCTCGCTTCCCGACCTATACCTCCGGAAAACGTGTCAGGGAGCATGCCAGGAGTGTGGGTTGAAGTCCTCGGAGCACGAGACCCGAAGATCGAAAGACTTATGACCAATACGGAGCAAAGGGAAGAAACCGTCGGGGGACCGCTTTTTACCCCAGGACGAGAAAACTGAGTCCGGGGCATTCCCGCTCGCGTTTTCTTGGGACGAGCACCGGAAGTCCTCGAGTTCAGCCCGTTTCCTTCGCTGCAAGTGTATTTCCAGTGGTTTCTGACACCGGACGAGCGTTCGCCACTCGTTGGAAGCTTCGGCCATCTTTTGGACCGTTTTGGGTCGCACCACAGTTCTCCCTCCAACGAGCTCGCTTCCCGACCTATACCTCCGGAAAACGTGTCAGGGAGCATGCCAGGAGTGTGGGTTGAAGTCCTCGGAGCACGAGACCCGAAGATCGAAAGACTTATGACCAATACGGAGCAAAGGGAAGAAACCGTCGGGGGACCGCTTTTTACCCCAGGACGAGAAAACTGAGTCCGGGGCATTCCCGCTCGCGTTTTCTTGGGACGAGCACCGGAAGTCCTCGAGCTCAGCCCGTTTCCTTCGCTGCAAGTGCATTTCCAGTGGTTTCTGACACCGGACCAGCGTTCGCCACTCGTTGGAAGCTTCGGCCATCTTTTGGACCGTTTTGGGTCGCACCACAGTTCTCCCTCCAACGAGCTCGCTTCCCGACCTATACCTCCAGAAAACGTGTCAGGGAGCATGCCAGTTGTGTGGGTTGAAGTCCTCGGAGCACGAGACCCGAAGATCGAAAGACTTATGACCAATACGGAGCAAAGGGAAGAAACCGTCGGGGGACCGCTTTTTACCCCAGGACGAGAAAACTGAGTCCGGGGCATTCCCGCTCGCGTTTTCTTGGGACGAGCACCGGAAGCCCTCGAGCTCAGCCCGTTTCCTTCGCTGCAAGTGCATTTCCAGTGGTTTCTGACACCGGACGAGCGTTCGCCACTCGTTGGAAGCTTCGGCCATCTTTTGGACCGTTTTGGGTCGCACCACAGTTCTCCCTCCAACGAGCTCGCTTCCCGACCTATACCTCCGGAAAACGTGTCAGGGAGCATGCCAGGAGTGTGGGCTGAAGTCCTCGGAGCACGAGACCCGAAGATCGAAAGACTTATGACCAATACGGAGCAAAGGGAAGAAACCGTCGGGGGACCGCTTTTTACCCCAGGACGAGAAAACTGAGTCCGGGGCATTCCCGCTCGCGTTTTCTTGGGACGAGCACCGGAAGTCCTCGAGCTCAGCCCGTTTCCTTCGCTGCAAGTGCATTTCCAGTGGTTTCTGACACCGGCCAGCGTTCGCCACTCGTTGGAAGCTTCGGCCATCTTTTGGACCGTTTTGGGTCGCACCACAGTTCTCCCTCCAACGAGCTCGCTTCCCGACCTATACCTCCGAAAAACGTGTCAGGGAGCATGCCAGGAGTGTGGGTTGAAGTCCTCGGAGCACGAGACCCGAAGATCGAAAGACTTATGACCAATACGGAGCAAAGGGAAGAAACCGTCGGGGGACCGCTTTTTACCCCAGGACGAGAAAACTGAGTCCGGGGCATTCCCGCTCGCGTTTTCTTGGGACGAGCACCGGAAGTCCTCGAGCTCAGCCCGTTTCCTTCGCTGCAAGTGCATTTCCAGTGGTTTCTGACACCCGACGAGCGTTCGCCACTCGTTGGAAGCCTCGGCCATCTTTTGGACCGTTTTGGATCGCACCACAGTTCTCCCTCCAACGAGCTCGCTTCCCGACCTATACCTCCGGAAAACGTGTCAGGGAGCATGCCAGGAGTGTGGGTTGAAGTCCTCGGAGCACGAGACCCGAAGATCGAAAGACTTATGACCAATACGAAGCAAAGGGAAGAAACCGTCGGGGGACCGCTTTTTACCCCAGGACGAGAAAACTGAGTCCTGGGCATTCCCGCTCGCGTTTTCTTGGGACGAGCACCGGAAGTCCTCGAGCTCAGCCCGTTTCCTTCGCTGCAAGTGCTTTTCCAGTGGTTTCTGACACCGGACCAGCGTTCGCCACTCGTTGGAAGCTTCGGCCATCTTTTGGACCGTTTTGGGTCGCACCACAGTTCTCCCTCCAACGAGCTCGCTTCCCGACCTATACCTCCGGAAAACGTGTCAGGGAGCATGCCAGGAGTGTGGGTTGAAGTCCTCGGAGCACGAGACCCGAAGATCGAAAGACTTATGACCAATACGGAGCAAAGGGAAGAAACCGTCGGGGGACCGCTTTTTACCCCAGGACGAGAAAACTGAGTCCGGGGCATTCCCGCTCGCGTTTTCTTGGGACGAGCACCAGAAGTCCTCGAGCTCAGCCCGTTTCCTTCGCTGCAAGTGCATTTCCAGTGGTTTCTGACACCGGACCAGCGTTCGCCACTCGTTGGAAGCTTCGGCCATCTTTTGGACCGTTTTGGGTCGCACCACAGTTCTCCCTCCAACGAGCTCGCTTCCCGACCTATACCTCCGGAAAACGTGTCAGGGAGCATGCCAGGAGTGTGGGTTGAAGTCCTCGGAGCACGAGACCCGAAGATCGAAAGACTTATGACCAATACGGAGCAAAGGGAAGAAACCGTCGGGGGACCGCTTTTTACCCCAGGACGAGAAAACTGAGTCCGGAGCATTCCCGCTCGCGTTTTCTTGGGACGAGCACCGGAAGTCCTCGAGCTCAGCCCGTTTCCTTCGCTGCAAGTGCATTTCCAGTGGTTTCTGACACCGGACGAGCGTTCGCCACTCGTTGGAAGCTTCGGCCATCTTTTGGACCGTTTTGGGTCGCACCACAGTTCTCCCTCCAACGAGCTCGCTTCCCGACCTATACCTCCGGAAAACGTGTCAGGGAGCATGCCAGGAGTGTGGGTTGAAGTCCTCGGAGCACGAGACCCGAAGATCGAAAGACTTATGACCAATACGGAGCAAAGGGAAGAAACCGTCGGGGGACCGCTTTTTACCCCAGGACGAGAAAACTGAGTCCGGGGCATTCCCGCTCGCGTTTTCTTGGGACGAGCACCGGAAGTCCTCGAGCTCAGCCCGTTTCCTTCGCTGCAAGTGCATTTCCAGTGGTTTCTGACACCGGACGAGCGTTCGCCACTCGTTGGAAGCTTCGGCCATCTTTTGGACCGTTTTGGGTCACACCACAGTTCTCCCTCCAACGAGCTCGCTTCCCGACCTACACCTCCGGAAAACGTGTCAGGGAGCATGCCAGGAGTGTGGGTTGAAGTCTTCGGAGCACGAGACCCGAAGATCGAAAGACTTATGACCAATACGGAGCAAAGGGAAGAAACCGTCGGGGGACCGCTTTTTACCCCAGGACGAGAAAACTGAGTCCGGGGCATTCCCGCTCGCGTTTTCTTGGGACGAGCACCGAAAGTCCTCGAGCTCAGCCCGTTTCCTTCGCTGCAAGTGCATTTCCAGTGGTTTCTGACACCGGACGAGCGTTCGCCACTCGTTGGAAACTTCGGCCATCTTTTGGACCGTTTTGGGTCGCACCACAGTTCTCCCTCCAACGAGCTCGCTTCCCGACCTATACCTCCCGAAAACGTGTCAGGGAGCATGCCAGGAGTGTGGGTTGAAGTCCTCGGAACACGAGACCCGAAGATCGAAAGACTTATGACCAATACGGAGTAAAGGGAAGAAACCGTCGGGGGACCGCTTTTTACCCCAGGACGAGAAAACTGAGTCCGGGGCATTCCCGCTCGCGTTTTCTTGGGACGAGCACCGGAAGTCCTCGAGCTCAGCCCGTTTCCTTCGCTGCAAGTGCATTTCCAGTGGTTTCTGACACCGGACGAGCGTTCGCCACTCGTTGGAAGCTTCGGCCATCTTTTGGACCGTTTTGGGTCGCACCACAGTTCTCCCTCCAACGAGCTCGCTTCCCGACCTATACCTCCGGAAAACGTGTCAGGGAGCATGCCAGGAGTGTTTGTTGAAGTCCTCGGAGCACGAGACCCGAAGATCGAAAGACTTATGACCAATACGGAGCAAAGGGAAGAAACCGTCGGGGGACCGCTTTTTACCCCAGGACGAGAAAACTGAGTCCGGGGCATTCCCGCTCGCGTTTTCTTGGGACGAGCACCGGAAGTCCTCGAGCTCAGCCCGTTTCCTTCGCTGCAAGTGCATTTCCAGTGGTTTCTGACACCGGACGAGCGTTCGCCACTCGTTGGAAGCTTCGGCCATCTTTTGGACCGTTTTGGGTCGCACCACAGTTCTCCCTCCAACGAGCTCGCTTCCCGACCTACACCTCCGGAAAACCTGTCAGGGAGCATGCCAGGAGTGTGGGTTGAAGTCCTCGGAGCACGAGACCCGAAGATCGAAAGACTTATGACCAATACGGAGCAAAGGGAAGAAACCGTCGGGGGACCGCTTTTTACCCCAGGACGAGAAAACTGAGTCCGGGGCATTCCCGCTCGCGTTTTCTTGGGACGAGCACCGGAAGTCCTCGAGCTCAGCCCGTTTCCTTCGCTGCAAGTGCATTTCCAGTGGTTTCTGACACCGGACGAGCGTTCGCCACTCGTTGGAAGCTTCGGCCATCTTTTGGACCGTTTTGGGTCACACCACAGTTCTCCCTCCAACGAGCTCGCTTCCCGACCTACACCTCCGGAAAACGTGTCAGGGAGCATGCCAGGAGTGTGGGTTGAAGTCTTCGGAGCACGAGACCCGAAGATCGAAAGACTTATGACCAATACGGAGCAAAGGGAAGAAACCGTCGGGGGACCGCTTTTTACCCCAGGACGAGAAAACTGAGTCCGGGGCATTCCCGCTCGCGTTTTCTTGGGACGAGCACCGAAAGTCCTCGAGCTCAGCCCGTTTCCTTCGCTGCAAGTGCATTTCCAGTGGTTTCTGACACCGGACGAGCGTTCGCCACTCGTTGGAAACTTCGGCCATCTTTTGGACCGTTTTGGGTCGCACCACAGTTCTCCCTCCAACGAGCTCGCTTCCCGACCTATACCTCCCGAAAACGTGTCAGGGAGCATGCCAGGAGTGTGGGTTGAAGTCCTCGGAACACGAGACCCGAAGATCGAAAGACTTATGACCAATACGGAGTAAAGGGAAGAAACCGTCGGGGGACCGCTTTTTACCCCAGGACGAGAAAACTGAGTCCGGGGCATTCCCGCTCGCGTTTTCTTGGGACGAGCACCGGAAGTCCTCGAGCTCAGCCCGTTTCCTTCGCTGCAAGTGCATTTCCAGTGGTTTCTGACACCGGACGAGCGTTCGCCACTCGTTGGAAGCTTCGGCCATCTTTTGGACCGTTTTGGGTCGCACCACAGTTCTCCCTCCAACGAGCTCGCTTCCCGACCTATACCTCCGGAAAACGTGTCAGGGAGCATGCCAGGAGTGTTTGTTGAAGTCCTCGGAGCACGAGACCCGAAGATCGAAAGACTTATGACCAATACGGAGCAAAGGGAAGAAACCGTCGGGGGACCGCTTTTTACCCCAGGACGAGAAAACTGAGTCCGGGGCATTCCCGCTCGCGTTTTCTTGGGACGAGCACCGGAAGTCCTCGAGCTCAGCCCGTTTCCTTCGCTGCAAGTGCATTTCCAGTGGTTTCTGACACCGGACGAGCGTTCGCCACTCGTTGGAAGCTTCGGCCATCTTTTGGACCGTTTTGGGTCGCACCACAGTTCTCCCTCCAACGAGCTCGCTTCCCGACCTACACCTCCGGAAAACCTGTCAGGGAGCATGCCAGGAGTGTGGGTTGAAGTCCTCGGAGCACGAGACCCGAAGATCGAAAGACTTATGACCAATACGGAGCAAAGGGAAGAAACCGTCGGGGGACCGCTTTTTACCCCAGGACGAGAAAACTGAGTCCGGGGCATTCCCGCTCGCGTTTTCTTGGGACGAGCACCGGAAGTCCTCGAGCTCAGCCCGTTTCCTTCGCTGCAAGTGCATTTCCAGTGGTTTCTGACACCGGACGAGCGTTCGCCACTCGTTGGAAGCTTCGGCCATCTTTTGGACCGTTTTGGGTCGCACCACAGTTCTCCCTCCAACGAGCTCGCTTCCCGACCTACACCTCCGGAAAACGTGTCAGGGAGCATGCCAGGAGTGTGGGTTGAAGTCCTCGGAGCACGAGACCCGAAGATCGAAAGACTTATGACCAATACGGAGCAAAGGGAAGAAACCGTCGGGGGACCGCTTTTTACCCCAGGACGAGAAAACTGAGTCCGGGGCATTCCCGCTCGCGTTTTCTTGGGACGAGCACCGGAAGTCCTCGAGCTCAGCCCGTTTCCTTCGCTGCAAGTGCATTTCCAGTGGTTTCTGACACCGGACGAGCGTTCGCCACTCGTTGGAAGCTTCGGCCATCTTTTGGACCGTTTTGGGTCGCACCACAGTTCTCCCTCCAACGAGCTCGCTTCCCGACCTACACCTCCGGAAAACGTGTCAGGGAGCATGCCAGGAGTGTGGGTTGAAGTCCTCGGACCATGAGACCCGAAGATCGAAAGACTTATGACCAATACGGAGCAAAGGGAAGAAACCGTCGGGGGACCGCTTTTTACCCCAGGACGAGAAAACTGAGTCCGGGGCATTCCCGCTCGCGTTTTCTTGGGACGAGCACCGGAAGTCCTCGAGCTCAGCCCGTTTCCTTCGCTGCAAGTGCATTTCCAGTGGTTTCTGACACCGGACGAGCGTTCGCCACTCGTTGGAAACTTCGGCCATCTTTTGGACCGTTTTGGGTCGCACCACAGTTCTCCCTCCAACGAGCTCGCTTCCCGACCTACACCTCCGGAAAACGTGTCAAGGAGCATGCCAGGAGTGTGGGTTGAAGTCCTCGGAGCACGAGACCCGAAGATCGAAAGACTTATGACCAATACGGAGCAAAGGGAAGAAACCGTCGGGGGACCGCTTTTTACCCCAGGACGAGAAAACTGAGTCCGGGGCATTCCCGCTCGCGTTTTCTTGGGACGAGCACCGGAAGTCCTCGAGCTCAGCCCGTTTCCTTCGCTGCAAGTGCATTTCCAGTGGTTTCTGACACCGGACGAGCGTTCGCCACTCGTTGGAAGCTTCGGCCATCTTTTGGACCGTTTTGGGTCGCACCACAGTTCTCCCTCCAACGAGCTCGCTTCCCGACCTATACCTCCGGAAAACGTGTCAGGGAGCATGCCAGGAGTGTTTGTTGAAGTCCTCGGAGCACGAGACCCGAAGATCGAAAGACTTATGACCAATACGGAGCAAAGGGAAGAAACCGTCGGGGGACCGCTTTTTACCCCAGGACGAGAAAACTGAGTCCGGGGCATTCCCGCTCGCGTTTTCTTGGGACGAGCACCGGAAGTCCTCGAGCTCAGCCCGTTTCCTTCGCTGCAAGTGCATTTCCAGTGGTTTCTGACACCGGACGAGCGTTCGCCACTCGTTGGAAGCTTCGGCCATCTTTTGGACCGTTTTGGGTCGCACCACAGTTCTCCCTCCAACGAGCTCGCTTCCCGACCTACACCTCCGGAAAACGTGTCAGGGAGCATGCCAGGAGTGTGGGTTGAAGTCCTCGGAGCACGAGACCCGAAGATCGAAAGACTTATGACCAATACGGAGCAAAGGGAAGAAACCGTCGGGGGACCGCTTTTTACCCCAGGACGAGAAAACTGAGTCCGGGGCATTCCCGCTCGCGTTTTCTTGGGACGAGCACCGGAAGTCCTCGAGCTCAGCTCGTTTCCTTCGCTGCAAGTACATTTCCAGTGGTTTCTGACACCGGACGAGCGTTCGCCACTCGTTGGAAGCTTCGGCCATCTTTTGGACCGTTTTGGGTCGCACCACAGTTCTCCCTCCAACGAGCTCGCTTCCCGACCTATACCTCCGGAAAACGTGTCAGGGAGCATGCCAGGAGTGTGGGTTGAAGTCCTCGGAGCACGAGACCCGAAGATCGAAAGACTTATGACCAATACGGAGCAAAGGGAAGAAACCGTCGGGGGACCGCTTTTTACCCCAGGACGAGAAAACTGAGTCCGGGGCATTCCCGCTCGCGTTTTCTTGGGAAGAGCACCGGAAGTCCTCGAGCTCAGCCCGTTTCCTTCGCTGCAAGTGCATTTCCAATGGTTTCTGACACCGGACGAGCGTTCGCCACTCGTTGGAAGCTTCGGCCATCTTTTGGACCGTTTTGGGTCGCACCACAGTTCTCCCTCCAACGAGCTCGCTTCCCGACCTACACCTCCGGAAAACGTGTCAGGGAGCATGCCAGGAGTGTGGGTTGAAGTCCTCGGAGCACGAGACCCGAAGATCGAAAGACTTATGACCAATACGGAGCAAAGGGAAGAAACCGTCGGGGGACCGCTTTTTACCCCAGGACGAGAAAACTAAGTCCGGGGCATTCCCGCTCGCGTTTTCTTGGGACGAGCACAGGAAGTCCTCGAGCTCAGCCCGTTTCCTTCGCTGCAAGTGCATTTCCAGTGGTTTCTGACACCGGACGAGCGTTCGCCACTCGTTGGAAGCTTCGGCCATCTTTTGGACCGTTTTGGGTCGCACCACAGTTCTCCCTCCAACGAGCTCGCTTCCCGACCTACACCTCCGGAAAACCTGTCAGGGAGCATGCCAGGAGTGTGGGTTGAAGTCCTCGGAGCACGAGACCCGAAGATCGAAAGACTTATGACCAATACGGAGCAAAGGGAAGAAACCGTCGGGGGACCGCTTTTTACCCCAGGACGAGAAAACTGAGTCCGGGGCATTCCCGCTCGCGTTTTCTTGGGACGAGCACCGGAAGTCCTCGAGCTCAGCCCGTTTCCTTCGCTGCAAGTGCATTTCCAGTGGTTTCTGACACCGGACGAGCGTTCGCCACTCGTTGGAAGCTTCGGCCATCTTTTGGACCGTTTTGGGTCGCACCACAGTTCTCCCTCCAACGAGCTCGCTTCCCGACCTACACCTCCGGAAAACGTGTCAGGGAGCATGCCAGGAGTGTGGGTTGAAGTCCTCGGAGCACGAGACCCGAAGATCGAAAGACTTATGACCAATACGGATTAAAGGGAAGAAACCGTCGGGGGACCGCTTTTTACCCCAGGACGAGAAAACTGAGTCCGGGGCATTCCCGCTCGCGTTTTCTTGGGACGAGCACCGGAAGTCCTCGAGCTCAGCCCGTTTCCTTCGCTGCAAGTGCATTTCCAGTGGTTTCTGACACCGGACGAGCGTTCGCCACTCGTTGGAAGCTTCGGCCATCTTTTGGACCGTTTTGGGTCGCACCACAGTTCTCCCTCCAACGAGCTCGCTTCCCGACCTACACCTCCGGAAAACGTGTCAGGGAGCATGCCAGGAGTGTGGGTTGAAGTCCTCGGACCACGAGACCCGAAGATCGAAAGACTTATGACCAATACGGAGCAAAGGGAAGAAACCGTCGGGGGACCGCTTTTTACCCCAGGACGAGAAAACTGAGTCCGGGGCATTCCCGCTCGCGTTTTCTTGGGACGAGCACCGGAAGTCCTCGAGCTCAGCCCGTTTCCTTCGCTGCAAGTGCATTTCCAGTGGTTTCTGACACCGGACGAGCGTTCGCCACTCGTTGGAAACTTCGGCCATCTTTTGGACCGTTTTGGGTCGCACCACAGTTCTCCCTCCAACGAGCTCGCTTCCCGACCTACACCTCCGGAAAACGTGTCAAGGAGCATGCCAGGAGTGTGGGTTGAAGTCCTCGGAGCACGAGACCCGAAGATCGAAAGACTTATGACCAATACGGAGCAAAGGGAAGAAACCGTCGGGGGACCGCTTTTTACCCCAGGACGAGAAAACTGAGTCCGGGGCATTCCCGCTCGCGTTTTCTTGGGACGAGCACCGGAAGTCCTCGAGCTCAGCCCGTTTCCTTCGCTGCAAGTGCATTTCCAGTGGTTTCTGACACCGGACGAGCGTTCGCCACTCGTTGGAAGCTTCGGCCATCTTTTGGACCGTTTTGGGTCGCACCACAGTTCTCCCTCCAACGAGCTCGCTTCCCGACCTATACCTCCGGAAAACGTGTCAGGGAGCATGCCAGGAGTGTTTGTTGAAGTCCTCGGAGCACGAGACCCGAAGATCGAAAGACTTATGACCAATACGGAGCAAAGGGAAGAAACCGTCGGGGGACCGCTTTTTACCCCAGGACGAGAAAACTGAGTCCGGGGCATTCCCGCTCGCGTTTTCTTGGGACGAGCACCGGAAGTCCTCGAGCTCAGCCCGTTTCCTTCGCTGCAAGTGCATTTCCAGTGGTTTCTGACACCGGACGAGCGTTCGCCACTCGTTGGAAGCTTCGGCCATCTTTTGGACCGTTTTGGGTCGCACCACAGTTCTCCCTCCAACGAGCTCGCTTCCCGACCTACACCTCCGGAAAACGTGTCAGGGAGCATGCCAGGAGTGTGGGTTGAAGTCCTCGGAGCACGAGACCCGAAGATCGAAAGACTTATGACCAATACGGAGCAAAGGGAAGAAACCGTCGGGGGACCGCTTTTTACCCCAGGACGAGAAAACTGAGTCCGGGGCATTCCCGCTCGCGTTTTCTTGGGACGAGCACCGGAAGTCCTCGAGCTCAGCTCGTTTCCTTCGCTGCAAGTACATTTCCAGTGGTTTCTGACACCGGACGAGCGTTCGCCACTCGTTGGAAGCTTCGGCCATCTTTTGGACCGTTTTGGGTCGCACCACAGTTCTCCCTCCAACGAGCTCGCTTCCCGACCTATACCTCCGGAAAACGTGTCAGGGAGCATGCCAGGAGTGTGGGTTGAAGTCCTCGGAGCACGAGACCCGAAGATCGAAAGACTTATGACCAATACGGAGCAAAGGGAAGAAACCGTCGGGGGACCGCTTTTTACCCCAGGACGAGAAAACTGAGTCCGGGGCATTCCCGCTCGCGTTTTCTTGGGAAGAGCACCGGAAGTCCTCGAGCTCAGCCCGTTTCCTTCGCTGCAAGTGCATTTCCAATGGTTTCTGACACCGGACGAGCGTTCGCCACTCGTTGGAAGCTTCGGCCATCTTTTGGACCGTTTTGGGTCGCACCACAGTTCTCCCTCCAACGAGCTCGCTTCCCGACCTACACCTCCGGAAAACGTGTCAGGGAGCATGCCAGGAGTGTGGGTTGAAGTCCTCGGAGCACGAGACCCGAAGATCGAAAGACTTATGACCAATACGGAGCAAAGGGAAGAAACCGTCGGGGGACCGCTTTTTACCCCAGGACGAGAAAACTAAGTCCGGGGCATTCCCGCTCGCGTTTTCTTGGGACGAGCACCGGAAGTCCTCGAGCTCAGCCCGTTTCCTTCGCTGCAAGTGCATTTCCAGTGGTTTCTGACACCGGACGAGCGTTCGCCACTCGTTGGAAGCTTCGGCCATCTTTTGGACCGTTTTGGGTCGCACCACAGTTCTCCCTCCAACGAGCTCGCTTCCCGACCTACACCTCCGGAAAACGTGTCAGGGACCATGCCAGGAGTGTGGGTTGAAGTCCTCGGAGCACGAGACCCGAAGATCGAAAGACTTATGACCAATACGGAGCAAAGGGAAGAAACCGTCGGGGGACCGCTTTTTACCCCAGGACGAGAAAACTGAGTCCGGGGCATTCCCGCTCGCGTTTTCTTGGGACGAGCACCGGAAGTCCTCGAGCTCAGCCCGTTTCCTTCGCTGCAAGTGCATTTCCAGTGGTTTCTGACACCGGACGAGCGTGCGCCACTCGTTGGAAGCTTCGGCCATCTTTTGGACCGTTTTGGGTCGCACCACAGTTCTCCCTCCAACGAGCTCGCTTCCCGACCTATACCTCCGGAAAACGTGTCAGGGAGCATGCCAGGAGTGTGGGTTGAAGTCCTCGGAGCACGAGACCCGAAGATCGAAAGACCTATGACCAATACGGAGCAAAGGGAAGAAACCGTCGGGGGACCGCTTTTTACCCCAGGACGAGAAAACTGAGTCCGGGGCATTCCCGCTCGCGTTTTCTTGGGACGAGCACCGGAAGTCCTCGAGCTCAGCCCGTTTCCTTCGCTGCAAGTGCATTTCCAGTGGTTTCTGACACCGGACCAGCGTTCGCCACTCGTTGGAAGCTTCGGCCATCTTTTGGACCGTTTTGGGTCGCACCACAGTTCTCCCTCCAACGAGCTCGCTTCCCGACCTATACCTCCGGAAAACGTGTCAGGGAGCATGCCAGGAGTGTGGGTTGAAGTCCTCGGAGCACGAGACCCGAAGATCGAAAGACTTATGACCAATACGGAGCAAAGGGAAGAAACCGTCGGGGGACCGCTTTTTACCCCAGGACGAGAAAACTGAGTCCGGGGCATTCCCGCTCGCGTTTTCTTGGGACGAGCACCGGAAGTCCTCGAGCTCAGCCCGTTTCCTTCGCTGCAAGTGCATTTCCAGTGGTTTCTGACACCGGACGAGCGTTCGCCACTCGTTGGAAGCTTCGGCCATCTTTTGGACCGTTTTGGGTCGCACCACAGTTCTCCCTCCAACGAGCTCGCTTCCCGACCTATACCTCCGGAAAACGTGTCCGGGAGCATGCCAGGAGTGTGGGTTGAAGTCCTCGGAGCACGAGACCCGAAGATCGAAAGACTTATGACCAATACGGAGCAAAGGGAAGAAACCGTCGGGATACCGCTTTTTACCCCAGGACGAGAAAACTGAGTCCGGGGCATTCCCGCTCGCGTTTTCTTGGGACGAGCACCGGAAGTCCTCGAGCTCAGCCCGTTTCCTTCGCTGCAAGTGCATTTCCAGTGGTTTCTGACACCGGACGAGCGTTCGCCACTCGTTGGAAGCTTCGGCCATCTTTTGGACCGTTTTGGGTCGCACCACAGTTCTCCCTCCAACGAGCTCGCTTCCCGACCTATACCTCCGGAAAACGTGTCAGGGAGCATGCCAGGAGTGTGGGTTGAAGTCCTCAGAGCACGAGACCCGAAGATCGAAAGACTTATGACCAATACGGAGCAAAGGGAAGAAACCGTCGGGGGACCGCTTTTTACCCCAGGACGAGAAAACTGAGTCCGGGGCATTCCCGCTCGCGTTTTCTTGGGACGAGCACCGGAAGTCCTCGAGCTCAGCCCGTTTCCTTCGCTGCAAGTGCATTTCCAGTGGTTTCTGACACCGGACGAGCGTTCGCCACTCGTTGGAAGCTTCGGCCATCTTTTGGACCGTTTTGGGTCGCACCACAGTTCTCCCTCCAACGAGCTCGCTTCCCGACCTACACCTCCGGAAAACGTGTCAGGGAGCATGCCAGGAGTGTGGGTTGAAGTCCTCGGACCACGAGACCCGAAGATCGAAAGACTTATGACCAATACGGAGCAAAGGGAAGAAACCGTCGGGGGACCGCTTTTTACCCCAGGACGAGAAAACTGAGTCCGGGGCATTCCTGCTCGCGTTTTCTTGGGACGAGCACCGGAAGTCCTCGAGCTCAGCCCGTTTCCTTCGCTGCAAGTGCATTTCCAGTGGTTTCTGACACCGGACGAGCGTTCGCCACTCGTTGGAAACTTCGGCCATCTTTTGGACCGTTTTGGGTCGCACCACAGTTCTCCCTCCAACGAGCTCGCTTCCCGACCTACACCTCCGGAAAACGTGTCAAGGAGCATGCCAGGAGTGTGGGTTGAAGTCCTCGGAGCACGAGACCCGAAGATCGAAAGACTTATGACCAATACGGAGCAAAGGGAAGAAACCGTCGGGGGACCGCTTTTTACCCCAGGACGAGAAAACTGAGTCCGGGGCATTCCCGCTCGCGTTTTCTTGGGACGAGCACCGGAAGTCCTCGAGCTCAGCCCGTTTCCTTCGCTGCAAGTGCATTTCCAGTGGTTTCTGACACCGGACGAGCGTTCGCCACTCGTTGGAAGCTTCGGCCATCTTTTGGACCGTTTTGGGTCGCACCACAGTTCTCCCTCCAACGAGCTCGCTTCCCGACCTATACCTCCGGAAAACGTGTCAGGGAGCATGCCAGGAGTGTTTGTTGAAGTCCTCGGAGCACGAGACCCGAAGATCGAAAGACTTATGACCAATACGGAGCAAAGGGAAGAAACCGTCGGGGGACCGCTTTTTACCCCAGGACGAGAAAACTGAGTCCGGGGCATTCCCGCTCGCGTTTTCTTGGGACGAGCACCGGAAGTCCTCGAGCTCAGCCCGTTTCCTTCGCTGCAAGTGCATTTCCAGTGGTTTCTGACACCGGACGAGCGTTCGCCACTCGTTGGAAGCTTCGGCCATCTTTTGGACCGTTTTGGGTCGCACCACAGTTCTCCCTCCAACGAGCTCGCTTCCCGACCTACACCTCCGGAAAACGTGTCAGGGAGCATGCCAGGAGTGTGGGTTGAAGTCCTCGGAGCACGAGACCCGAAGATCGAAAGACTTATGACCAATACGGAGCAATGGGAAGAAACCGTCGGGGGACCGCTTTTTACCCCAGGACGAGAAAACTGAGTCCGGGGCATTCCCGCTCGCGTTTTCTTGGGACGAGCACCGGAAGTCCTCGAGCTCAGCTCGTTTCCTTCGCTGCAAGTACATTTCCAGTGGTTTCTGACACCGGACGAGCGTTCTCCACTCGTTGGAAGCTTCGGCCATCTTTTGGACCGTTTTGGGTCGCACCACAGTTCTCCCTCCAACGAGCTCGCTTCCCGACCTATACCTCCGGAAAACGTGTCAGGGAGCATGCCAGGAGTGTGGGTTGAAGTCCTCGGAGCACGAGACCCGAAGATCGAAAGACTTATGACCAATACGGAGCAAAGGGAAGAAACCGTCGGGGGACCGCTTTTTACCCCAGGACGAGAAAACTGAGTCCGGGGCATTCCCGCTCGCGTTTTCTTGGGAAGAGCACCGGAAGTCCTCGAGCTCAGCCCGTTTCCTTCGCTGCAAGTGCATTTCCAATGGTTTCTGACACCGGACGAGCGTTCGCCACTCGTTGGAAGCTTCGGCCATCTTTTGGACCGTTTTGGGTCGCACCACAGTTCTCCCTCCAACGAGCTCGCTTCCCGACCTACACCTCCGGAAAACGTGTCAGGGAGCATGCCAGGAGTGTGGGTTGAAGTCCTCGGAGCACGAGACCCGAAGATCGAAAGACTTATGACCAATACGGAGCAAAGGGAAGAAACCGTCGGGGGACCGCTTTTTACCCCAGGACGAGAAAACTAAGTCCGGGGCATTCCCGCTCGCGTTTTCTTGGGACGAGCACCGGAAGTCCTCGAGCTCAGCCCGTTTCCTTCGCTGCAAGTGCATTTCCAGTGGTTTCTGACACCGGACGAGCGTTCGCCACTCGTTGGAAGCTTCGGCCATCTTTTGGACCGTTTTGGGTCGCACCAGAGTTCTCCCTCCAACGAGCTCGCTTCCCGACCTATACCTCCGGAAAACGTGTCAGGGAGCATGCCAGGAGTGTGGGTTGAAGTCCTCGGAGCACGAGACCCGAAGATCGAAAGACTTATGACCAATACGGAGCAAAGGGAAGAAACCGTCGGGGGACCGCTTTTTACCCCAGGACGAGAAAACTGAGTCCGGGGCATTCTCGCTCGCGTTTTCTTGGGACGAGCACCGGAAGTCCTCGAGCTCAGCCCGTTTCCTTCGCTGCAAGTGCATTTCCAGTGGTTTCTGACACCGGACGAGCGTTCGCCACTCGTTGGAAGCTTCGGCCATCTTTTGGACCGTTTTGGGTCGCACCACAGTTCTCCCTCCAACGAGCTCGCTTCCCGACCTATACCTCCGGAAAACGTGTCAGGGAGCATGCCAGGAGTGTGGGTTGAAGTCCTCGGAGCACGAGACCCGAAGATCGAAAGACTTATGACCAATACGGAGCAAAGGGAAGAAACCGTCGGGGGACCGCTTTTTACCCCAGGACGAGAAAACTGAGTCCGGGGCATTCAAGCTCGCGTTTTCTTGGGACGAGCACCGGAAGTCCTCGAGCTCAGCCCGTTTCCTTCGCTGCAAGTGCATTTCCAGTGGTTTCTGACACCGAACGAGCGTTCGCCACTCGTTGGTAGCTTCGGCCATCTTTTGGACCGTTTTGGGTCGTACCACAGTTCTCCCTCCAACGAGCTCGCTTCCCGACCTATACCTCCGGAAAACGTGTCAGGGAGCATGCCAGGACTGTGGGTTGCAGTCCTCGGAGCACGAGACCCGAAGATCGAAAGACTTATGACCAATACGGAGCAAAGGGAAGAAACCGTCGGGGGACCGCTTTTTACCCCAGGACGAGAAAACTGAGTCCGGGGCATTCCCGCTCGCGTTTTCTTGGGACGAGCACCGGAAGTCCTCGAGCTCAGCCCGTTTCCTTCGCTGCAAGTGCATTTCCAGTGGTTTCTGACACCGGACGAGCGTTCGCCACTCGTTGGTAGCTTCGGCCATCTTTTGGACCGTTTTGGGTCGTACCACAGTTCTCCCTCCAACGAGCTCGCTTCCCGACCTATACCTCCGGAAAACGTGTCAGGGAGCATGCCAGGAGTGTGGGTTGAAGTCCTCGGAGCACGAGACCCGAAGATCGAAAGACTTATGACCAATACGGAGCAAAGGGAAGAAACCGTCGGGGGACCGCTTTTTACCCCAGGACGAGAAAACTGAGTCCGGGGCATTTCCGCTCGCGTTTTCGTGGGACGAGCACCGGAAGTCCTCGAGCTCAGCCCGTTTCCTTCGCTGCAAGTGCATTTCCAGTGGTTTCTGACACCGGACGAGCGTTCGCCACTCGTTGGAAGCTTCGGCCATCTTTTGGACCGTTTTGGGTCGCACCACAGTTCTCCCTCCAACGAGCTCGCTTCCCGACCTATACCTCCGGAAAACGTGTCAGGGAGCATGCCAGGAGTGTGGGTTGAAGTCCTCGGAGCACGAGACCCGAAGATCGAAAGACTTATGACCAATACGGAGCAAAGGGAAGAAACCGTCGGGGGACCGCTTTTTACCCCAGGACGAGAAAACTGAGTCCGGGGCATTTCCGCTCGCGTTTTCGTGGGACGAGCACCGGAAGTCCTCGAGCTCAGCCCGTTTCCTTCGCTGCAAGTGCATTTCCAGTGGTTTCTGACACCGGACGAGCGTTCGCCACTCGTTGGAAGCTTCGGCCATCTTTTGGACCGTTTTGGGTCGCACCACAGTTCTCCCTCCAACGAGCTCGCTTCCCGACCTATACCTCCGGAAAACGTGTCAGGGAGCATGCCAGGAGTGTGGGTTGAAGTCCTCGGAGCACGAGACCCGAAGATCGAAAGACTTATGACCAATACGGAGCAAAGGGAAGAAACCGTCGGGGGACCGCTTTTTACCCCAGGACGAGAAAACTGAGTCCGGGGCATTCCCGCTCGCGTTTTCTTGGGACGAGCACCGGAAGTCCTCGAGCTCAGCCCGTTTCCTTCGCTGCAAGTGCATTTCCAGTGGTTTCTGACACCGGACGAGCGTTCGCCACTCGTTGGAAGCTTCGGCCATCTTTTGGACCGTTTTGGGTCGCACCACAGTTCTCCCTCCAACGAGCTCGCTTCCCGACCTATACCTCCGGAAAACGTGTCAGGGAGCATGCCAGGAGTGTGGGTTGAAGTCCTCGGAGCACGAGACCCGAACATCGAAAGACTTATGACCAATACGGAGCAAAGGGAAGAAACCGTCGGGGGACCGCTTTTTACCCCAGGACGAGAAAACTGAGTCCGGGGCATTCCCGCTCGCGTTTTCTTGGGACGAGCACCGGAAGTCCTCGAGCTCAGCCCGTTTCCTTCGCTGCAAGTGCATTTCCAGTGGTTTCTGACACCGGACGAGCGTTCGCCACTCGTTGGAAGCTTCGGCCATCTTTTGGACCGTTTTGGGTCGCACCACAGTTCTCACTCCAACGAGCTCGCTTCCCGACCTATACCTCCGGAAAACGTGTCAGGGAGCATGCCAGGAGTGTGGGTTGAAGTCCTCGGAGCACGAGACCCGAAGATCGAAAGACTTATGACCAATACGGAGCAAAGGGAAGAAACCGTCGGGGGACCGCTTTTTACCCCAGGACGAGAAAACTGAGTCCGGGGCATTCCCGCTCGCGTTTTCTTGGGACGAGCACCGGAAGTCCTCGAGCTCAGCCCGTTTCCTTCGCTGCAAGTGCATTTCCAGTGGTTTCTGACACCGGACGAGCGTTCGCCACTCGTTGGAAGCTTCGGCCATCTTTTGGACCGTTTTGGGTCGCACCACAGTTCTCCCTCCAACGAGCTCGCTTCCCGACCTATACCTCCGGAAAACGTGTCAGGGAGCATGCCAGGAGTGTGGGTTGAAGTCCTCGGAGCACGAGACCCGAAGATCGAAAGACTTATGACCAATACGGAGCAAGGGGAAGAAACCGTCGGGGGACCGCTTTTTACCCCAGGACGAGAAAACTGAGTCCGGGGCATTCCCGCTCGCGTTTTCTTGGGACGAGCACCGGAAGTCCTCGAGCTCAGCCCGTTTCCTTCGCTGCAAGTGCATTTCCAGTGGTTTCTGACACCGGACGAGCGTGCGCCACTCGTTGGAAGCTTCGGCCATCTTTTGGACCGTTTTGGGTCGCACCACAGTTCTCCCTCCAACGAGCTCGCTTCCCGACCTATACCTCCGGAAAACGTGTCAGGGAGCATGCCAGGAGTGTGGGTTGAAGTCCTCGGAGCACGAGACCCGAAGATCGAAAGACCTATGACCAATACGGAGCAAAGGGAAGAAACCGTCGGGGGACCGCTTTTTACCCCAGGACGAGAAAACTGAGTCCGGGGCATTCCCGCTCGCGTTTTCTTGGGACGAGAACCGGAAGTCCTCGAGCTCAGCCCGTTTCCTTCGCTGCAAGTGCATTTCCAGTGGTTTCTGACACCGGACGAGCGTTCGCCACTCGTTGGAAGCTTCGGCCATCTTTTGGACCGTTTTGGGTCGCACCACAGTTCTCCCTCCAACGAGCTCGCTTCCCGACCTATACCTCCGGAAAACGTGTCAGGGAGCATGCCAGGAGTGTGGGTTGAAGTCCTCGGAGCACGAGACCCGAAGATCGAAAGACTTATGACCAATACGGAGCAAAGGGAAGAAACCGTCGGGGGCCCGCTTTTTACCCCAGGACGAGAAAACTGAGTCCGGGGCATTCCCGCTCGCGTTTTCTTGGGACGAGCACCGGAAGTCCTCGAGCTCAGCCCGTTTCCTTCGCTGCAAGTGCATTTCCAGTGGTTTCTGACACCGGACCAGCGTTCGCCACTCGTTGGAAGCTTCGGCCATCTTTGGACCGTTTTGGGTCGCACCACAGTTCTCCCTCCAACGAGCTCGCTTCCCGACCTATACCTCCGGAAAACGTGTCAGGGAGCATGCCAGGAGTGTGGGTTGAAGTCCTCGGAGCACGAGACCCGAAGATCGAAAGACTTATGACCAATACGGAGCAAAGGGAAGAAACCGTCGGGGGACCGCTTTTTACCCCAGGACGAGAAAACTGAGTCCGGGGCATTCCCGCTCGCGTTTTCTTGGGACGAGCACCGGAAGTCCTCGAGCTCAGCCCGTTTCCTTCGCTGCAAGTGCATTTCCAGTGGTTTCTGACACCGGACGAGCGTTCGCCACTCGTTGGAAGCTTCGGCCATCTTTTGGACCGTTTTGGGTCGCACCACAGTTCTCCCTCCAACGAGCTCGCTTACCGACCTATACCTCCGGAAAACGTGTCAGGGAGCATGCCAGGAGTGTGGGTTGAAGTCCTCGGAGCACGAGACCCGAAGATCGAAAGACTTATGACCAATACGGAGCAAAGGGAAGAAACCGTCGGGGGACCGCTTTTTACCCCAGGACGAGAAAACTGAGTCCGGGGCATTCCCGCTCGCGTTTTCTTGGGACGAGCACCGGAAGTCCTCGAGCTCAGCCCGTTTCCTTCGCTGCAAGTGCATTTCCAGTGGTTTCTGACACCGGACGAGCGTTCGCCACTCGTTGGAAGCTTCGGCCATCTTTTGGACCGTTTTGGGTCGCACCACAGTTCTCCCTCCAACGAGCTCGCTTCCCGACCTATACCTCCGGAAAACGTGTCAGGGAGCATGCCAGGAGTGTGGGTTGAAGTCCTCGGAGCACGAGACCCGAAGATCGAAAGACTTATGACCAATACGGAGCAAGGGGAAGAAACCGTCGGGGGACCGCTTTTTACCCCAGGACGAGAAAACTGAGTCCGGGGCATTCCCGCTCGCGTTTTCTTGGGACGAGCACCGGAAGTCCTCGAGCTCAGCCCGTTTCCTTCGCTGCAAGTGCATTTCCAGTGGTTTCTGACACCGGACGAGCGTGCGCCACTCGTTGGAAGCTTCGGCCATCTTTTGGACCGTTTTGGGTCGCACCACAGTTCTCCCTCCAACGAGCTCGCTTCCCGACCTATACCTCCGGAAAACGTGTCAGGGAGCATGCCAGGAGTGTGGGTTGAAGTCCTCGGAGCACGAGACCCGAAGATCGAAAGACCTATGACCAATACGGAGCAAAGGGAAGAAACCGTCGGGGGACCGCTTTTTACCCCAGGACGAGAAAACTGAGTCCGGGGCATTCCCGCTCGCGTTTTCTTGGGACGAGAACCGGAAGTCCTCGAGCTCAGCCCGTTTCCTTCGCTGCAAGTGCATTTCCAGTGGTTTCTGACACCGGACGAGCGTTCGCCACTCGTTGGAAGCTTCGGCCATCTTTTGGACCGTTTTGGGTCGCACCACAGTTCTCCCTCCAACGAGCTCGCTTCCCGACCTATACCTCCGGAAAACGTGTCAGGGAGCATGCCAGGAGTGTGGGTTGAAGTCCTCGGAGCACGAGACCCGAAGATCGAAAGACTTATGACCAATACGGAGCAAAGGGAAGAAACCGTCGGGGGCCCGCTTTTTACCCCAGGACGAGAAAACTGAGTCCGGGGCATTCCCGCTCGCGTTTTCTTGGGACGAGCACCGGAAGTCCTCGAGCTCAGCCCGTTTCCTTCGCTGCAAGTGCATTTCCAGTGGTTTCTGACACCGGACCAGCGTTCGCCACTCGTTGGAAGCTTCGGCCATCTTTGGACCGTTTTGGGTCGCACCACAGTTCTCCCTCCAACGAGCTCGCTTCCCGACCTATACCTCCGGAAAACGTGTCAGGGAGCATGCCAGGAGTGTGGGTTGAAGTCCTCGGAGCACGAGACCCGAAGATCGAAAGACTTATGACCAATACGGAGCAAAGGGAAGAAACCGTCGGGGGACCGCTTTTTACCCCAGGACGAGAAAACTGAGTCCGGGGCATTCCCGCTCGCGTTTTCTTGGGACGAGCACCGGAAGTCCTCGAGCTCAGCCCGTTTCCTTCGCTGCAAGTGCATTTCCAGTGGTTTCTGACACCGGACGAGCGTTCGCCACTCGTTGGAAGCTTCGGCCATCTTTTGGACCGTTTTGGGTCGCACCACAGTTCTCCCTCCAACGAGCTCGCTTACCGACCTATACCTCCGGAAAACGTGTCAGGGAGCATGCCAGGAGTGTGGGTTGAAGTCCTCGGAGCACGAGACCCGAAGATCGAAAGACTTATGACCAATACGGAGCAAAGGGAAGAAACCGTCGGGGGACCGCTTTTTACCCCAGGACGAGAAAACTGAGTCCGGGGCATTCCCGCTCGCGTTTTCTTGGGACGAGCACCGGAAGTCCTCGAGCTCAGCCCGTTTCCTTCGCTGCAAGTGCATTTCCAGTGGTTTCTGACACCGGACGAGCGTTCGCCACTCGTTGGAAGCTTCGGCCATCTTTTGGACCGTTTTGGGTCGCACCACAGTTCTCCCTCCAACGAGCTCGCTTCCCGACCTATACCTCCGGAAAACGTGTCAGGGAGCATGCCAGGAGTGTGGGTTGAAGTCCTCGTAGCACGAGACCCGAAGATCGAAAGACTTATGACCAATACGGAGCAAAGGGGAAGAAACCGTCGGGGGACCGCTTTTTACCCCAGGACGAGAAAACTGAGTCCGGGGCATTCCCGCTCGCGTTTTCTTGGGACGAGCACCGGAAGTCCTCGAGCTCAGCCCGTTTCCTTCGCTGCAAGTGCATTTCCAGTGGTTTCTGACACCGGACGAGCGTTCGCCACTCGTTGGAAGCTTCGGCCATCTTTTGGACCGTTTTGGGTCGCACCACAGTTCTCCCTCCAACGAGCTCGCTTCCCGACCTATACCTCCGGAAAACGTGTCAGGGAGCATGCCAGGAGTGTGGGTTGAAGTCCTCGGAGCACGAGACCCGAAGATCGAAAGACTTATGACCAATACGGAGCAAAGGGAAGAAACCGTCGGGGGACCGCTTTTTACCCCAGGACGAGAAAACTGAGTCCGGGGCATTCCCGCTCGCGTTTTCTTGGGACGAGCACCGGAAGTCCTCGAGCTCAGCCCGTTTCCTTCGCTGCAAGTGCATTTCCAGTGGTTTCTGACACCGGACGAGCGTTCGCCACTCGTTGGAAGCTTCGGCCATCTTTTGGACCGTTTTGGGTCGCACCACAGTTCTCCCTCCAACGAGCTCGCTTCCCGACCTATACCTCCGGAAAACGTGTCAGGGAGCATGCCAGGAGTGTGGGTTGAAGTCCTCGGAGCACGAGACCCGAAGATCGAAAGACTTATGACCAATACGGAGCAAAGGGGAAGAAACCGTCGGGGGACCGCTTTTTACCCCAGGACGAGAAAACTGAGTCCGGGGCATTCCCGCTCGCGTTTTCTTGGGACGAGCACCGGAAGTCCTCGAGCTCAGCCCGTTTCCTTCGCTGCAAGTGCATTTCCAGTGGTTTCTGACACCGGACGAGCGTTCGCCACTCGTTGGAAGCTTCGGCCATCTTTTGGACCGTTTTTGGTCGCACCACAGTTCTCCCTCCAACGAGCTCGCTTCCCGACCTATACCTCCGGAAAACGTGTCAGGGAGCAAGCCAGGAGTGTGGGTTGAAGTCCTCGGAGCACGAGACCCGAAGATCGAAAGACTTATGACCAATACGGAGCAAAGGGAAGAAACCGTCGGGGGACCGCTTTTTACCCCAGGACGAGAAAACTGAGTCCGGGGCATTCCCGCTCGCGTTTTCTTGGGACGAGCACCGGAAGTCCTCGAGCTCAGCCCGTTTCCTTCGCTGCAAGTGCATTTCCAGTGGTTTCTGACACCGGACGAGCGTTCGCCACTCGTTGGAAGCTTCGGCCATCTTTTGGACCGTTTTGGGTCGCACCACAGTTCTCCCTCCAACGAGCTCGCTTCCCGACCTATACCTCCGGAAAACGTGTCAGGGAGCATGCCAGGAGTGTGGGTTGAAGTCCTCGGAGCACGAGACCCGAAGATCGAAAGACTTATGACCAATACGGAGCAAAGGGAAGAAACCGTCGGGGGACCGCTTTTTACCCCAGGACGAGAAAACTGAGTCCGGGGCATTCCCGCTCGCGTTTTCTTGGGACGAGCACCGGAAGTCCTCGAGCTCAGCCCGTTTCCTTCGCTGCAAGTGCATTTCCAGTGGTTTCTGACACCGGACGAGCGTTCGCCACTCGTTGGAAGCTTCGGCCATCTTTTGGACCGTTTTGGGTCGCACCACAGTTCTCCCTCCAACGAGCTCACTTCCCGACCTATACCTCCGGAAAACGTGTCAGGGAGCATGCCAGGAGTGTGGGTTGAAGGCCTCGGAGCACGAGACCCGAAGATCGAAAGACTTATGACCAATACGGAGCAAAGGGAAGAAACCGTCGGGGGACCGCTTTTTACCCCAGGACGAGAAAACTGAGTCCGGGGCATTCCCGCTCGCGTTTTCTTGGGACGAGCACCGGAAGTCCTCGAGCTCAGCCCGTTTCCTTCGCTGCAAGTGCATTTCCAGTGGTTTCTGACACCGGACGAGCGTTCGCCACTCGTTGGAAGCTTCGGCCATCTTTTGGACTGTTTTGGGTCGCACCACAGTTCTCCCTCCAACGAGCTCGCTTCCCGACCTATACCTCCGGAAAACGTGTCAGGGAGCATGCCAGGAGTGTGGGTTGAAGTCCTCGGAGCAGGAGACCCGAAGATCGAAAGACTTATGACCAATACGGAGCAAAGGGAAGAAACCGTCGGGGGACCGCTTTTTACCCCAGGACGAGAAAACTGAGTCCGGGGCATTCCCGCTCGCGTTTTCTTGGGACGAGCACCGGAAGTCCTCGAGCTCAGCCCGTTTCCTTCGCTGCAAGTGCATTTCCAGTGGTTTCTGACACCGGACGAGCGTTCGCCACTCGTTGGAAGCTTCGGCCATCTTTTGGACCGTTTTGGGTCGCACCACAGTTCTCCCTCCAACGAGCTCGCTTCCCGACCTATACCTCCGGAAAACGTGTCAGGGAGCATGCCGGGAGTGTGGGTTGAAGTCCTCGGAGCACGAGACCCGAAGATCGAAAGACTTATGACCAATACGGAGCAAAGGGAATAAACCGTCGGGGGACCGCTTTTTACCCCAGGACGAGAAAACTGAGTCCGGGGCATTCCCGCTCGCGTTTTCTTGGGACGAGCACCGGAAGTCCTCGAGCTCAGCCCGTTTCCTTCGCTGCAAGTGCATTTCCAGTGGTTTCTGACACCGGACGAGCGTTCGCCACTCGTTGGAAGCTTCGGCCATCTTTTGGACCGTTTTGGGTCGCACCACAGTTCTCCCTCCAACGAGCTCGCTTACCGACCTATACCTCCGGAAAACGTGTCAGGGAGCATGCCAGGAGTGTGGGTTGAAGTCCTCGGAGCACGAGACCCGAAGATCGAAAGACTTATGACCAATACGGAGCAAAGGGAAGAAACCGTCGGGGGACCGCTTTTTACCCCAGGACGAGAAAACTGAGTCCGGGGCATTCCCGCTCGCGTTTTCTTGGGACGAGCACCGGAAGTCCTCGAGCTCAGCCCGTTTCCTTCGCTGCAAGTGCATTTCCAGTGGTTTCTGACACCGGACGAGCGTTCGCCACTCGTTGGAAGCTTCGGCCATCTTTTGGACCGTTTTGGGTCGCACCACAGTTCTCCCTCCAACGAGCTCGCTTCCTGACCTATACCTCCGGAAAACGTGTCAGGGAGCATGCCAGGAGTGTGGGTTGAAGTCCTCGTAGCACGAGACCCGAAGATCGAAAGACTTATGACCAATACGGAGCAAAGGGGAAGAAACCGTCGGGGGACCGCTTTTTACCCCAGGACGAGAAAACTGAGTCCGGGGCATTCCCGCTCGCGTTTTCTTGGGACGAGCACCGGAAGTCCTCGAGCTCAGCCCGTTTCCTTCGCTGCAAGTGCATTTCCAGTGGTTTCTGACACCGGACGAGCGTTCGCCACTCGTTGGAAGCTTCGGCCATCTTTTGGACCGTTTTGGGTCGCACCACAGTTCTCCCTCCAACGAGCTCGCTTCCCGACCTATACCTCCGGAAAACGTGTCAGGGAGCATGCCAGGAGTGTGGGTTGAAGTCCTCGGAGCACGAGACCCGAAGATCGAAAGACTTATGACCAATACGGAGCAAAGGGAAGAAACCGTCGGGGGACCGCTTTTTACCCCAGGACGAGAAAACTGAGTCCGGGGCATTCCCGCTCGCGTTTTCTTGGGACGAGCACCGGAAGTCCTCGAGCTCAGCCCGTTTCCTTCGCTGCAAGTGCATTTCCAGTGGTTTCTGACACCGGACGAGCGTTCGCCACTCGTTGGAAGCTTCGGCCATCTTTTGGACCGTTTTGGGTCGCACCACAGTTCTCCCTCCAACGAGCTCGCTTCCCGACTTATACCTCCGGAAAACGTGTCAGGGAGCATGCCAGGAGTGTGGGTTGAAGTCCTCGGAGCACGAGACCCGAAGATCGAAAGACTTATGACCAATACGGAGCAAAGGGGAAGAAACCGTCGGGGGACCGCTTTTTACCCCAGGACGAGAAAACTGAGTCCGGGGCATTCCCGCTCGCGTTTTCTTGGGACGAGCACCGGAAGTCCTCGAGCTCAGCCCGTTTCCTTCGCTGCAAGTGCATTTCCAGTGGTTTCTGACACCGGACGAGCGTTCGCCACTCGTTGGAAGCTTCGGCCATCTTTTGGACCGTTTTTGGTCGCACCACAGTTCTCCCTCCAACGAGCTCGCTTCCCGACCTATACCTCCGGAAAACGTGTCAGGGAGCAAGCCAGGAGTGTGGGTTGAAGTCCTCGGAGCACGAGACCCGAAGATCGAAAGACTTATGACCAATACGGAGCAAAGGGAAGAAACCGTCGGGGGACCGCTTTTTACCCCAGGACGAGAAAACTGAGTCCGGGGCATTCCCGCTCGCGTTTTCTTTGGACGAGCACCGGAAGTCCTCGAGCTCAGCCCGTTTCCTTCGCTGCAAGTGCATTTCCAGTGGTTTCTGACACCGGACGAGCGTTCGCCACTCGTTGGAAGCTTCGGCCATCTTTTGGACCGTTTTGGGTCGCACCACAGTTCTCCCTCCAACGAGCTCGCTTCCCGACCTATACCTCCGGAAAACGTGTCAGGGAGCATGCCAGGAGTGTGGGTTGAAGTCCTCGGAGCACGAGACCCGAAGATCGAAAGACTTATGACCAATACGGAGCAAAGGGAAGAAACCGTCGGGGGACCGCTTTTTACCCCAGGACGAGAAAACTGAGTCCGGGGCATTCCCGCTCGCGTTTTCTTGGGACGAGCACCGGAAGTCCTCGAGCTCAGCCCGTTTCCTTCGCTGCAAGTGCATTTCCAGTGGTTTCTGACACCGGACGAGCGTTCGCCACTCGTTGGAAGCTTCGGCCATCTTTTGGACCGTTTTGGGTCGCACCACAGTTCTCCCTCCAACGAGCTCGCTTCCCGACCTATACCTCCGGAAAACGTGTCAGGGAGCATGCCAGGAGTGTGGGTTGAAGGCCTCGGAGCACGAGACCCGAAGATCGAAAGACTTATGACCAATACGGAGCAAAGGGAAGAAACCGTCGGGGGACCGCTTTTTACCCCAGGACGAGAAAACTGAGTCCGGGGCATTCCCGCTCGCGTTTTCTTGGGACGAGCACCGGAAGTCCTCGAGCTCAGCCCGTTTCCTTCGCTGCAAGTGCATTTCCAGTGGTTTCTGACACCGGACGAGCGTTCGCCACTCGTTGGAAGCTTCGGCCATCTTTTGGACTGTTTTGGGTCGCACCACAGTTCTCCCTCCAACGAGCTCGCTTCCCGACCTATACCTCCGGAAAACGTGTCAGGGAGCATGCCAGGAGTGTGGGTTGAAGTCCTCGGAGCAGGAGACCCGAAGATCGAAAGACTTATGACCAATACGGAGCAAAGGGAAGAAACCGTCGGGGGACCGCTTTTTACCCCAGGACGAGAAAACTGAGTCCGGGGCATTCCCGCTCGCGTTTTCTTGGGACGAGCACCGGAAGTCCTCGAGCTCAGCCCGTTTCCTTCGCTGCAAGTGCATTTCCAGTGGTTTCTGACACCGGACGAGCGTTCGCCACTCGTTGGAAGCTTCGGCCATCTTTTGGACCGTTTTGGGTCGCACCACAGTTCTCCCTCCAACGAGCTCGCTTCCCGACCTATACCTCCGGAAAACGTGTCAGGGAGCATGCCGGGAGTGTGGGTTGAAGTCCTCGGAGCACGAGACCCGAAGATCGAAAGACTTATGACCAATACGGAGCAAAGGGAATAAACCGTCGGGGGACCGCTTTTTACCCCAGGACGAGAAAACTGAGTCCGGGGCATTCCCGCTCGCGTTTTCTTGGGACGAGCACCGGAAGTCCTCGAGCTCAGCCCGTTTCCTTCGCTGCAAGTGCATTTCCAGTGGTTTCTGACACCGGACGAGCGTTCGCCACTCGTTATAAGCTTCGGCCATCTTTTGGACCGTTTTTGGTCGCACCACAGTTCTCCCTCCAACGAGCTCGCTTCCCGACCTATACCTCCGGAAAACGTGTCAGGGAGCATGCCGGGAGTGTGGGTTGAATTCCTCGGAGCACGAGACCCGAAGATCGAAAGACTTATGACCAATACGGAGCAAAGGGAAGAAACCGTCGGTGGACCGCTTTTTACCCCAGGACGAGAAAACTGAGTCCGGGGCATTCCCGCTCGCGTTTTCTTGGGACGAGCACCGGAAGTCCACGAGCTCAGCCCGTTTCCTTCGCTGCAAGTGCATTTCCAGTGGTTTCTGACACCGAACGAGCGTTCGCCACTCGTTGGAAGCTTCGGCCATCTTTTGGACCGTTTTTGGTCGCACCACAGTTCTCCCTCCAACGAGCTCGCTTCCCGACCTATACCTCCGGAAAACGTGTCAGGGAGCATGCCAGGAGTGTGGGTTGAATTCCTCGGAGCACGAGACCCGAAGATCGAAAGACTTATGACCAATACGGAGCAAAGGGAAGAAACCGTCGGTGGACCGCTTTTTACCCCAGGACGAGAAAACTGAGTCCGGGGCATTCCCGCTCGCGTTTTCTTGGGACGAGCACCGGAAGTCCACGAGCTCAGCCCGTTTCCTTCGCTGCAAGTGCATTTCCAGTGGTTTCTGACACCGGACGAGCGTTCGCCACTCGTTGGAAGCTTCGGCCATCTTTTGGACCGTTTTGGGTCGCACCACAGTTCTCCCTCCAACGAGCTCGCTTCCCGACCTATACCTCCGGAAAACGTGTCAGGGAGCATGTCAGCAGTGTGGGTTGAAGTCCTCGGAGCACGAGACCCGAAGATCGAAAGACTTATGACCAATACGGAGCAAAGGGAAGAAACCGTCGGGGGACCGCTTTTTACCCCAGGACGAGAAAACTGAGTCCGGGGCATTCCCGCTCGCGTTTTCTTGGGACGAGCACCGGAAGTCCTCGAGCTCAGCCCGTTTCCTTCGCTGCAAGTGCATTTCCAGTGGTTTCTGACACCGGACGAGCGTTCGCCACTCGTTGGAAGCTTCGGCCATCTTTTGGACCGTTTTGGGTCGCACCACAGTTCTCCCTCCAACGAGCTCGCTTCCCGACCTATACCTCCGGAAAACGTGTCAGGGAGCATGCCAGGAGTGTGGGTTGAAGGCCTCGGAGCACGAGACCCGAAGATCGAAAGACTTATGACCAATACGGAGCAAAGGGAAGAAACCGTCGGGGGACCGCTTTTTACCCCAGGACGAGAAAACTGAGTCCGGGGCATTCCCGCTCGCGTTTTCTTGGGACGAGCACCGGAAGTCCTCGAGCTCAGCCCGTTTCCTTCGCTGCAAGTGCATTTCCAGTGGTTTCTGACACCGGACGAGCGTTCGCCACTCGTTGGAAGCTTCGGCCATCTTTTGGACTGTTTTGGGTCGCACCACAGTTCTCCCTCCAACGAGCTCGCTTCCCGACCTATACCTCCGGAAAACGTGTCAGGGAGCATGCCAGGAGTGTGGGTTGAAGTCCTCGGAGCAGGAGACCCGAAGATCGAAAGACTTATGACCAATACGGAGCAAAGGGAAGAAACCGTCGGGGGACCGCTTTTTACCCCAGGACGAGAAAACTGAGTCCGGGGCATTCCCGCTCGCGTTTTCTTGGGACGAGCACCGGAAGTCCTCGAGCTCAGCCCGTTTCCTTCGCTGCAAGTGCATTTCCAGTGGTTTCTGACACCGGACGAGCGTTCGCCACTCGTTGGAAGCTTCGGCCATCTTTTGGACCGTTTTGGGTCGCACCACAGTTCTCCCTCCAACGAGCTCGCTTCCCGACCTATACCTCCGGAAAACGTGTCAGGGAGCATGCCGGGAGTGTGGGTTGAAGTCCTCGGAGCACGAGACCCGAAGATCGAAAGACTTATGACCAATACGGAGCAAAGGGAATAAACCGTCGGGGGACCGCTTTTTACCCCAGGACGAGAAAACTGAGTCCGGGGCATTCCCGCTCGCGTTTTCTTGGGACGAGCACCGGAAGTCCTCGAGCTCAGCCCGTTTCCTTCGCTGCAAGTGCATTTCCAGTGGTTTCTGACACCGGACGAGCGTTCGCCACTCGTTGGAAGCTTCGGCCATCTTTTGGACCGTTTTGGGTCGCACCACAGTTCTCCCTCCAACGAGCTCGCTTCCCGACCTATACCTCCGGAAAACGTGTCAGGGAGCATGCCGGGAGTGTGGGTTGAATTCCTCGGAGCACGAGACCCGAAGATCGAAAGACTTATGACCAATACGGAGCAAAGGGAAGAAACCGTCGGTGGACCGCTTTTTACCCCAGGACGAGAAAACTGAGTCCGGGGCATTCCCGCTCGCGTTTTCTTGGGACGAGCACCGGAAGTCCACGAGCTCAGCCCGTTTCCTTCGCTGCAAGTGCATTTCCAGTGGTTTCTGACACCGGACGAGCGTTCGCCACTCGTTGGAAGCTTCGGCCATCTTTTGGACCGTTTTTGGTCGCACCACAGTTCTCCCGCCAACGAGCTCGCTTCCCAACCTATACCTCCGGAAAACGTGTCAGGGAGCATGCCAGGAGTGTGGGTTGAATTCCTCGGAGCACGAGACCCGAAGATCGAAAGACTTATGACCAATACGGAGCAAAGGGAAGAAACCGTCGGTGGACCGCTTTTTACCCCAGGACGAGAAAACTGAGTCCGGGGCATTCCCGCTCGCGTTTTCTTGGGACGAGCACCGGAAGTCCACGAGCTCAGCCCGTTTCCTTCGCTGCAAGTGCATTTCCAGTGGTTTCTGACACCGGACGAGCGTTCGCCACTCGTTGGAAGCTTCGGCCATCTTTTGGACCGTTTTGGGTCGCACCACAGTTCTCCCTCCAACGAGCTCGCTTCCCGACCTATACCTCCGGAAATCGTGTCAGGGAGCATGCCAGGAGTGTGGGTTGAAGTCCTCGGAGCACAAGACTTGAAGATCGAAAGACTTATGACGAATACGGAGCAAAGGGAAGAAACCGTCGGGGGACCGCTTTTTACCCCAGGACGAGAAAACTGAGTCCGGGGCATTCCCGCTCGCGTTTTCTTGGGACGAGCACCGGAAGTCCTCGAGCTCAGCCCGTTTCCTTCGCTGCAAGTGCATTTCCAGTGGTTTCTGACACCGGACGAGCGTTCGGCACTCGTTGGAAGCTTCGGCCATCTTTTGGACCGTTTTTGGTCGCACCACAGTTCTCCCTCCAACGAGCTCGCTTCCCGACCTATACCTCCGGAAAACGTGTCAGGGAGCATGCCAGGAGTGTGGGTTGAAGTCCTCGGAGCACGAGACCCGAAGATCGAAAGACTTATGACCAATACGGAGCAAAGGGAAGAAACCGTCGGGGGACCGCTTTTTACCCCAGGACGAGAAAACTGAGTCCGGGGCATTCCCGCTCGCGTTTTCTTCTGACGAGCACCGGAAGTCCTCGAGCTCAGCCCGTTTCCTTCGCTGCAAGTGCATTTCCAGTGGTTTCTGACACCGGACGAGCGTTCGCCACTCGTTGGAAGCTTCGGCCATCTTTTGGACCGTTTTGGGTCGCACCACAGTTCTCCCTCCAACGAGCTCGCTTCCCGACCTATACCTCCGGAAATCGTGTCAGGGAGCATGCCAGGAGTGTGGGTTGAAGTCCTCGGAGCACAAGACTTGAAGATCGAAAGACTTATGACGAATACGGAGCAAAGGGAAGAAACCGTCGGGGGACCGCTTTTTACCCCAGGACGAGAAAACTGAGTCCGGGGCATTCCCGCTCGCGTTTTCTTGGGACGAGCACCGGAAGTCCTCGAGCTCAGCCCGTTTCCTTTGCTGCAAGTGCATTTCCAGTGGTTTCTGACACCGGACGAGCGTTCGCCACTCGTTGGAAGCTTCGGCCATCTTTTGGACCGTTTTGGGTCGCACCACAGTTCTCCCTCCAACGAGCTCGCTTCCCGACCTATACCTCCGGAAAACGTGTCAGGGAGCATGCCAGGAGTGTGGGTTGAAGTCCTCGGAGCATGAGACTTGAAGATCGAAAGACTTATGACGAATACGGAGCAAAGGGAAGAAACCGTCGGGGGACCGCTTTTTACCCCAGGACGAGAAAACTGAGTCCGGGGCATTCCCGCTCGCGTTTTCTTGGGACGAGCACCGGAAGTCCACGAGCTCAGCCCGTTTCCTTCGCTGCAAGTGCATTTCCAGTGGTTTCTGACACCGGACGAGCGTTCGCCACTCGTTGGAAGCTTCGGCCATCTTTTGGACCGTTTTGGGTCGCACCACAGTTCTCCCTCCAACGAGCTCGCTTCCCGACCTATACCTCCGGAAAACGTGTCAGGGAGCATGCCAGCAGTGTGGGTTGAAGTCCTCGGAGCACGAGACCCGAAGATCGAAAGACTTATGACCAATACGGAGCAAAGGGAAGAAACCGTCGGGGGACCGCTTTTTACCCCAGGACGAGAAAACTGAGTCCGGGGCATTCCCGCTCGCGTTTTCTTGGGACGAGCACCGGAAGTCCTCGAGCTCAGCCCGTTTCCTTCGCTGCAAGTGCATTTCCAGTGGTTTCTGACACCGGACGAGCGTTCGCCACTCGTTGGAAGCTTCGGCCATCTTTTGGACCGTTTTTGGTCGCACCACAGTTCTCCCTCCAACGAGCTCGCTTCCCGACCTATACCTCCGGAAAACGTGTCAGGGAGCATGCCAGGAGTGTGGGTTGAAGTCCTCGGAGCACGAGACCCGAAGATCGAAAGACTTATGACCAATACGGAGCAAAGGGAAGAAACCGTCGGGGGACCGCTTTTTACCCCAGGACGAGAAAACTGAGTCCGGGGCATTCCCGCTCGCGTTTTCTTCTGACGAGCACCGGAAGTCCTCGAGCTCAGCCCGTTTCCTTCGCTGCAAGTGCATTTCCAGTGGTTTCTGACACCGGACGAGCGTTCGCCACTCGTTGGAAGCTTCGGCCATCTTTTGGACCGTTTTGGGTCGCACCACAGTTCTCCCTCCAACGAGCTCGCTTCCCGACCTATACCTCCGGAAATCGTGTCAGGGAGCATGCCAGGAGTGTGGGTTGAAGTCCTCGGAGCACGAGACTTGAAGATCGAAAGACTTATGACGAATACGGAGCAAAGGGAAGAAACCGTCGGGGGACCGCTTTTTCCCCCAGGACGAGAAAACTGAGTCCGGGGCATTCCCGCTCGCGTTTTCTTGGGACGAGCACCGGAAGTCCTCGAGCTCAGCCCGTTTCCTTTGCTGCAAGTGCATTTCCAGTGGTTTCTGACACCGGACGAGCGTTCGCCACTCGTTGGAAGCTTCGGCCATCTTTTGGACCGTTTTGGGTCGCACCACAGTTCTCCCTCCAACGAGCTCGCTTCCCGACCTATACCTCCGGAAAACGTGTCAGGGAGCATGCCAGGAGTGTGGGTTGAAGTCCTCGGAGCATGAGACTTGAAGATCGAAAGACTTATGACGAATACGGAGCAAAGGGAAGAAACCGTCGGGGGACCGCTTTTTACCCCAGGACGAGAAAACTGAGTCCGGGGCATTCCCGCTCGCGTTTTCTTGGGACGAGCACCGGAAGTCCTCGAGCTCAGCCCGTTTCCTTCGCTGCAAGTGCATTTCCAGTGGTTTCTGACACCGGACGAGCGTTCGCCACTCGTTGGAAGCTTCGGCCATCTTTTGGACCGTTTTGGGTCGCACCACAGTTCTCCCTCCAACGAGCTCGCTTCCCGACCTATACCTCCGGAAAACGTGTCAGGGAGCATGCCAGGAGTGTGGGTTGAAGTCCTCGGAGCACGAGACCCGAAGATCGAAAGACTTATGACCAATACGGAGCAAAGGGAAGAAACCGTCGGGGGACCGCTTTTTACCCCAGGACGAGAAAACTGAGTCCGGGGCATTCCCGCTCGCGTTTTCTTGGGACGAGCACCGGAAGTCCTCGAGCTCAGCCCGTTTCCTTTGCTGCAAGTGCATTTCCAGTGGTTTCTGACACCGGACGAGCGTTCGCCACTCGTTGGAAGCTTCGGCCATCTTTTGGACCGTTTTGGGTCGCACCACAGTTCTCCCTCCAACGAGCTCGCTTCCCGACCTATACCTCCGGAAATCGTGTCAGGGAGCATGCCAGGAGTGTGGGTTGAAGTCCTCGGAGCACGAGACTTGAAGATCGAAAGACTTATGACGAATACGGAGCAAAGGGAAGAAACCGTCGGGGGACCGCTTTTTACCCCAGGACGAGAAAACTGAGTCCGGGGCATTCCCGCTCGCGTTTTCTTGGGACGAGCACCGGAAGTCCTCGAGCTCAGCCCGTTTCCTTTGCTGCAAGTGCATTTCCAGTGGTTTCTGACACCGGACGAGCGTTCGCCACTCGTTGGAAGCTTCGGCCATCTTTTGGACCGTTTTGGGTCGCACCACAGTTCTCCCTCCAACGAGCTCGCTTCCCGACCTATACCTCCGGAAAACGTGTCAGGGAGCATGCCAGGAGTGTGGGTTGAAGTCCTCGGAGCATGAGACTTGAAGATCGAAAGACTTATGACGAATACGGAGCAAAGGGAAGAAACCGTCGGGGGACCGCTTTTTACCCCAGGACGAGAAAACTGAGTCCGGGGCATTCCCGCTCGCGTTTTCTTGGGACGAGCACCGGAAGTCCTCGAGCTCAGCCCGTTTCCTTCGCTGCAAGTGCATTTCCAGTGGTTTCTGACACCGGACGAGCGTTCGCCACTCGTTGGAAGCTTCGGCCATCTTTTGGACCGTTTTGGGTCGCACCACAGTTCTCCCTCCAACGAGCTCGCTTCCCGACCTATACCTCCGGAAAACGTGTCAGGGAGCATGCCAGGAGTGTGGGTTGAAGTCCTCGGAGCACGAGACCCGAAGATCGAAAGACTTATGACCAATACGGAGCAAAGGGAAGAAACCGTCGGGGGACCGCTTTTTACCCCAGGACGAGAAAACTGAGTCCGGGGCATTCCCGCTCGCGTTTTCTTGGGACGAGCACCGGAAGTCCTCGAGCTCAGCCCGTTTCCTTCGCTGCAAGTGCATTTCCAGTGGTTTCTGACACCGGACGAGCGTTCGCCACTCGTTGGAAGCTTCGGCCATCTTTTGGACCGTTTTGGGTCGCACCACAGTTCTCCCTCCAACGAGCTCGCTTCCCGACCTATACCTCCGGAAAACGTGTCAGGGAGCATGCCAGGAGTGTGGGTTGAAGTCCTCGGAGCACGAGACCCGAAGATCGAAAGACTTATGACCAATACGGAGCAAAGGAAAGAAACCGTCGGGGGACCGCTTTTTACCCCAGGACGAGAAAACTGAGTCCGGGGCATTCCCGCTCGCGTTTTCTTGGGACGAGCACCGGAAGTCCTCGAGCTCAGCCCGTTTCCTTCGCTGCAAGTGCATTTCCAGTGGTTTCTGACACCGGACGAGCGTTCGCCACTCGTTGGAAGCTTCGGCCATCTTTTGGACCGTTTTGGGTCGCACCACAGTTCTCCCTCCAACGAGCTCGCTTCCCGACCTATACCTCCGGAAAACGTGTCAGGGAGCATGCCAGGAGTGTGGGTTGAAGTCCTCGGAGCATGAGACTTGAAGATCGAAAGACTTATGACGAATACGGAGCAAAGGGAAGAAACCGTCGGGGGACCGCTTTTTACCCCAGGACGAGAAAACTGAGTCCGGGGCATTCCCGCTCGCGTTTTCTTGGGACGAGCACCGGAAGTCCTCGAGCTCAGCCCGTTTCCTTCGCTGCAAGTGCATTTCCAGTGGTTTCTGACACCGGACGAGCGTTCGCCACTCGTTGGAAGCTTCGGCCATCTTTTGGACCGTTTTGGGTCGCACCACAGTTCTCCCTCCAACGAGCTCGCTTCCCGACCTATACCTCCGGAAAACGTGTCAGGGAGCATGCCAGGAGTGTGGGTTGAAGTCCTCGGAGCACGAGACCCGAAGATCGAAAGACTTATGACCAATACGGAGCAAAGGGAAGAAACCGTCGGGGGACCGCTTTTTACCCCAGGACGAGAAAACTGAGTCCGGGGCATTCCCGCTCGCGTTTTCTTGGGACGAGCACCGGAAGTCCTCGAGCTCAGCCCGTTTCCTTCGCTGCAAGTGCATTTCCAGTGGTTTCTGACACCGGACGAGCGTTCGCCACTCGTTGGAAGCTTCGGCCATCTTTTGGACCGTTTTGGGTCGCACCACAGTTCTCCCTCCAACGAGCTCGCTTCCCGACCTATACCTCCGGAAAACGTGTCAGGGAGCATGCCAGGAGTGTGGGTTGAAGTCCTCGGAGCACGAGACCCGAAGATCGAAAGACTTATGACCAATACGGAGCAAAGGAAAGAAACCGTCGGGGGACCGCTTTTTACCCCAGGACGAGAAAACTGAGTCCGGGGCATTCCCGCTCGCGTTTTCTTGGGACGAGCACCGGAAGTCCTCGAGCTCAGCCCGTTTCCTTCGCTGCAAGTGCATTTCCAGTGGTTTCTGACACCGGACGAGCGTTCGCCACTCGTTGGAAGCTTCGGCCATCTTTTGGACCGTTTTGGGTCGCACCACAGTTCTCCCTCCAACGAGCTCGCTTCCCGACCTATACCTCCGGAAAACGTGTCAGGGAGCATGCCAGGAGTGTGGGTTGAAGTCCTCGGAGCATGAGACTTGAAGATCGAAAGACTTATGACGAATACGGAGCAAAGGGAAGAAACCGTCGGGGGACCGCTTTTTACCCCAGGACGAGAAAACTGAGTCCGGGGCATTCCCGCTCGCGTTTTCTTGGGACGAGCACCGGAAGTCCTCGAGCTCAGCCCGTTTCCTTCGCTGCAAGTGCATTTCCAGTGGTTTCTGACACCGGACGAGCGTTCGCCACTCGTTGGAAGCTTCGGCCATCTTTTGGACCGTTTTGGGTCGCACCACAGTTCTCCCTCCAACGAGCTCGCTTCCCGACCTATACCTCCGGAAAACGTGTCAGGGAGCATGCCAGGAGTGTGGGTTGAAGTCCTCGGAGCACGAGACCCGAAGATCGAAAGACTTATGACCAATACGGAGCAAAGGGAAGAAACCGTCGGGGGACCGCTTTTTACCCCAGGACGAGAAAACTGAGTCCGGGGCATTCCCGCTCGCGTTTTCTTGGGACGAGCACTGGAAGTCCTCGAGCTCAGCCCGTTTCCTTCGCTGCAAGTGCATTTCCAGTGGTTTCTGACACCGGACGAGCGTTCGCCACTCGTTGGAAGCTTCGGCCATCTTTTGGACCGTTTTGGGTCGCACCACAGTTCTCCCTCCAACGAGCTCGCTTCCCGACCTATACCTCCGGAAAACGTGTCAGGGAGCATGCCAGGAGTGTGGGTTGAAGGCCTCGGAGCACGAGACCCGAAGATCGAAAGACTTATGACCAATACGGAGCAAAGGGAAGAAACCGTCGGGGGACCGCTTTTTACCCGAGGACGAGAAAACTGAGTCCGGGGCATTCCCGCTCGCGTTTTCTTGGGACGAGCACCGGAAGTCCTCGAGCTCAGCCCGTTTCCTTCGCTGCAAGTGCATTTCCAGTGGTTTCTGACACCGGACGAGCGTTCGCCACTCGTTGGAAGCTTCGGCCATCTTTTGGACCGTTTTGGGTCGCACCACAGTTCTCCCTCCAACGAGCTCGCTTCCCGACCTATACCTCCGGAAAACGTGTCAGGGAGCATGCCAGGAGTGTGGGTTGAAGTCCTCGGAGCACGAGACCCGAAGATCGAAAGACTTATGACCAATACGGAGCAAAGGAAAGAAACCGTCGGGGGACCGCTTTTTACCCCAGGACGAGAAAACTGAGTCCGGGGCATTCCCGCTCGCGTTTTCTTGGGACGAGCACCGGAAGTCCTCGAGCTCAGCCCGTTTCCTTCGCTGCAAGTGCATTTCCAGTGGTTTCTGACACCGGACGAGCGTTCGCCACTCGTTGGAAGCTTCGGCCATCTTTTGGACCGTTTTGGGTCGCACCACAGTTCTCCCTCCAACGAGCTCGCTTCCCGACCTATACCTCCGGAAAACGTGTCAGGGAGCATGCCAGGAGTGTGGGTTGAAGTCCTCGGAGCATGAGACTTGAAGATCGAAAGACTTATGACGAATACGGAGCAAAGGGAAGAAACCGTCGGGGGACCGCTTTTTACCCCAGGACGAGAAAACTGAGTCCGGGGCATTCCCGCTCGCGTTTTCTTGGGACGAGCACCGGAAGTCCTCGAGCTCAGCCCGTTTCCTTCGCTGCAAGTGCATTTCCAGTGGTTTCTGACACCGGACGAGCGTTCGCCACTCGTTGGAAGCTTCGGCCATCTTTTGGACCGTTTTGGGTCGCACCACAGTTCTCCCTCCAACGAGCTCGCTTCCCGACCTATACCTCCGGAAAACGTGTCAGGGAGCATGCCAGGAGTGTGGGTTGAAGTCCTCGGAGCACGAGACCCGAAGATCGAAAGACTTATGACCAATACGGAGCAAAGGGAAGAAACCGTCGGGGGGACCGCTTTTTACCCCAGGACGAGAAAACTGAGTCCGGGGCATTCCCGCTCGCGTTTTCTTGGGACGAGCACCGGAAGTCCTCGAGCTCAGCCTGTTTCCTTCGCTGCAAGTGCATTTCCAGTGGTTTCTGACACCGGACGAGCGTTCGCCACTCGTTGGAAGCTTCGGCCATCTTTTGGACCGTTTTGGGTCGCACCACAGTTCTCCCTCCAACGAGCTCGCTTCCCGACCTATACCTCCGGAAAACGTGTCAGGGAGCATGCCAGGAGTGTGGGTTGAAGGCCTCGGAGCACGAGACCCGAAGATCGAAAGACTTATGACCAATACGGAGCAAAGGGAAGAAACCGTCGGGGGACCGCTTTTTACCCGAGGACGAGAAAACTGAGTCCGGGGCATTCCCGCTCGCGTTTTCTTGGGACGAGCACCGGAAGTCCTCGAGCTCAGCCCGTTTCCTTCGCTGCAAGTGCATTTCCAGTGGTTTCTGACACCGGACGAGCGTTCGCCACTCGTTGGAAGCTTCGGCCATCTTTTGGACCGTTTTGGGTCGCACCACAGTTCTCCCTCCAACGAGCTCGCTTCCCGACCTATACCTCCGGAAAACGTGTCAGGGAGCATGCCAGGAGTGTGGGTTGAAGGCCTCGGAGCACGAGACCCGAAGATCGAAAGACTTATGACCAATACGGAGCAAAGGGAAGAAACCGTCGGGGGACCGCTTTTTACCCGAGGACGAGAAAACTGAGTCCGGGGCATTCCCGCTCGCGTTTTCTTGGGACGAGCACCGGAAGTCCTCGAGCTCAGCCCGTTTCCTTCGCTGCAAGTGCATTTCCAGTGGTTTCTGACACCGGACGAGCGTTCGCCACTCGTTGGAAGCTTCGGCCATCTTTTGGACCGTTTTGGGTCGCACCACAGTTCTCCGTCCAACGAGCTCGCTTCCCGACCTATACCTCCGGAAAACGTGTCAGGGAGCATGCCAGGAGTGTGGGTTGAAGTCCTCGGAGCAGGAGACCCGAAGATCGAAAGACTTATGACCAATACGGAGCAAAGGGAAGAAACCGTCGGGGGACCGCTTTTTACCCCAGGACGAGAAAACTGAGTCCGGGGCATTCCCGCTCGCGTTTTCTTGGGACGAGCACCGGAAGTCCTCGAGCTCAGCCCGTTTCCTTCGCTGCAAGTGCATTTCCAGTGGTTTCTGACACCGGACGAGCGTTCGCCACTCGTTGGAAGCTTCGGCCATCTTTTGGACCGTTTTGGGTCGCACCACAGTTCTCCCTCCAACGAGCTCGCTTCCCGACCTATACCTCCAGAAAACGTGTCAGGGAGCATGCCAGGAGTGTGGGTTGAAGTCCTCGGAGCACGAGACCCGAAGATCGAAAGACTTATGACCAATACGGAGCAAAGGGAAGAAACCGTCGGGGGACCGCTTTTTACCCGAGGACGAGAAAACTGAGTCCGGGGCATTCCCGCTCGCGTTTTCTTGGGACGAGCACCGGAAGTCCTCGAGCTCAGCCCGTTTCCTTCGCTGCAAGTGCATTTCCAGTGGTTTCTGACACCGGACGAGCGTTCGCCACTCGTTGGAAGCTTCGGCCATCTTTTGGACCGTTTTGGGTCGCACCACAGTTCTCCCTCCAACGAGCTCGCTTCCCGACCTATACCTCCGGAAAACGTGTCAGGGAGCATGCCAGGAGTGTGGGTTGAAGTCCTCGGAGCACGAGACCCGAAGATCGAAAGACTTATGACCAATACGGAGCAAAGGGAAGAAACCGTCGGGGGACCGCTTTTTACCCCAGGACGAGAAAACTGAGTCCGGGGCATTCCCGCTCGCGTTTTCTTGGGACGAGCACCGGAAGTCCTCGAGCTCAGCCCGTTTCCTTCGCTGCAAGTGCATTTCCAGTGGTTTCTGACACCGGACGAGCGTTCGCCACTCGTTGGAAGCTTCGGCCATCTTTTGGACCGTTTTGGGTCGCACCACAGTTCTCCCTCCAACGAGCTCGCTTCCCGACCTATACCTCCGGAAAACGTGTCAGGGAGCATGCCAGGAGTGTGGGTTGAAGTCCTCGGAGCACGAGACCCGAAGATCGAAAGACTTATGACCAATACGGAGCAAAGGGAAGAAACCGTCGGGGGACCGCTTTTTACCCCAGGACGAGAAAACTGAGTCCGGGGCATTCCCGCTCGCGTTTTCTTGGGACGAGCACCGGAAGTCCTCGAGCTCGGCCCGTTTCCTTCGTTGCAAGTGCATTTCCAGTGGTTTCTGACACCGGACGAGCGTTCGCCACTCGTTGGAAGCTTCGGCCATCTTTTGGACCGTTTTGGGTCGCACCACAGTTCTCCCTCCAACGAGCTCGCTTCCCGACCTATACCTCCGGAAAACGTGTCAGGGAGCATGCCAGGAGTGTGGGTTGAAGTCCTCGGAGCACGAGACCCGAAGATCGAAAGACTTATGACCAATACGGAGCAAAGGGAAGAAACCGTCGGGGGGACCGCTTTTTACCCCAGGACGAGAAAACTGAGTCCGGGGCATTCCCGCTCGCGTTTTCTTGGGACGAGCACCGGAAGTCCTCGAGCTCAGCCCGTTTCCTTCGTTGCAAGTGCATTTCCAGTGGTTTCTGACACCGGACGAGCGTTCGCCACTCGTTGGAAGCTTCGGCCATCTTTTGGACCGTTTTGGGTCGCACCACAGTTCTCCCTCCAACGAGCTCGCTTCCCGACCTATACCTCCGGAAAACGTGTCAGGGAGCATGCCAGGAGTGTGGGTTGAAGTCCTCGGAGCAGGAGACCCGAAGATCGAAAGACTTATGACCAATACGGAGCAAAGGGAAGAAACCGTCGGGGGACCGCTTTTTACCCCAGGACGAGAAAACTGAGTCCGGGGCATTCCCGCTCGCGTTTTCTTGGGACGAGCACCGGAAGTCCTCGAGCTCAGCCCGTTTCCTTCGCTGCAAGTGCATTTCCAGTGGTTTCTGACACCGGACGAGCGTTCGCCACTCGTTGGAAGCTTCGGCCATCTTTTGGACCGTTTTGGGTCGCACCACAGTTCTCCCTCCAACGAGCTCGCTTCCCGACCTATACCTCCGGAAAACGTGTCAGGGAGCATGCCAGGAGTGTGGGTTGAAGTCCTCGGAGCAGGAGACCCGAAGATCGAAAGACTTATGACCAATACGGAGCAAAGGGAAGAAACCGTCGGGGGACCGCTTTTTACCCCAGGACGAGAAAACTGAGTCCGGGGCATTCCCGCTCGCGTTTTCTTGGGACGAGCACCGGAAGTCCTCGAGCTCAGCCCGTTTCCTTCGCTGCAAGTGCATTTCCAGTGGTTTCTGACACCGGACGAGCGTTCGCCACTCGTTGGAAGCTTCGGCCATCTTTTGGACCGTTTTGGGTCGCACCACAGTTCTCCCTCCAACGAGCTCGCTTCCCGACCTATACCTCCGGAAAACGTGTCAGGGAGCATGCCAGGAGTGTGGGTTGAAGTCCTCGGACCACGAGACCCGAAGATCGAAAGACTTATGACCAATACGGAGCAAAGGGAAGAAACCGTCGGGGGACCGCTTTTTACCCCAGGACGAGAAAACTGAGTCCGGGGCATTCCCGCTCGCGTTTTCTTGGGACGAGCACCGGAAGTCCTTGAGCTCAGCCCGTTTCCTTCGCTGCAAGTGCATTTCCAGTGGTTTCTGACACCGGACGAGCGTTCGCCACTCGTTGGAAGCTTCGGCCATCTTTTGACCGTTTTGGGTCGCACCACAGTTCTCCCTCCAACGAGCTCGCTTCCCGACCTATACCTCCGGAAAACGTGTCAGGGAGCATGCCAGGAGTGTGGGTTGAAGGCCTCGGAGCACGAGACCCGAAGATCGAAAGACTTATGACCAATACGGAGCAAAGGGAAGAAACCGTCGGGGGACCGCTTTTTACCCGAGGACGAGAAAACTGAGTCCGGGGCATTCCCGCTCGCGTTTTCTTGGGACGAGCACCGGAAGTCCTCGAGCTCAGCCCGTTTCCTTCGCTGCAAGTGCATTTCCAGTGGTTTCTGACACCGGACGAGCGTTCGCCACTCGTTGGAAGCTTCGGCCATCTTTTGGACCGTTTTGGGTCGCACCACAGTTCTCCCTCCAACGAGCTCGCTTCCCGACCTATACCTCCGGAAAACGTGTCAGGGAGCATGCCAGGAGTGTGGGTTGAAGTCCTCGGAGCAGGAGACCCGAAGATCGAAAGACTTATGACCAATACGGAGCAAAGGGAAGAAACCGTCGGGGGACCGCTTTTTACCCCAGGACGAGAAAACTGAGTCCGGGGCATTCCCGCTCGCGTTTTCTTGGGACGAGCACCGGAAGTCCTCGAGCTCAGCCCGTTTCCTTCGCTGCAAGTGCATTTCCAGTGGTTTCTGACACCGGACGAGCGTTCGCCACTCGTTGGAAGCTTCGGCCATCTTTTGGACCGTTTTGGGTCGCACCACAGTTCTCCCTCCAACGAGCTCGCTTCCCGACCTATACCTCCGGAAAACGTGTCAGGGAGCATGCCAGGAGTGTGGGTTGAAGTCCTCGGAGCACGAGACCCGAAGATCGAAAGACTTATGACCAATACGGAGCAAAGGGAAGAAACCGTCGGGGGACCGCTTTTTACCCCAGGACGAGAAAACTGAGTCCGGGGCATTCCCGCTCGCGTTTTCTTGGGACGAGCACCGGAAGTCCTCGAGCTCGGCCCGTTTCCTTCGTTGCAAGTGCATTTCCAGTGGTTTCTGACACCGGACGAGCGTTCGCCACTCGTTGGAAGCTTCGGCCATCTTTTGGACCGTTTTAGGTCGCACCACAGTTCTCCCTCCAACGAGCTCGCTTCCCGACCTATACCTCCGGAAAACGTGTCAGGGAGCATGCCAGGAGTGTGGGTTGAAGTCCTCGGAGCACGAGACCCGAAGATCGAAAGACTTATGACCAATACGGAGCAAAGGGAAGAAACCGTCGGAGGACCGCTTTTTACCCCAGGACGAGAAAACTGAGTCCGGGGCATTCCCGCTCGCGTTTTCTTGGGACGAGCACCGGAAGTCCTCGAGCTCAGCCCGTTTCCTTCGCTGCAAGTGCATTTCCAGTGGTTTCTGACACCGGACGAGCGTTCGCCACTCGTTGGAAGCTTCGGCCATCTTTTGGACCGTTTTGGGTCGCACCACAGTTCTCCCTCCAACGAGCTCGCTTCCCGACCTATACCTCCGGAAAACGTGTCAGGGAGCATGCCAGGAGTGTGGGTTGAAGTCCTCGGAGCACGAGACCCGAAGATCGAAAGACTTATGACCAATACGGAGCAAAGGGAAGAAACCGTCGGGGGACCGCTTTTTACCCCAGGACGAGAAAACTGAGTCCGGGGCATTCCCGCTCGCGTTTTCTTGGGACGAGCACCGGAAGTCCTCGAGCTCAGCCCGTTTCCTTCGCTGCAAGTGCATTTCCAGTGGTTTCTGACACCGGACGAGCGTTCGCCACTCGTTGGAAGCTTCGGCCATCTTTTGGACCGTTTTGGGTCGCACCACAGTTCTCCCTCCAACGAGCTCGCTTCCCGACCTATACCTCCGGAAAACGTGTCAGGGAGCATGCCAGGAGTGTGGGTTGAAGTCCTCGGAGCACGAGACCCGAAGATCGAAAGACTTATGACCAATACGGAGCAAAGGGAAGAAACCGTCGGGGGACCGCTTTTTACCCCAGGACGAGAAAACTGAGTCCGGGGCATTCCCGCTCGCGTTTTCTTGGGACGAGCACCGGAAGTCCTCGAGCTCAGCCCGTTTCCTTCGTTGCAAGTGCATTTCCAGTGGTTTCTGACACCGGACGAGCGTTCGCCACTCGTTGGATGCTTCGACCATCTTTTGGACCGTTTTGGGTCGCACCACAGTTCTCCCTCCAACGAGCTCGCTTCCCGACCTATACCTCCGGAAAACGTGTCAGGGAGCATGCCAGGAGTGTGGGTTGAAGGCCTCGGAGCACGAGACCCGAAGATCGAAAGACTTATGACCAATACGGAGCAAAGGGAAGAAACCGTCGGGGGACCGCTTTTTACCCCAGGACGAGAAAACTGAGTCCGGGGCATTCCCGCTCGCGTTTTCTTGGGACGAGCACCGGAAGTCCTCGAGCTCAGCCCGTTTCCTTCGCTGCAAGTGCATTTCCAGTGGTTTCTGACACCGAACGAGCGTTCGCCACTCGTTGGAAGCTTCGGCCATCTTTTGGACCGTTTTGGGTCGCACCACAGTTCTCCCTCCAACGAGCTCGCTTCCCGACCTATACCTCCGGAAAACGTGTCAGGGAGCATGCCAGGAGTGTGGGTTGAAGTCCTCGGAGCACGAGACCCGAAGATCGAAAGACTTATGACCAATACGGAGCAAAGGGAAGAAACCGTCGGGGGACCGCTTTTTACCCCAGGACGAGAAAACTGAGTCCGGGGCATTCCCGCTCGCGTTTTCTTGGGACGAGCACCGGAAGTCCTCGAGCTCAGCCCGTTTCCTTCGCTGCAAGTGCATTTCCAGTGGTTTCTGACACCGGACGAGCGTTCGCCACTCGTTGGAAGCTTCGGCCATCTTTTGGACCGTTTTGGGTCGCACCACAGTTCTCCCTCCAACGAGCTCGCTTCCCGACCTATACCTCCGGAAAACGTGTCAGGGAGCATGCCAGGAGTGTGGGTTGAAGTCCTCGGAGCACGAGACCCGAAGATCGAAAGACTTATGACCAATACGGAGCAAAGGAAAGAAACCGTCGGGGGACCGCTTTTTACCCCAGGACGAGAAAACTGAGTCCGGGGCATTCCCGCTCGCGTTTTCTTGGGACGAGCACCGGAAGTCCTCGAGCTCAGCCCGTTTCCTTCGCTGCAAGTGCATTTCCAGTGGTTTCTGACACCGGACGAGCGTTCGCCACTCGTTGGAAGCTTCGGCCATCTTTTGGACCGTTTTGGGTCGCACCACAGTTCTCCCTCCAACGAGCTCGCTTCCCGACCTATACCTCCGGAAAACGTGTCAGGGAGCATGCCAGGAGTGTGGGTTGAAGTCCTCGGAGCACGAGACCCGAAGATCGAAAGACTTATGACCAATACGGAGCAAAGGAAAGAAACCGTCGGGGGACCGCTTTTTACCCCAGGACGAGAAAACTGAGTCCGGGGCATTCCCGCTCGCGTTTTCTTGGGACGAGCACCGGAAGTCCTCGAGCTCAGCCCGTTTCCTTCGCTGCAAGTGCATTTCCAGTGGTTTCTGACACCGGACGAGCGTTCGCCACTCGTTGGAAGCTTCGGCCATCTTTTGGACCGTTTTGGGTCGCACCACAGTTCTCCCTCCAACGAGCTCGCTTCCCGACCTATACCTCCGGAAAACGTGTCAGGGAGCATGCCAGGAGTGTGGGTTGAAGTCCTCGGAGCATGAGACCCGAAGATCGAAAGACTTATGACGAATACGGAGCAAAGGGAAGAAACCGTCGGGGGACCGCTTTTTACCCCAGGACGAGAAAACTGAGTCCGGGGCATTCCCGCTCGCGTTTTCTTGGGACGAGCACCGGAAGTCCTCGAGCTCAGCCCGTTTCCTTCGCTGCAAGTGCATTTCCAGTGGTTTCTGACACCGGACGAGCGTTCGCCACTCGTTGGAAGCTTCGGCCATCTTTTGGACCGTTTTGGGTCGCACCACAGTTCTCCCTCCAACGAGCTCGCTTCCCGACCTATACCTCCGGAAAACGTGTCAGGGAGCATGCCAGGAGTGTGGGTTGAAGGCCTCGGAGCACGAGACCCGAAGATCGAAAGACTTATGACCAATACGGAGCAAAGGGAAGAAACCGTCGGGGGACCGCTTTTTACCCCAGGACGAGAAAACTGAGTCCGGGGCATTCCCGCTCGCGTTTTCTTGGGACGAGCACTGGAAGTCCTCGAGCTCAGCCCGTTTCCTTCGCTGCAAGTGCATTTCCAGTGGTTTCTGACACCGGACGAGCGTTCGCCACTCGTTGGAAGCTTCGGCCATCTTTTGGACCGTTTTGGGTCGCACCACAGTTCTCCCTCCAACGAGCTCGCTTCCCGACCTATACCTCCGGAAAACGTGTCAGGGAGCATGCCAGGAGTGTGGGTTGAAGGCCTCGGAGCACGAGACCCGAAGATCGAAAGACTTATGACCAATACGGAGCAAAGGGAAGAAACCGTCGGGGGACCGCTTTTTACCCCAGGACGAGAAAACTGAGTCCGGGGCATTCCCGCTCGCGTTTTCTTGGGACGAGCACCGGAAGTCCTCGAGCTCAGCCCGTTTCCTTCGCTGCAAGTGCATTTCCAGTGGTTTCTGACACCGGACGAGCGTTCGCCACTCGTTGGAAGCTTCGGCCATCTTTTGGACCGTTTTGGGTCGCACCACAGTTCTCCCTCCAACGAGCTCGCTTCCCGACCTATACCTCCGGAAAACGTGTCAGGGAGCATGCCAGGAGTGTGGGTTGAAGTCCTCGGAGCACGAGACCCGAAGATCGAAAGACTTATGACCAATACGGAGCAAAGGAAAGAAACCGTCGGGGGACCGCTTTTTACCCCAGGACGAGAAAACTGAGTCCGGGGCATTCCCGCTCGCGTTTTCTTGGGACGAGCACCGGAAGTCCTCGAGCTCAGCCCGTTTCCTTCGCTGCAAGTGCATTTCCAGTGGTTTCTGACACCGGACGAGCGTTCGCCACTCGTTGGAAGCTTCGGCCATCTTTTGGACCGTTTTGGGTCGCACCACAGTTCTCCCTCCAACGAGCTCGCTTCCCGACCTATACCTCCGGAAAACGTGTCAGGGAGCATGCCAGGAGTGTGGGTTGAAGTCCTCGGAGCATGAGACTTGAAGATCGAAATACTTATGACGAATACGGAGCAAAGGGAAGAAACCGTCGGGGGACCGCTTTTTACCCCAGGACGAGAAAACTGAGTCCGGGGCATTCCCGCTCGCGTTTTCTTGGGACGAGCACCGGAAGTCCTCGAGCTCAGCCCGTTTCCTTCGCTGCAAGTGCATTTCCAGTGGTTTCTGACACCGGACGAGCGTTCGCCACTCGTTGGAAGCTTCGGCCATCTTTTGGACCGTTTTGGGTCGCACCACAGTTCTCCCTCCAACGAGCTCGCTTCCCGACCTATACCTCCGGAAAACGTGTCAGGGAGCATGCCAGGAGTGTGGGTTGAAGTCCTCGGAGCACGAGACCCGAAGATCGAAAGACTTATGACCAATACGGAGCAAAGGGAAGAAACCGTCGGGGGACCGCTTTTTACCCCAGGACGAGAAAACTGAGTCCGGGGCATTCCCGCTCGCGTTTTCTTGGGACGAGCACCGGAAGTCCTCGAGCTCAGCCTGTTTCCTTCGCTGCAAGTGCATTTCCAGTGGTTTCTGACACCGGACGAGCGTTCGCCACTCGTTGGAAGCTTCGGCCATCTTTTGGACCGTTTTGGGTCGCACCACAGTTCTCCCTCCAACGAGCTCGCTTCCCGACCTATACCTCCGGAAAACGTGTCAGGGAGCATGCCAGGAGTGTGGGTTGAAGGCCTCGGAGCACGAGACCCGAAGATCGAAAGACTTATGACCAATACGGAGCAAAGGGAAGAAACCGTCGGGGGACCGCTTTTTACCCCAGGACGAGAAAACTGAGTCCGGGGCATTCCCGCTCGCGTTTTCTTGGGACGAGCACCGGAAGTCCTCGAGCTCAGCCCGTTTCCTTCGCTGCAAGTGCATTTCCAGTGGTTTCTGACACCGGACGAGCGTTCGCCACTCGTTGGAAGCTTCGGCCATCTTTTGGACCGTTTTGGGTCGCACCACAGTTCTCCCTCCAACGAGCTCGCTTCCCGACCTATACCTCCGGAAAACGTGTCAGGGAGCATGCCAGGAGTGTGGGTTGAAGTCCTCGGAGCACGAGACCCGAAGATCGAAAGACTTATGACCAATACGGAGCAAAGGGAAGAAACCGTCGGGGGACCGCTTTTTACCCCAGGACGAGAAAACTGAGTCCGGGGCATTCCCGCTCGCGTTTTCTTGGGACGAGCACCGGAAGTCCTCGAGCTCAGCCCGTTTCCTTCGTTGCAAGTGCATTTCCAGTGGTTTCTGACACCGGACGAGCGTTCGCCACTCGTTGGATGCTTCGACCATCTTTTGGACCGTTTTGGGTCGCACCACAGTTCTCCCTCCAACGAGCTCGCTTCCCGACCTATACCTCCGGAAAACGTGTCAGGGAGCATGCCAGGAGTGTGGGTTGAAGGCCTCGGAGCACGAGACCCGAAGATCGAAAGACTTATGACCAATACGGAGCAAAGGGAAGAAACCGTCGGGGGACCGCTTTTTACCCCAGGACGAGAAAACTGAGTCCGGGGCATTCCCGCTCGCGTTTTCTTGGGACGAGCACCGGAAGTCCTCGAGCTCAGCCCGTTTCCTTCGCTGCAAGTGCATTTCCAGTGGTTTCTGACACCGGACGAGCGTTCGCCACTCGTTGGAAGCTTCGGCCATCTTTTGGACCGTTTTGGGTCGCACCACAGTTCTCCCTCCAACGAGCTCGCTTCCCGACCTATACCTCCGGAAAACGTTTCAGGGAGCATGCCAGGAGTGTGGGTTGAAGTCCTCGGAGCACGAGACCCGAAGATCGAAAGACTTATGACCAATACGGAGCAAAGGGAAGAAACCGTCGGGGGACCGCTTTTTACCCCAGGACGAGAAAACTGAGTCCGGGGCATTCCCGCTCGCGTTTTCTTGGGACGAGCACCGGAAGTCCTCGAGCTCAGCCCGTTTCCTTCGCTGCAAGTGCATTTCCAGTGGTTTCTGACACCGGACGAGCGTTCGCCACTCGTTGGAAGCTTCGGCCATCTTTTGGACCGTTTTGGGTCGCACCACAGTTCTCCCTCCAACGAGCTCGCTTCCCGACCTATACCTCCGGAAAACGTGTCAGGGAGCATGCCAGGAGTGTGGGTTGAAGTCCTCGGAGCACGAGACCCGAAGATCGAAAGACTTATGACCAATACGGAGCAAAGGGAAGAAACCGTCGGGGGACCGCTTTTTACCCCAGGACGAGAAAACTGAGTCCGGGGCATTCCCGCTCGCGTTTTCTTGGGACGAGCACCGGAAGTCCTCGAGCTCGGCCCGTTTCCTTCGTTGCAAGTGCATTTCCAGTGGTTTCTGACACCGGACGAGCGTTCGCCACTCGTTGGAAGCTTCGGCCATCTTTTGGACCGTTTTGGGTCGCACCACAGTTCTCCCTCCAACGAGCTCGCTTCCCGACCTATACCTCCGGAAAACGTGTCAGGGAGCATGCCAGGAGTGTGGGTTGAAGTCCTCGGAGCACGAGACCCGAAGATCGAAAGACTTATGACCAATACGGAGCAAAGGGAAGAAACCGTCGGGGGACCGCTTTTTACCCCAGGACGAGAAAACTGAGTCCGGGGCATTCCCGCTCGCGTTTTCTTGGGACGAGCACCGGAAGTCCTCGAGCTCAGCCCGTTTCCTTCGTTGCAAGTGCATTTCCAGTGGTTTCTGACACCGGACGAGCGTTCGCCACTCGTTGGAAGCTTCGGCCATCTTTTGGACCGTTTTGGGTCGCACCACAGTTCTCCCTCCAACGAGCTCGCTTCCCGACCTATACCTCCGGAAAACGTGTCAGGGAGCATGCCAGGAGTGTGGGTTGAAGTCCTCGGAGCAGGAGACCCGAAGATCGAAAGACTTATGACCAATACGGAGCAAAGGGAAGAAACCGTCGGGGGACCGCTTTTTACCCCAGGACGAGAAAACTGAGTCCGGGGCATTCCCGCTCGCGTTTTCTTGGGACGAGCACCGGAAGTCCTCGAGCTCAGCCCGTTTCCTTCGCTGCAAGTGCATTTCCAGTGGTTTCTGACACCGGACGAGCGTTCGCCACTCGTTGGAAGCTTCGGCCATCTTTTGGACCGTTTTGGGTCGCACCACAGTTCTCCCTCCAACGAGCTCGCTTCCCGACCTATACCTCCGGAAAACGTGTCAGGGAGCATGCCAGGAGTGTGGGTTGAAGTCCTCGGAGCACGAGACCCGAAGATCGAAAGACTTATGACCAATACGGAGCAAAGGGAAGAAACCGTCGGGGGACCGCTTTTTACCCCAGGACGAGAAAACTGAGTCCGGGGCATTCCCGCTCGCGTTTTCTTGGGACGAGCACCGGAAGTCCTCGAGCTCAGCCCGTTTCCTTCGCTGCAAGTGCATTTCCAGTGGTTTCTGACACCGGACGAGCGTTCGCCACTCGTTGGAAGCTTCGGCCATCTTTTGGACCGTTTTGGGTCGCACCACAGTTCTCCCTCCAACGAGCTCGCTTCCCGACCTATACCTCCGGAAAACGTGTCAGGGAGCATGCCAGGAGTGTGGGTTGAAGGCCTCGGAGCACGAGACCCGAAGATCGAAAGACTTATGACCAATACGGAGCAAAGGGAAGAAACCGTCGGGGGACCGCTTTTTACCCGAGGACGAGAAAACTGAGTCCGGGGCATTCCCGCTCGCGTTTTCTTGGGACGAGCACCGGAAGTCCTCGAGCTCAGCCCGTTTCCTTCGCTGCAAGTGCATTTCCAGTGGTTTCTGACACCGGACGAGCGTTCGCCACTCGTTGGAAGCTTCGGCCATCTTTTGGACCGTTTTGGGTCGCACCACAGTTCTCCCTCCAACGAGCTCGCTTCCCGACCTATACCTCCGGAAAACGTGTCAGGGAGCATGCCAGGAGTGTGGGTTGAAGTCCTCGGAGCAGGAGACCCGAAGATCGAAAGACTTATGACCAATACGGAGCAAAGGGAAGAAACCGTCGGGGGACCGCTTTTTACCCCAGGACGAGAAAACTGAGTCCGGGGCATTCCCGCTCGCGTTTTCTTGGGACGAGCACCGGAAGTCCTCGAGCTCAGCCCGTTTCCTTCGCTGCAAGTGCATTTCCAGTGGTTTCTGACACCGGACGAGCGTTCGCCACTCGTTGGAAGCTTCGGCCATCTTTTGGACCGTTTTGGGTCGCACCACAGTTCTCCCTCCAACGAGCTCGCTTCCCGACCTATACCTCCGGAAAACGTGTCAGGGAGCATGCCAGGAGTGTGGGTTGAAGTCCTCGGAGCACGAGACCCGAAGATCGAAAGACTTATGACCAATACGGAGCAAAGGGAAGAAACCGTCGGGGGACCGCTTTTTACCCCAGGACGAGAAAACTGAGTCCGGGGCATTCCCGCTCGCGTTTTCTTGGGACGAGCACCGGAAGTCCTCGAGCTCAGCCCGTTTCCTTCGCTGCAAGTGCATTTCCAGTGGTTTCTGACACCGGACGAGCGTTCGCCACTCGTTGGAAGCTTCGGCCATCTTTTGGACCGTTTTGGGTCGCACCACAGTTCTCCCTCCAACGAGCTCGCTTCCCGACCTATACCTCCGGAAAACGTGTCAGGGAGCATGCTAGGAGTGTGGGTTGAAGTCCTCGGAGCACGAGACCCGAAGATCGAAAGACTTATGACCAATACGGAGCAAAGGGAAGAAACCGTCGGGGGACCGCTTTTTACCCCAGGACGAGAAAACTGAGTCCGGGGCATTCCCGCTCGCGTTTTCTTGGGACGAGCACCGGAAGTCCTCGAGCTCAGCCCGTTTCCTTCGCTGCAAGTGCATTTCCAGTGGTTTCTGACACCGGACGAGCGTTCGCCACTCGTTGGAAGCTTCGGCCATCTTTTGGACCGTTTTGGGTCGCACCACAGTTCTCCCTCCAACGAGCTCGCTTCCCGACCTATACCTCCTGAAAACGTGTCAGGGAGCATGCCAGGAGTGTGGGTTGAAGTGCTCGGAGCACGAGACCCGAAGATCGAAAGACTTATGACCAATACGGAGCAAAGGGGAAGAAACCGTCGGGGGACTGCTTTTTACCCCAGGACGAGAAAACTGAGTCCGGGGCATTCCCGCTCGCGTTTTCTTGGGACGAGCACCGGAAGTCCTCGAGCTCAGCCCGTTTCCTTCGCTGCAAGTGCATTTCCAGTGGTTTCTGACACCGGACGAGCGTTCGCCACTCGTTGGAAGCTTCGGCCATCTTTTGGACCGTTTTTGGTCGCACCACAGTTCTCCCTCCAACGAGCTCGCTTCCCGACCTATACCTCCGGAAAACGTGTCAGGGAGCATGCCAGGAGTGTGGGTTGAAGTCCTCGGAGCACGAGACCCGAAGATCGAAAGACTTATGACCAATACGGAGCAAAGGGAAGAAACCGTCGGGGGACCGCTTTTTACCCCAGGACGAGAAAACTGAGTCCGGGGCATTCCCGCTCGCGTTTTCATGGGACGAGCACCGGAAGTCCTCGAGCTCAGCCCGTTTCCTTCGCTGCAAGTGCATTTCCAGTGGTTTCTGACACCGGACGAGCGTTCGCCACTCGTTGGAAGCTTCGGCCATCTTTTGGACCGTTTTGGGTCGCACCACAGTTCTCCCTCCAACGAGCTCGCTTCCCGACCTATACCTCCGGAAAACGTGTCAGGGAGCATGCCAGGAGTGTGGGTTGAAGTCCTCGGAGCACGAGACCCGAAGATCGAAAGACTTATGACCAATACGGAGCAAAGGGGAAGAAACCGTCGGGGGACCGCTTTTTACCCCAGGACGAGAAAACTGAGTCCGGGGCATTCCCGCTCGCGTTTTCTTGGGACGAGCACCGGAAGTCCTCGAGCTCAGCCCGTTTCCTTCGCTGCAAGTGCATTTCCAGTGGTTTCTGACACCGGACGAGCGTTCGCCACTCGTTGGAAGCTTCGGCCATCTTTTGGACCGTTTTAGGTCGCACCACAGTTCTCCCTCCAACGAGCTCGCTTCCCGACCTATACCTCCGGAAAACGTGTCAGGGAGCATGCCAGGAGTGTGGGTTGAAGTCCTCGGAGCACGAGACCCGAAGATCGAAAGACTTATGACCAATACGGAGCAAAGGGGAAGAAACCGTCGGGGGACCGCTTTTTACCCCAGGACGAGAAAACTGAGTCCGGGGCATTCCCGCTCGCGTTTTCTTGGGACGAGCACCGGAAGTCCTCGAGCTCAGCCCGTTTCCTTCGCTGCAAGTGCATTTCCAGTGGTTTCTGACACCGGACGAGCGTTCGCCACTCGTTGGAAGCTTCGGCCATCTTTTGGACCGTTTTTGGTCGCACCACAGTTCTCCCTCCAACGAGCTCGCTTCCCGACCTATACCTCCGGAAAACGTGTCAGGGAGCATGCCAGGAGTGTGGGTTGAAGTCCTCGGAGCAGGAGACCCGAAGATCGAAAGACTTATGACCAATACGGAGCAAAGGGAAGAAACCGTCGGGGGACCGCTTTTTACCCCAGGACGAGAAAACTGAGTACGGGGCATTCCCGCTCGCGTTTTCTTGGGACGAGCACCGGAAGTCCTCGAGCTCAGCCCGTTTCCTTCGCTGCAAGTGCATTTCCAGTGGTTTCTGACACCGGACGAGCGTTCGCCACTCGTTGGAAGCTTCGGCCATCTTTTGGACCGTTTTGGGTCGCACCACAGTTCTCCCTCCAACGAGCTCGCTTCCCGACCTATACCTCCGGAAAACGTGTCAGGGAGCATGCCAGGAGTGTGGGTTGAAGTCCTCGGAGCAGGAGACCCGAAGATCGAAAGACTTATGACCAATACGGAGCAAAGGGAAGAAACCGTCGGGGGACCGCTTTTTACCCCAGGACGAGAAAACTGAGTCCGGGGCATTCCCGCTCGCGTTTTCTTGGGACGAGCACCGGAAGTCCTCGAGCTCAGCCCGTTTCCTTCGCTGCAAGTGCATTTCCAGTGGTTTCTGACACCGGACGAGCGTTCGCCACTCGTTGGAAGCTTCGGCCATCTTTTGGACCGTTTTGGGTCGCACCACAGTTCTCCCTCCAACGAGCTCGCTTCCCGACCTATACCTCCGGAAAACGTGTCAGGGAGCATGCCAGGAGTGTGGGTTGAAGTCCTCGGAGCAGGAGACCCGAAGATCGAAAGACTTATGACCAATACGGAGCAAAGGGAAGAAACCGTCGGGGGACCGCTTTTTACCCCAGGACGAGAAAACTGAGTCCGGGGCATTCCCGCTCGCGTTTTCTTGGGACGAGCACCGGAAGTCCTCGAGCTCAGCCCGTTTCCTTCGCTGCAAGTGCATTTCCAGTGGTTTCTGACACCGGACGAGCGTTCGCCACTCGTTGGAAGCTTCGGCCATCTTTTGGACCGTTTTGGGTCGCACCACAGTTCTCCCTCCAACGAGCTCGCTTCCCGACCTATACCTCCGGAAAACGTGTCAGGGAGCATGCCAGGAGTGTGGGTTGAAGTCCTCGGAGCAGGAGACCCGAAGATCGAAAGACTTATGACCAATACGGAGCAAAGGGAAGAAACCGTCGGGGGACCGCTTTTTACCCCAGGACGAGAAAACTGAGTCCGGGGCATTCCCGCTCGCGTTTTCTTGGGACGAGCACCGGAAGTCCTCGAGCTCAGCCCGTTTCCTTCGCTGCAAGTGCATTTCCAGTGGTTTCTGACACCGGACGAGCGTTCGCCACTCGTTGGAAGCTTCGGCCATCTTTTGGACCGTTTTGGGTCGCACCACAGTTCTCCCTCCAACGAGCTCGCTTCCCGACCTATACCTCCGGAAAACGTGTCAGGGAGCATGCCAGGAGTGTGGGTTGAAGTCCTCGGAGCAGGAGACCCGAAGATCGAAAGACTTATGACCAATACGGAGCAAAGGGAAGAAACCGTCGGGGGACCGCTTTTTACCCCAGGACGAGAAAACTGAGTCCGGGGCATTCCCGCTCGCGTTTTCTTGGGACGAGCACCGGAAGTCCTCGAGCTCAGCCCGTTTCCTTCGCTGCAAGTGCATTTCCAGTGGTTTCTGACACCGGACGAGCGTTCGCCACTCGTTGGAAGCTTCGGCCATCTTTTGGACCGTTTTGGGTCGCACCACAGTTCTCCCTCCAACGAGCTCGCTTCCCGACCTATACCTCCGGAAAACGTGTCAGGGAGCATGCCAGGAGTGTGGGTTGAAGTCCTCGGAGCAGGAGACCCGAAGATCGAAAGACTTATGACCAATACGGAGCAAAGGGAAGAAACCGTCGGGGGACCGCTTTTTACCCCAGGACGAGAAAACTGAGTCCGGGGCATTCCCGCTCGCGTTTTCTTGGGACGAGCACCGGAAGTCCTCGAGCTCAGCCCGTTTCCTTCGCTGCAAGTGCATTTCAAGTGGTTTCTGACACCGGACGAGCGTTCGCCACTCGTTGGAAGCTTCGGCCATCTTTTGGACCGTTTTGGGTCGCACCACAGTTCTCCCTCCAACGAGCTCGCTTCCCGACCTATACCTCCGGAAAACGTGTCAGGGAGCATGCCAGGAGTGTGGGTTGAAGTCCTCGGAGCACGAGACCCGAAGATCGAAAGACTTATGACCAATACGGAGCAAAGGGAAGAAACCGTCGGAGGACCGCTTTTTACCCCAGGACGAGAAAACTGAGTCCGGGGCATTCCCGCTCGCGTTTTCTTGGGACGAGCACCGGAAGTCCTCGAGCTCAGCCCGTTTCCTTCGCTGCAAGTGCATTTCCAGTGGTTTCTGACACCGGACGAGCGTTCGCCACTCGTTGGAAGCTTCGGCCATCTTTTGGACCGTTTTGGGTCGCACCACAGTTCTCCCTCCAACGAGCTCGCTTCCCGACCTATACCTCCGGAAAACGTGTCAGGGAGCATGCGAGTGTGGGTTGAAGTCCTCGGAGCAGGAGACCCGAAGATCGAAAGACTTATGACCAATACGGAGCAAAGGGAAGAAACCGTCGGGGGACCGCTTTTTACCCCAGGACGAGAAAACTGAGTCCGGGGCATTCCCGCTCGCGTTTTCTTGGGACGAGCACCGGAAGTCCTCGAGCTCAGCCCGTTTCCTTCGCTGCAAGTCCATTTCCAGTGGTTTCTGACACCGGACGAGCGTTCGCCACTCGTTGGAAGCTTCGGCCATCTTTTGGACCGTTTTGGGTCGCACCACAGTTCTCCCTCCAACGAGCTCGCTTCTCGACCTATACCTCCGGAAAACGTGTCAGGGAGCATGCCAGGAGTGTGGGTTGAAGTCCTCGGAGCACGAGACCCGAAGATCGAAAGACTTATGACCAATACGGAGCAAAGGGAAGAAACCGTCGGGGGACCGCTTTTTACCCCAGGACGAGAAAACTGAGTCCGGGGCATTCCCGCTCGCGTTTTCTTGGGACGAGCACCGGAAGTCCTCGAGCTCAGCCCGTTTCCTTCGCTGCAAGTGCATTTCCAGTGGTTTCTGACACCGGACGAGCGTTCGCCACTCGTTGGAAGCTTCGGCCATCTTTTGGACCGTTTTGGGTCGCACCACAGTTCTCCCTCCAACGAGCTCGCTTCCCGACCTATACCTCCGGAAAACGTGTCAGGGAGCATGCCAGGAGTGTGGGTTGAAGTCCTCGGAGCAGGAGACCCGAAGATCGAAAGACTTATGACCAATACGGAGCAAAGGGAAGAAACCGTCGGGGGACCGCTTTTTACCCCAGGACGAGAAAACTGAGTCCGGGGCATTCCCGCTCGCGTTTTCTTGGGACGAGCACCGGAAGTCCTCGAGCTCAGCCCGTTTCCTTCGCTGCAAGTGCATTTCCAGTGGTTTCTGACACCGGACGAGCGTTCGCCACTCGTTGGAAGCTTCGGCCATCTTTTGGACCGTTTTGGGTCGCACCACAGTTCTCCCTCCAACGAGCTCGCTTCCCGACCTATACCTCCGGAAAACGTGTCAGGGAGCATGCCAGGAGTGTGGGTTGAAGTCCTCGGAGCAGGAGACCCGAAGATCGAAAGACTTATGACCAATACGGAGCAAAGGGAAGAAACCGTCGGGGGACCGCTTTTTACCCCAGGACGAGAAAACTGAGTCCGGGGCATTCCCGCTCGCGTTTTCTTGGGACGAGCACCGGAAGTCCTCGAGCTCAGCCCGTTTCCTTCGCTGCAAGTGCATTTCAAGTGGTTTCTGACACCGGACGAGCGTTCGCCACTCGTTGGAAGCTTCGGCCATCTTTTGGACCGTTTTGGGTCGCACCACAGTTCTCCCTCCAACGAGCTCGCTTCCCGACCTATACCTCCGGAAAACGTGTCAGGGAGCATGCCAGGAGTGTGGGTTGAAGTCCTCGGAGCACGAGACCCGAAGATCGAAAGACTTATGACCAATACGGAGCAAAGGGAAGAAACCGTCGGAGGACCGCTTTTTACCCCAGGACGAGAAAACTGAGTCCGGGGCATTCCCGCTCGCGTTTTCTTGGGACGAGCACCGGAAGTCCTCGAGCTCAGCCCGTTTCCTTCGCTGCAAGTGCATTTCCAGTGGTTTCTGACACCGGACGAGCGTTCGCCACTCGTTGGAAGCTTCGGCCATCTTTTGGACCGTTTTGGGTCGCACCACAGTTCTCCCTCCAACGAGCTCGCTTCCCGACCTATACCTCCGGAAAACGTGTCAGGGAGCATGCGAGTGTGGGTTGAAGTCCTCGGAGCAGGAGACCCGAAGATCGAAAGACTTATGACCAATACGGAGCAAAGGGAAGAAACCGTCGGGGGGACCGCTTTTTACCCCAGGACGAGAAAACTGAGTCCGGGGCATTCCCGCTCGCGTTTTCTTGGGACGAGCACCGGAAGTCCTCGAGCTCAGCCCGTTTCCTTCGCTGCAAGTGCATTTCCAGTGGTTTCTGACACCGGACGAGCGTTCGCCACTCGTTGGAAGCTTCGGCAATCTTTTGGACCGTTTTGGGTCGCACCACAGTTCTCCCTCCAACGAGCTCGCTTCCCGACCTATACCTCCGGAAAACGTGTCAGGGAGCATGCCAGGAGTGTGGGTTGAAGTCCTCGGAGCACGAGACCCGAAGATCGAAAGACTTATGACCAATACGGAGCAAAGGGAAGAAACCGTCGGGGGACCGCTTTTTACCCCAGGACGAGAAAACTGAGTCCGGGGCATTCCCGCTCGCGTTTTCTTGGGACGAGCACCGGAAGTCCTCGAGCTCAGCCCGTTTCCTTCGCTGCAAGTGCATTTCCAGTGGTTTCTGACACCGGACGAGCGTTCGCCACTCGTTGGAAGCTTCGGCCATCTTTTGGACCGTTTTGGGTCGCACCACAGTTCTCCCTCCAACGAGCTCGCTTCCCGACCTATACCTCCGGAAAACGTGTCAGGGAGCATGCCAGGAGTGTGGGTTGAAGTCCTCGGAGCACGAGACCCGAAGATCGAAAGACTTATGACCAATACGGAGCAAAGGGAAGAAACCGTCGGGGGACCGCTTTTTACCCCAGGACGAGAAAACTGAGTCCGGGGCATTCCCGCTCGCGTTTTCTTGGGACGAGCACCGGAAGTCCTCGAGCTCAGCCCGTTTCCTTCGTTGCAAGTGCATTTCCAGTGGTTTCTGACACCGGACGAGCGTTCGCCACTCGTTGGATGCTTCGACCATCTTTTGGACCGTTTTGGGTCGCACCACAGTTCTCCCTCCAACGAGCTCGCTTCCCGACCTATACCTCCGGAAAACGTGTCAGGGAGCATGCCAGGAGTGTGGGTTGAAGGCCTCGGAGCACGAGACCCGAAGATCGAAAGACTTATGACCAATACGGAGCAAAGGGAAGAAACCGTCGGGGGACCGCTTTTTACCCCAGGACGAGAAAACTGAGTCCGGGGCTCCCGCTCGCGTTTTCTTGGGACGAGCACCGGAAGTCCTCGAGCTCAGCCCGTTTCCTTCGCTGCAAGTGCATTTCCAGTGGTTTCTGACACCGGACGAGCGTTCGCCACTCGTTGGAAGCTTCGGCCATCTTTTGGACCGTTTTGGGTCGCACCACAGTTCTCCCTCCAACGAGCTCGCTTCCCGACCTATACCTCCGGAAAACGTGTCAGGGAGCATGCCAGGAGTGTGGGTTGAAGTCCTCGGAGCAGGAGACCCGAAGATCGAAAGACTTATGACCAATACGGAGCAAAGGGAAGAAAACCGTCGGGGGGACCGCTTTTTACCCCAGGACGAGAAAACTGAGTCCGGGGCATTCCCGCTCGCGTTTTCTTGGGACGAGCACCGGAAGTCCTCGAGCTCAGCCGGTTTCCTTCGCTGCAAGTGCATTTCCAGTGGTTTCTGACACCGGACGAGCGTTCGCCACTCGTTGGAAGCTTCGGCCATCTTTTGGACCGTTTTGGGTCGCACCACAGTTCTCCCTCCAACGAGCTCGCTTCCCGACCTATACCTCCTGAAAACGTGTCAGGGAGCATGCCAGGAGTGTGGGTTGAAGTCCTTGGAGCACGAGACCCGAAGATCGAAAGACTTATGACCAATACGGAGCAAAGGGAAGAAACCGTCGGGGGACCGCTTTTTACCCCAGGACGAGAAAACTGAGTCCGGGGCATTCCCGCTCGCGTTTTCTTGGGACGAGCACCGGAAGTCCTCGAGCTCAGCCCGTTTCCTTCGCTGCAAGTGCATTTCCAGTGGTTTCTGACACCGGACGAGCGTTCGCCACTCGTTGGAAGCTTCGGCCATCTTTTGGACCGTTTTGGGTCGCACCACAGTTCTCCCTCCAACGAGCTCGCTTCCCGACCTATACCTCCGAAAAACGTGTCAGGGAGCATGCCAGGAGTGTGGGTTGAAGTCCTCGGAGCAGGAGACCCGAAGATCGAAAGACTTATGACCAATACGGAGCAAAGGGAAGAAACCGTCGGGGGACCGCTTTTTACCCCAGGACGAGAAAACTGAGTCCGGGGCATTCCCGCTCGCGTTTTCTTGGGACGAGCACCGGAAGTCCTCGAGCTCAGCCCGTTTCCTTCGCTGCAAGTGCATTTCCAGTGGTTTCTGACACCGGACGAGCGTTCGCCACTCGTTGGAAGCTTCGGCCATCTTTTGGACCGTTTTGGGTCGCACCACAGTTCTCCCTCCAACGAGCTCGCTTCCCGACCTATACCTCCGGAAAACGTGTCAGGGAGCATGCCAGGAGTGTGGGTTGAAGTCCTCGGAGCACGAGACCCGAAGATCGAAAGACTTATGACCAATACGGAGCAAAGGGAAGAAACCGTCGGGGGACCGCTTTTTACCCCAGGACGAGAAAACTGAGTCCGGGGCATTCCCGCTCGCGTTTTCTTGGGACGAGCACCGGAAGTCCTCGAGCTCAGCCCGTTTCCTTCGCTGCAAGTGCATTTCCAGTGGTTTCTGACACCGGACGAGCGTTCGCCACTCGTTGGAAGCTTCGGCCATCTTTTGGACCGTTTTGGGTCGCACCACAGTTCTCCCTCCAACGAGCTCGCTTCCCGACCTATACCTCCGGAAAACGTGTCAGGGAGCATGCCAGGAGTGTGGGTTGAAGTCCTCGGAGCACGAGACCCGAAGATCGAAAGACTTATGACCAATACGGAGCAAAGGGAAGAAACCGTCGGGGGACCGCTTTTTACCCCAGGACTAGAAAACTGAGTCCGGGGCATTCCCGCTCGCGTTTTCTTGGGACGAGCACCGGAAGTCCTCGAGCTCAGCCCGTTTCCTTCGCTGCAAGTGCATTTCCAGTGGTTTCTGACACCGGACGAGCGTTCGCCACTCGTTGGAAGCTTCGGCCATCTTTTGGACCGTTTTGGGTCGCACCACAGTTCTCCCTCCAACGAGCTCGCTTCCCGACCTATACCTCCGGAAAACGTGTCAGGGAGCATGCCAGGAGTGTGGGTTGAAGTCCTCGGAGCACGAGACCCGAAGATCGAAAGACTTATGACCAATACGGAGCAAAGGGGAAGAAACCGTCGGGGGACCGCTTTTTACCCCAGGACGAGAAAACTGAGTCCCGGGCATTCCCGCTCGCGTTTTCTTGGGACGAGCACCGGAAGTCCTCGAGCTCAGCCCGTTTCCTTCGCTGCAAGTGCATTTCCAGTGGTTTCTGACACCGAACGAGCGTTCGCCACTCGTTGGAAGCTTCGGCCATCTTTTGGACCGTTTTTGTTCGCACCACAGTTCTCCCTCCAACGAGCTCGCTTCCCGACCTATACCTCCGGAAAACGTGTCAGGGAACATGCCAGGAGTGTGGGTTGAAGTCCTCGGAGCACGAGACCCGAAGATCGAAAGACTTATGACCAATACGGAGCAAAGGGAAGAAACCGTCGGGGGACCGCTTTTTACCCCAGGACGAGAAAACTGAGTCCGGGGCATTCCCGCTCGCGTTTTCTTGGGACAAGCACCGGAAGTCCTCGAGCTCAGCCCGTTTCCTTCGCTGCAAGTGCATTTCCAGTGGTTTCTGACACCGGACGAGCGTTCGCCACTCGTTGGAAGCTTCGGCCATCTTTTGGACCGTTTTGGGTCGCACCACAGTTCTCCCTCCAACGAGCTCGCTTCCCGACCTATACCTCCGGAAAACGTGTCAGGGAGCATGCCAGGAGTGTGGGTTGAAGTCCTCGGAGCACGAGACCCGAAGATCGAAAGACTTATGACCAATACGGAGCAAAGGGAAGAAACCGTCGGGGGGACCGCTTTTTACCCCAGGACGAGAAAACTGAGTCCGGGGCATTCCCGCTCGCGTTTTCTTGGGACGAGCACCGGAAGTCCTCGAGCTCAGCCCGTTTCCTTCGCTGCAAGTGCATTTCCAGTGGTTTCTGACACCGGACGAGCGTTCGCCACTCGTTGGAAGCTTCGGCCATCTTTTGGACCGTTTTGGGTCGCACCACAGTTCTCCCTCCAACGAGCTCGCTTCCCGACCTATACCTCCGGAAAACGTGTCAGGGAGCATGCCAGGAGTGTGGGTTGAAGTCCTCGGAGCACGAGACCCGAAGTTCGAAAGACTTATGACCAATACGGAGCAAAGGGAAGAAACCGTCGGGGGACCGCTTTTTACCCCAGGACGAGAAAACTGAGTCCGGGGCATTCTCGCTCGCGTTTTCTTGGGACGAGCACCGGAAGTCCTCGAGCTCAGCCCGTTTCCTTCGCTGCAAGTGCATTTCCAGTGGTTTCTGACACCGGACGAGCGTTCGCCACTCGTTGGAAGCTTCGGCCATCTTTTGGACCGTTTTGGGTCGCACCACAGTTCTCCCTCCAACGAGCTCGCTTCCCGACCTATACCTCCGGAAAACGTGTCAGGGAGCATGCCAGGAGTGTGGGTTGAAGTCCTCGGAGCACGAGACCCGAAGATCGAAAGACTTATGACCAATACGGAGCAAAGGGAAGAAACCGTCGGGGGACCGCTTTTTACCCCAGGACGAGAAAACTGAGTCCGGGGCATTCCCGCTCGCGTTTTCTTGGGACGAGCACCGGAAGTCCTCGAGCTCAGCCCGTTTCCTTCGCTGCAAGTGCATTTCCAGTGGTTTCTGACACCGGACGAGCGTTCGCCACTCGTTGGAAGCTTCGGCCATCTTTTGGACCGTTTTGGGTCGCACCACAGTTCTCCCTCCAACGAGCTCGCTTCCCGACCTATACCTCCGGAAAACGTGTCAGGAAGCATGCCAGGAGTGTGGGTTGAAGTCCTCGGAGCACGAGACCCGAAGATCGAAAGACTTATGACCAATACGGAGCAAAGGGAAGAAACCGTCGGGGGACCGCTTTTTACCCCAGGACGAGAAAACTGAGTCCGGGGCATTCCCGCTCGCGTTTTCTTGGGACGAGCACCGGAAGTCCTCGAGCTCAGCCCGTTTCCTTCGCTGCAAGTGCATTTCCAGTGGTTTCTGACACCGGACGAGCGTTCGCCACTCGTTGGAAGCTTCGGCCATCTTTTGGACCGTTTTGGGTCGCACCACAGTTCTCCCTCCAACGAGCTCGCTTCCCGACCTATACCTCCGGAAAACGTGTCAGGGAGCATGCCAGGAGTGTGGGTTGAAGTCCTCGGAGCACGAGACCCGAAGATCGAAAGACTTATGACCAATACGGAGCAAAGGGAAGAAACCGTCGGGGGGACCGCTTTTTACCCCAGGACGAGAAAACTGAGTCCGGGGCATTCCCGCTCGCGTTTTCTTGGGACGAGCACCGGAAGTCCTCGAGCTCAGCCCGTTTCCTTCGCTGCAAGTGCATTTCCAGTGGTTTCTGACACCGGACGAGCGTTCGCCACTCGTTGGAAGCTTCGGCCATCTTTTGGACCGTTTTGGGTCGCACCACAGTTCTCCCTCCAACGAGCTCGCTTCCCGACCTATACCTCCGGAAAACGTGTCAGGGAGCATGCCAGGAGTGTGGGTTGAAGTCCTCGGAGCACGAGACCCGAAGATCGAAAGACTTATGACCAATAGGGAGCAAAGGGAAGAAACCGTCGGGGGGACCGCTTTTTACCCCAGGACGAGAAAACTGAGTCCGGGGCATTCCCGCTCGCGTTTTCTTGGGACGAGCACCGGAAGTCCTCGAGCTCAGCCCGTTTCCTTCGCTGCAAGTGCATTTCCAGTGGTTTCTGACACCGGACGAGCGTTCGCCACTCGTTGGAAGCTTCGGCCATCTTTTGGACCGTTTTGGGTCGCACCACAGTTCTCCCTCCAACGAGCTCGCTTCCCGACCTATACCTCCGGAAAACGTGTCAGGAAGCATGCCAGGAGTGTGGGTTGAAGTCCTCGGAGCACGAGACCCGAAGATCGAAAGACTTATGACCAATACGGAGCAAAGGGAAGAAACCGTCGGGGGACCGCTTTTTACCCCAGGACGAGAAAACTGAGTCCGGGGCATTCCCGCTCGCGTTTTCTTGGGACGAGCACCGGAAGTCCTCGAGCTCAGCCCGTTTCCTTCGCTGCAAGTGCATTTCCAGTGGTTTCTGACACCGGACGAGCGTTCGCCACTCGTTGGAAGCTTCGGCCATCTTTTGGACCGTTTTGGGTCGCACCACAGTTCTCCCTCCAACGAGCTCGCTTCCCGACCTATACCTCCGGAAAACGTGTCAGGGAGCATGCCAGGAGTGTGGGTTGAAGTCCTCGGAGCACGAGACCCGAAGATCGAAAGACTTATGACCAATACGGAGCAAAGGGAAGAAACCGTCGGGGGGACCGCTTTTTACCCCAGGACGAGAAAACTGAGTCCGGGGCATTCCCGCTCGCGTTTTCTTGGGACGAGCACCGGAAGTCCTCGAGCTCAGCCCGTTTCCTTCGCTGCAAGTGCATTTCCAGTGGTTTCTGACACCGGACGAGCGTTCGCCACTCGTTGGAAGCTTCGGCCATCTTTTGGACCGTTTTGGGTCGCACCACAGTTCTCCCTCCAACGAGCTCGCTTCCCGACCTATACCTCCGGAAAACGTGTCAGGGAGCATGCCAGGAGTGTGGGTTGAAGTCCTCGGAGCACGAGACCCGAAGATCGAAAGACTTATGACCAATACGGAGCAAAGGGAAGAAACCGTCGGGGGGGACCGCTTTTTACCCCAGGACGAGAAAACTGAGTCCGGGGCATTCCCGCTCGCGTTTTCTTGGGACGAGCACCGGAAGTCCTCGAGCTCAGCCCGTTTCCTTCGCTGCAAGTGCATTTCCAGTGGTTTCTGACACCGGACGAGCGTTCGCCACTCGTTGGAAGCTTCGGCCATCTTTTGGACCGTTTTGGGTCGCACCACAGTTCTCCCTCCAACGAGCTCGCTTCCCGACCTATACCTCCGGAAAACGTGTCAGGGAGCATGCCAGGAGTGTGGGTTGAAGTCCTCGGAGCACGAGACCCGAAGATCGAAAGACTTATGACCAATACGGAGCAAAGGGAAGAAACCGTCGGGGGGACCGCTTTTTACCCCAGGACGAGAAAACTGAGTCCGGGGCATTCCAGCTCGCGTTTTCTTGGGACAAGCACCGGAAGTCCTCGAGCTCAGCCCGTTTCCTTCGCTGCAAGTGCATTTCCAGTGGTTTCTGACACCGGACGAGCGTTCGCCACTCGTTGGAAGCTTCGGCCATCTTTTGGACCGTTTTGGGTCGCACCACAGTTCTCCCTCCAACGAGCTCGCTTCCCGACCTATACCTCCGGAAAACGTGTCAGGGAGCATGCCAGGAGTGTGGGTTGAAGTCCTCGGAGCACGAGACCCGAAGATCGAAAGACTTATGACCAATACGGAGCAAAGGGAAGAAACCGTCGGGGGACCGCTTTTTACCCCAGGACGAGAAAACTGAGTCCGGGGCATTCCCGCTCGCGTTTTCTTGGGACGAGCACCGGAAGTCCTCGAGCTCAGCCCGTTTCCTTCTCTGCAAGTGCATTTCCAGTGGTTTCTGACACCGGACGAGCGTTCGCCACTCGTTGGAAGCTTCGGCCATCTTTTGGACCGTTTTGGGTCGCACCACAGTTCTCCCTCCAACGAGCTCGCTTCCCGACCTATACCTCCGGAAAACGTGTCAGGGAGCATGCCAGGAGTGTGGGTTGAAGTCCTCGGAGCACGAGACCCGAAGATCGAAAGACTTATGACCAATACGGAGCAAAGGAAAGAAACCGTCGGGGGACCGCTTTTTACCCCAGGACGAGAAAACTGAGTCCGGGGCATTCCCGCTCGCGTTTTCTTGGGATGAGCACCGGAAGTCCTCGAGCTCAGCCCGTTTCCTTCTCTGCAAGTGCATTTCCAGTGGTTTCTGACACCGGACGAGCGTTCGCCACTCGTTGGAAGCTTCGGCCATCTTTTGGACCGTTTTGGGTCGCACCACAGTTCTCCCTCCAACGAGCTCGCTTCCCGACCTATACCTCCGGAAAACGTGTCAGGGAGCATGCCAGGAGTGTGGGTTGAAGTCCTCGGAGCACGAGACCCGAAGATCGAAAGACTTATGACCAATACGGAGCAAAGGGAAGAAACCGTCGGGGGACCGCTTTTTACCCCAGGACGAGAAAACTGAGTCCGGGGCATTCCCGCTCGCGTTTTCTTGGGACGAGCACCGGAAGTCCTCGAGCTCAGCCCGTTTCCTTCGCTGCAAGTGCATTTCCAGTGGTTTCTGACACCGGACGAGCGTTCGCCACTCGTTGGAAGCTTCGGCCATCTTTTGGACCGTTTTGGGTCGCACCACAGTTCTCCCTCCAACGAGCTCGCTTCCCGACCTATACCTCCGGAAAACGTGTCAGGGAGCATGCCAGGAGTGTGGGTTGAAGTCCTCGGAGCACGAGACCCGAAGATCGAAAGACTTATGACCAATACGGAGCAAAGGGAAGAAACCGTCGGGGGACCGCTTTTTACCCCAGGACGAGAAAACTGAGTCCGGGGCATTCCCGCTCGCGTTTTCTTGGGACGAGCACCGGAAGTCCTCGAGCTCAGGCCGTTTCCTTCGCTGCAAGTGCATTTCCAGTGGTTTCTGACACCGGACGAGCGTTCGCCACTCGTTGGAAGCTTCGGCCATCTTTTGGACCGTTTTGGGTCGCACCACAGTTCTCCCTCCAACGAGCTCGCTTCCCGACCTATACCTCCGGAAAACGTGTCAGGGAGCATGCCAGGAGTGTGGGTTGAAGTCCTCGGAGCACGAGACCCGAAGATCGAAAGACTTATGACCAATACGGAGCAAAGGGAAGAAACCGTCGGGGGACCGCTTTTTACCCCAGGACGAGAAAACTGAGTCCGGGGCATTCCCGCTCGCGTTTTCTTGGGACGAGCACCGGAAGTCCTCGAGCTCAGCCCGTTTCCTTCGCTGCAAGTGCATTTCCAGTGGTTTCTGACACCGGACGAGCGTTCGCCACTCGTTGGAAGCTTCGGCCATCTTTTGGACCGTTTTGGGTCGCACCACAGTTCTCCCTCCAACGAGCTCGCTTCCCGACCTATACCTCCGGAAAACGTGTCAGGGAGCATGCCAGGAGTGTGGGTTGAAGTCCTCGGAGCACGAGACCCGAAGATCGAAAGACTTATGACCAATACGGAGCAAAGGGAAGAAACCATCGGGGGGACCGCTTTTTACCCCAGGACGAGAAAACTGAGTCCGGGGCATTCCCGCTCGCGTTTTCTTGGGACGAGCACCGGAAGTCCTCGAGCTCAGCCCGTTTCCTTCGCTGCAAGTGCATTTCCAGTGGTTTCTGACACCGGACGAGCGTTCGCCACTCGTTGGAAGCTTCGGCCATCTTTTGGAAAGTTTTGGGTCGCACCACAGTTCTCCCTCCAACGAGCTCGCTTCCCGACCTATACCTCCGGAAAACGTGTCAGGGAGCATGCCAGGAGTGTGGGTTGAAGTCCTCGGAGCACGAGACCCGAAGATCGAAAGACTTATGACCAATACGGAGCAAAGGGAAGAAACCGTCGGGGGACCGCTTTTTACCCCAGGACGAGAAAACTGAGTCCGGGGCATTCCCGCTCGCGTTTTCTTGGGACGAGTACCGGAAGTCCTCGAGCTCAGCCCGTTTCCTTCGCTGCAAGTGCATTTCCAGTGGTTTCTGACACCGGACGAGCGTTCGCCACTCGTTGGAAGCTTCGGCCATCTTTTGGACCGTTTTGGGTCGCACCACAGTTCTCCCTCCAACGAGCTCGCTTCCCGACCTATACCTCCGGAAAACGTGTCAGGGAGCATGCCAGGAGTGTGGGTTGAAGTCCTCGGAGCACGAGACCCGAAGATCGAAAGACTTATGACCAATACGGAGCGAAGGCAAGAAACCGTCGGGGGACCGCTTTTTACCCCAGGACGAGAAAACTGAGTCCGGGGCATTCCCGCTCGCGTTTTCTAGGGACGAGCACCGGAAGTCCTCGAGCTCAGCCCGTTTCCTTCGCTGCAAGTGCATTTCCAGTGGTTTCTGACACCGGACGAGCGTTCGCCACTCGTTGGAAGCTTCGGCCATCTTTTGGACCGTTTTGGGTCGCACCACAGTTCTCCCTCCAACGAGCTCGCTTCCCGACCTATACCTCCGGAAAACGTGTCAGGGAGCATGCCAGGATTGTGGGTTGAAGTCCTCGGAGCACGAGACCCGAAGATCGAAAGACTTATGACCAATACGGAGCAAAGGGAAGAAACCGTTGGGGGACCGCTTTTTACCCCAGGACGAGAAAACTGAGTCCGGGGCATTCCCGCTTGCGTTTTCTTGGGACGAGCACCGGAAGTCCTCGAGCTCAGCCCGTTTCCTTCGCTGCAAGTGCATTTCCAGTGGTTTCTGACACCGGACGAGCGTTCGCCACTCGTTGGAAGCTTCGGCCATCTTTTGGACCGTTTTGGGTCGCACCACAGTTCTCCCTCCAACGAGCTCGCTTCCCGATCTATACCTCCGGAAAACGTGTCAGGAAGCATGCCAAGAGTGTGGGTTGAAGTCCTCGGAGCACGAGACCCGAAGATCGAAAGACTTATGACCAATACGGAGCAAAGGGAAGAAACCGTCGGGGGACCGCTTTTTACCCCAGGACGAGAAAACTGAGTCCGGGGCATTCCCGCTCGCGTTTTCTTGGGACGAGCACCGGAAGTCCTCGAGCTCAGCCCGTTTCCTTCGCTGCAAGTGCATTTCCAGTGGTTTCTGACACCGGACGAGCGTTCGCCACTCGTTGGAAGCTTCGGCCATCTTTTGGACCGTTTTGGGTCGCACCACAGTTCTCCCTCCAACGAGCTCGCTTCCCGACCTATACCTCCGGAAAACGTGTCAGGGAGCATGCCAGGAGTGTGGGTTGAAGTCCTCGGAGCACGAGACCCGAAGATCGAAAGACTTATGACCAATACGGAGCAAAGGGAAGAAACCGTCGGGGGACCGCTTTTTACCCCAGGACGAGAAAACTGAGTCCGGGGCATTCCCGCTCGCGTTTTCTTGGGACGAGCACCGGAAGTCCTCGAGCTCAGCCCGTTTCCTTCGCTGCAAGTGCATTTCCAGTGGTTTCTGACACCGGACGAGCGTTCGCCACTCGTTGGAAGCTTCGGCCATCTTTTGGACCGTTTTGGGTCGCACCACAGTTCTCCCTCCAACGAGCTCGCTTCCCGACCTATACCTCCGGAAAACGTGTCAGGGAGCATGCCAGGAGTGTGGGTTGAAGTCCTCGGAGCACGAGACCCGAAGATCGAAAGACTTATGACCAATACGGAGCAAAGGGAAGAAACCGTCGGGGGACCGCTTTTTACCCCAGGACGAGAAAACTGAGTCCGGGGCATTCCCGCTCGCGTTTTCTTGGGACGAGCACCGGAAGTCCTCGAGCTCAGCCCGTTTCCTTCGCTGCAAGTGCATTTCCAGTGGTTTCTGACACCGGACGAGCGTTCGCCACTCGTTGGAAGCTTCGGCCATCTTTTGGACCGTTTTGGGTCGCACCACAGTTCTCCCTCCAACGAGCTCGCTTCCCGACCTATACCTCCGGAAAACGTGTCAGGGAGCATGCCAGGAGTGTGGGTTGAAGTCCTCGGAGCACGAGACCCGAAGATCGAAAGACTTATGACCAATACGGAGTAAAGGGAAGAAACCATCGGGGGGACCGCTTTTTACCCCAGGACGAGAAAACTGAGTCCGGGGCATTCCCGCTCGCGTTTTCTTGGGACGAGCACCGGAAGTCCTCGAGCTCAGCCCGTTTCCTTCGCTGCAAGTGCATTTCCAGTGGTTTCTGACACCGGACGAGCGTTCGCCACTCGTTGGAAGCTTCGGCCATCTTTTGGAAAGTTTTGGGTCGCACCACAGTTCTCCCTCCAACGAGCTCGCTTCCCGACCTATACCTCCGGAAAACGTGTCAGGGAGCATGCCAGGAGTGTGGGTTGAAGTCCTCGGAGCACGAGACCCGAAGATCGAAAGACTTATGACCAATACGGAGCAAAGGGAAGAAACCGTCGGGGGACCGCTTTTTACCCCAGGATGAGAAAACTGAGTCCGGGGCATTCCCGCTCGCGTTTTCTTCGGACGAGCACCGGAAGTCCTCGAGCTCAGCCCGTTTCCTTCGCTGCAAGTGCATTTCCAGTGGTTTCTGACACCGGACGAGCGTTCGCCACTCGTTGGAAGCTTCGGCCATCTTTTGGACCGTTTTGGGTCGCACCACAGTTCTCCCTCCAACGAGCTCGCTTCCCGACCTATACCTCCGGAAAACGTGTCAGGGAGCATGCCAGGAGTGTGGGTTGAAGTCCTCGGAGCACGAGACCCGAAGATCGAAAGACTTATGACCAATACGGAGCGAAGGCAAGAAACCGTCGGGGGACCGCTTTTTACCCCAGGACGAGAAAACTGAGTCCGGGGCATTCCCGCTCGCGTTTTCTAGGGACGAGCACCGGAAGTCCTCGAGCTCAGCCCGTTTCCTTCGCTGCAAGTGCATTTCCAGTGGTTTCTGACACCGGACGAGCGTTCGCCACTCGTTGGAAGCTTCGGCCATCTTTTGGACCGTTTTGGGTCGCACCACAGTTCTCCCTCCAACGAGCTCGCTTCCCGACCTATACCTCCGGAAAACGTGTCAGGGAGCATGCCAGGATTGTGGGTTGAAGTCCTCGGAGCACGAGACCCGAAGATCGAAAGACTTATGACCAATACGGAGCAAAGGGAAGAAACCGTCGGGGGACCGCTTTTTACCCCAGGACGAGAAAACTGAGTCCGGGGCATTCCCGCTTGCGTTTTCTTGGGACGAGCACCGGAAGTCCTCGAGCTCAGCCCGTTTCCTTCGCTGCAAGTGCATTTCCAGTGGTTTCTGACACCGGACGAGCGTTCGCCACTCGTTGGAAGCTTCGGCCATCTTTTGGACCGTTTTGGGTCGCACCACAGTTCTCCCTCCAACGAGCTCGCTTCCCGATCTATACCTCCGGAAAACGTGTCAGGGAGCATGCCAGGAGTGTGGGTTGAAGTCCTCGGAGCACGAGACCCGAAGATCGAAAGACTTATGACCAATACGGAGCAAAGGGAAGAAACCGTCGGGGGACCGCTTTTTACCCCAGGACGAGAAAACTGAGTCCGGGGCATTCCCGCTCGCGTTTTCTTGGGACGAGCACCGGAAGTCCTCGAGCTCAGCCCGTTTCCTTCGCTGCAAGTGCATTTCCAGTGGTTTCTGACACCGGACGAGCGTTCGCCACTCGTTGGAAGCTTCGGCCATCTTTTGGACCGTTTTGGGTCGCACCACAGTTCTCCCTCCAACGAGCTCGCTTCCCGACCTATACCTCCGGAAAACGTGTCAGGGAGCATGCCAGGAGTGTGGGTTGAAGTCCTCGGAGCACGAGACCCGAAGATCGAAAGACTTATGACCAATACGGAGCAAAGGGAAGAAACCGTCGGGGGACCGCTTTTTACCCCAGGACGAGAAAACTGAGTCCGGGGCATTCCCGCTCGCGTTTTCTTGGGACGAGCACCGGAAGTCCTCGAGCTCAGCCCGTTTCCTTCGCTGCAAGTGCATTTCCAGTGGTTTCTGACACCGGACGAGCGTTCGCCACTCGTTGGAAGCTTCGGCCATCTTTTGGACCGTTTTGGGTCGCACCACAGTTCTCCCTCCAACGAGCTCGCTTCCCGACCTATACCTCCGGAAAATGTGTCAGGGAGCATGCCAGGAGTGTGGGTTGAAGGCCTCGGAGCACGAGACCCGAAGATCGAAAGACTTATGACCAATACGGAGCAAAGGGAAGAAACCGTCGGGGGACCGCTTTTTACCCCAGGACGAGAAAACTGAGTCCGGGGCTTTCCCGCTCGCGTTTTCTTAGGACGAGCACCGGAAGTCCTCGAGCTCAGCCCGTTTCCTTCGCTGCAAGTGCATTTCCAGTGGTTTCTGACACCGGACGAGCGTTCGCCACTCGTTGGAAGCTTCGGCCATCTTTTGGACCGTTTTGGGTCGCACCACAGTTCTCCCTCCAACGAGCTCGCTTCCCGACCTATACCTCCGGAAAACGTGTCAGGGAGCATGCCAGGAGTGTGGGTTGAAGTCCTCGGAGCACGAGACCCGAAGATCGAAAGACTTATGACCAATACGGAGCAAAGGGAAGAAACCGTCGGGGGACCGCTTTTTACCCCAGGACGAGAAAACTGAGTCCGGGGCATTCCCGCTCGCGTTTTCTTGGGACGAGCACCGGAAGTCCTCGAGCTCAGCCCGTTTCCTTCGCTGCAAGTGCATTTCCAGTGGTTTCTACACCGGACGAGCGTTCGCCACTCGTTGGAAGCTTCGGCCATCTTTTGGACCGTTTTGGGTCGCACCACAGTTCTCCCTCCAACGAGCTCGCTTCCCGACCTATACCTCCGGAAAACGTGTCAGGGAGCATGCCAGGAGTGTGGGTTGAAGTCCTCGGAGCACGAGACCCAAAGATCGAAAGACTTATGACCAATACGGAGCAAAGGGAAGAAACCGTCGGGGGACCGCTTTTTACCCCAGGACGAGAAAACTGAGTCCGGGGCATTCCCGCTCGCGTTTTCTTGGGACGAGCACCGGAAGTCCTCGAGCTCAGCCCGTTTCCTTCGCTGCAAGTGCATTTCCAGTGGTTTCTGACACCGGACGAGCGTTCGCCACTCGTTGGAAGCTTCGGCCATCTTTTGGACCGTTTTGGGTCGCACCACAGTTCTCCCGCCAACGAGCTCGCTTCCCGACCTATACCTCCGGAAAACGTGTCAGGGAGCATGCCAGGAGTGTGGGTTGAAGTCCTCGGAGCACGAGACCCGAAGATCGAAAGACTTATGACCAATACGGAGCAAAGGGAAGAAACCGTCGGGGGACCGCTTTTTACCCCAGGACGAGAAAACTGAGTCCGGGGCATTTCCGCTCGCGTTTTCTTGGGACGAGCACCGGAAGTCCTCGAGCTCAGCCCGTTTCCTTCGCTGCAAGTGCATTTCCAGTGGTTTCTGACACCGGACGAGCGTTCGCCACTCGTTGGAAGCTTCGGCCATCTTTTGGACCGTTTTGGGTCGCACCACAGTTCTCCCTCCAACGAGCTCGCTTCCCGACCTATACCTCCGGAAAACGTGTCAGGGAGCATGCCAGGAGTGTGGGTTGAAGTCCTCGGAGCACGAGACCCGAAGATCGAAAGACTTATGACCAATACGGAGGAAAGGGAAGAAACCGTCGGGGGACCGCTTTTTACCCCAGGACGAGAAAACTGATTCCGGGGCATTCCCGCTCGCGTTTTCTTGGGACGAGCACCGGAAGTCCTCGAGCTCAGCCCGTTTCCTTCGCTGCAAGTGCATTTCCAGTGGTTTCTGACACCGGACGAGCGTTCGCCACTCGTTGGAAGCTTCGGCCATCTTTTGGACCGTTTTGGGTCGCACCACAGTTCTCCCTCCAACGAGCTCGCTTCCCGACCTATACCTCCAGAAAACGTGTCAGGGAGCATGCCAGGAGTGTGGGTTGAAGTCCTCGGAGCACGAGACCCGAAGATCGAAAGACTTATGACCAATACGGAGCAAAGGGAAGAAACCGTCGGGGGACCGCTTTTTACCCCAGGACGAGAAAACTGAGTCCGGGGCATTCCCGCTCGCGTTTTCTTGGGACGAGCACCGGAAGTCCTCGAGCTCAGCCCGTTTCCTTCGCTGCAAGTGCATTTCCAGTGGTTTCTGACACCGGACGAGCGTTCGCCACTCGTTGGAAGCTTCGGCCATCTTTTGGACCGTTTTGGGTCGCACCACAGTTCTCCCTCCAACGAGCTCGCTTCCCGACCTATACCTCCGGAAAACGTGTCAGGAGCATGCCAGGAGTGTGGGTTGAAGTTCTCGGAGCACGAGACCCGAAGATCGAAAGACTTATGACCAATACGGAGCAAAGGGAAGAAACCGTCGGGGGACCGCTTTTTACCCCAGGACGAGAAAACTGAGTCCGGGGCATTCCCGCTCGCGTTTTCTAGGGACGAGCACCGGAAGTCCTCGAGCTCAGCCCGTTTCCTTCGCTGCAAGTGCATTTCCAGTGGTTTCTGACACCGGACGAGCGTTCGCCACTCGTTGGAAACTTCGGCCATCTTTTGGACCGTTTTGGGTCGCACCACAGTTCTCCCTCCAACGAGCTCGCTTCCCGACCTATACCTCCGGAAAACGTGTCAGGGAGCATGCCAGGAGTGTGGGTTGAAGTCCTCGGAGCACGAGACCCGAAGATCGAAAGACTTATGACCAATACGGAGCAAAGGGAAGAAACCGTCGGGGGACCGCTTTTTACCCCAGGACGAGAAAACTGAGTCCGGGGCATTCCCGCTCGCGTTTTCTTGGGACGAGCACCGGAAGTCCTCGAGCTCAGCCCGTTTCCTTCGCTGCAAGTGCATTTCCAGTGGTTTCTGACACCGGACGACCGTTCGCCACTCGTTGGAAGCTTCGGCCATCTTTTGGACCGTTTTGGGTCGCACCACAGTTCTCCCTCCAACGAGCTCGCTTCCCGACCTATACCTCCGGAAAACGTGTCAGGGTGCATGCCAGGAGTGTGGGTTGAAGTCCTCGGAGCACGAGACCCGAAGATCGAAAGACTTATGACCAATACGGAGCAAAGGGAAGAAACCGTCGGGGGACCGCTTTTTACCCCAGGACGAGAAAACTGAGTCCGGGGCATTTCCGCTCGCGTTTTCTTGGGACGAGCACCGGAAGTCCTCGAGCTCAGCCCGTTTCCTTCGCTGCAAGTGCATTTCCAGTGGTTTCTGACACCGGACGAGCGTTCGCCACTCGTTGGAAGCTTCGGCCATCTTTTGGACCGTTTTGGGTCGCACCACAGTTCTCCATCCAACGAGCTCGCTTCCCGACCTATACCTCCGGAAAACGTGTCAGGGAGCATGCCAGGAGTGTGGGTTGAAGTCCTCGGAGCACGAGACCCGAAGATCGAAAGACTTATGACCAATACGGAGCAAAGGGAAGAAACCGTCGAGGGACCGCTTTTTACCCCAGGACGAGAAAACTGAGTCCGGGGCATTCCCGCTCGCGTTTTCTTGGGACGAGCACCGGAAGTCCTCGAGCTCAGGCCGTTTCCTTCGCTGCAAGTGCATTTCCAGTGGTTTCTGACACCGGACGAGCGTTCGCCACTCGTTGGAAGCTTCGGCCATCTTTTGGACCGTTTTGGGTCGCACCACAGTTCTCCCTCCAACGAGCTCGCTTCCCGACCTATACCTCCGGAAAACGTGTCAGGGAGCATGCCAGGAGTGTGGGTTGAAGTCCTCGGAGCACGAGACCCGAAGATCGAAAGACTTATGACCAATACGGAGCAAAGGGAAGAAACCGTCGGGGGATCGCTTTTTACCCCAGGACGAGAAAACTGAGTCCGGGGCATTCCCGCTCGCGTTTTCTTGGGACGAGCACCGGAAGTCCTCGAGCTCAGCCCGTTTCCTTCGCTGCAAGTGCATTTCCAGTGGTTTCTGACACCGGACGAGCGTTCGCCACTCGTTGGAAGCTTCGGCCATCTTTTGGACCGTTTTGGGTCGCACCACAGTTCTCCCTCCAACGAGCTCGCTTCCCGACCTATATCTCCGGAAAACGTGTCAGGGAGCATGCCAGGAGTGTGGGTTGAAGTCCTCGGAGCACGAGACCCGAAGATCGAAAGACTTATGACCAATACGGAGCAAAGGGAAGAAACCGTCGGGGGACCGCTTTTTACCCCAGGACGAGAAAAATGAGTCCGGGGCATTCCCGCTCGCGTTTTCTTGGGACGAGCACCGGAAGTCCTCGAGCTCAGCCCGTTTCCTTCGCTGCAAGTGCATTTCCAGTGGTTTCTGACACCGGACGAGCGTTCGCCACTCGTTGGAAGCTTCGGCCATCTTTTGGACCGTTTTGGGTCGCACCACAGTTCTCCCTCCAACGAGCTCGCTTCCCGACCTATACCTCCGGAAAACGTGTCAGGGAGCATGCCAGGAGTGTGGGTTGAAGTCCTCGGAGCACGAGACCCGAAGATCGAAAGACTTATGACCAATACGGAGCAAAGGGAAGAAACCGTCGGGGGACCGCTTTTTACCCCAGGACGAGAAAACTGAGTCCGGGGCATTCCCGCTCGCGTTTTCTTGGGACGAGCACCGGATGTCCTCGAGCTCAGCCCGTTTCCTTCGCCGCAAGTGCATTTCCAGTGGTTTCTGACACCGGACGAGCGTTCGCCACTCGTTGGAAGCTTCGGCCATCTTTTGGACCGTTTTGGGTCGCACCACAGTTCTCCCTCCAACGAGCTCGCTTCCCGACCTATACCTCCGGAAAACGTGTCAGGGAGCATGCCAGGAGTGTGGGTTGAAGTCCTCGGAGCACGAGACCCGAAGATCGAAAGACTTATGACCAATACGGAGCAAAGGGAAGAAACCGTCGGGGGACCGCTTTTTACCCCAGGACGAGAAAACTGAGTCCGGGGCATTCCCGCTCGCGTTTTCTTGGGACGAGCACCGGAAGTCCTCGAGCTCAGCCCGTTTCCTTCGCTGCAAGTGCATTTCCAGTGGTTTCTGACACCGGACGAGCGTTCGCCACCCGTTGGAAGCTTCGGCCATCTTTTGGACCATTTTGGGTCGCACCACAGTTCTCCCTCCAACGAGCTCGCTTCCCGACCTATACCTCCGGAAAACGTGTCAGGGAGCATGACAGGAGTGTGGGTTGAAGTCCTCGGAGCACGAGACCCGAAAATCGAAAGACTTATGACCAATACGGAGCAAAGGGAAGAAACCGTCGGGGGACCGCTTTTTACCCAGGACGAGAAAACTGAGTCCGGGGCATTCCCGCTCGCGTTTTCTTGGGACGAGCACCGGAAGTCCTCGAGCTCAGCCCGTTTCCTTCGCCGCAAGTGCATTTCCAGTGGTTTCTGACACCGGACGAGCGTTCGCCACTCGTTGGAAGCTTCGGCCATCTTTTGGACCGTTTTGGGTCGCACCACAGTTCTCCCTCCAACGAGCTCGCTTCCCGACCTATACCTCCGGAAAACGTGTCAGGGAGCATGCCAGGAGTGTGGGTTGAAGTCCTCGGAGCACGAGACCCGAAGATCGAAAGACTTATGACCAATACGGAGCAAAGGGAAGAAACCGTCGGGGGACCGCTTTTTACCCCAGGACGAGAAAACTGAGTCCGGGGCATTCCCGCTCGCGTTTTCTTGGGACGAGCACCGGAAGTCCTCGAGCTCAGCCCGTTTCCTTCGCTGCAAGTGCATTTCCAGTGGTTTCTGACACCGGACGAGCGTTCGCCACCCGTTGGAAGCTTCGGCCATCTTTTGGACCGTTTTGGGTCGCACCACAGTTCTCCCTCCAACGAGCTCGCTTCCCGACCTATACCTCCGGAAAATGTGTCAGGGAGCATGCCAGGAGTGTGGGTTGAAGTCCTCGGAGCACGAGACCCGAAGATCGAAAGACTTATGACCAATACGGAGCAAAGGGAAGAAACCGTCGGGGGACCGCTTTTTACCCCAGGACGAGAAAACTGAGTCCGGGGCATTCCCGCTCGCGTTTTCTTGGGACGAGCACCGGAAGTCCTCGAGCTCAGCCCGTTTCCTTCGCCGCAAGTGCATTTCCAGTGGTTTCTGACACCGGACGAGCGTTCGCCACTCGTTGGAAGCTTCGGCCATCTTTTGGACCGTTTTGGGTCGCACCACAGTTCTCCCTCCAACGAGCTCGCTCCCCGACCTATACCTCCGGAAAACGTGTCAGGGAGCATGCCAGGAGTGTGGGTTGAAGTCCTCGGAGCACGAGACCCGAAGATCGAAAGACTTATGACCAATACGGAGCAAAGGGAAGAAACCGTCGGGGGACCGCTTTTTACCCCAGGACGAGAAAACTGAGTCCGGGGCATTCCCGCTCGCGTTTTCTTGGGACGAGCACCGGAAGTCCTCGAGCTCAGCCCGTTTCCTTCGCCGCAAGTGCATTTCCAGTGGTTTCTGACACCGGACGAGCGTTCGCCACTCGTTGGAAGCTTCGGCCATCTTTTGGACCGTTTTGGGTCGCACCACAGTTCTCCCTCCAACGAGCTCGCTTCCCGACCTATACCTCCGGAAAACGTGTCAGGGAGCATGCCAGGAGTGTGGGTTGAAGTCCTCGGAGCACGAGACCCGAAGATCGAAAGACTTATGACCAATACGGAGCAAAGGGAAGAAACCGTCGGGGGACCGCTTTTTACCCCAGGACGAGAAAACTGAGTCCGGGGCATTCCCGCTCGCGTTTTCTTGGGACGAGCACCGGAAGTCCTCGAGCTCAGCCCGTTTCCTTCGCCGCAAGTGCATTTCCAGTGGTTTCTGACACCGGACGAGCGTTCGCCACTCGTTGGAAGCTTCGGCCATCTTTTGGACCGTTTTGGGTCGCACCACAGTTCTCCCTCCAACGAGCTCGCTTCCCGACCTATACCTCCGGAAAACGTGTCAGGGAGCATGCCAGGAGTGTGGGTTGAAGTCCTCGGAGCACGAGACCCGAAGATCGAAAGACTTATGACCAATACGGAGCAAAGGGAAGAAACCGTCGGGGGACCGCTTTTTACCCCAGGACGAGAAAACTGAGTCCGGGGCATTCCCGCTCGCGTTTTCTTGGGACGAGCACCGGAAGTCCTCGAGCTCAGCCCGTTTCCTTCGCTGCAAGTGCATTTCCAGTGGTTTCTGACACCGGACGAGCGTTCGCTACTCGTTGGAAGCTTCGGCCATCTTTTGGACCGTTTTGGGTCGCACCACAGTTCTCCCTCCAACGAGCTCGCTTCCCGACCTATACCTCCGGAAAACGTGTCAGGGAGCATGCCAGGAGTGTGGGTTGAAGTCCTCGGAGCACGAGACCCGAAGATCGAAAGACTTATGACCAATACGGAGCAAAGGGAAGAAACCGTCGGGGGACCGCTTTTTACCCCAGGACGAGAAAACTGAGTCCGGGGCATTCCCGCTCGCGTTTTCTTGGGACGAGCACCGGAAGTCCTCGAGCTCAGCCCGTTTCCTTCGCCGCAAGTGCATTTGCAGTGGTTTCTGACACCGGACGAGCGTTCGCCACTCGTTGGAAGCTTCGGCCATCTTTTGGACCGTTTTGGGTCGCACCACAGTTCTCCCTCCAACGAGCTCGCTTCCCGACCTATACCTCCGGAAAACGTGTCAGGGAGCATGCCAGGAGTGTGGGTTGAAGTCCTCGGAGCACGAGACCCGAAGATCGAAAGACTTATGACCAATACGGAGCAAAGGGAAGAAACCGTCGGGGGACCGCTTTTTACCCCAGGACGAGAAAACTGAGTCCGGGGCATTCCCGCTCGCATTTTCTTGGGACGAGCACCGGAAGTCCTCGAGCTCAGCCCGTTTCCTTCGCCGCAAGTGCATTTGCAGTGGTTTCTGACACCGGACGAGCGTTCGCCACTCGTTGGAAGCTTCGGCCATCTTTTGGACCGTTTTGGGTCGCACCACAGTTCTCCCTCCAACGAGCTCGCTTCCCGACCTATACCTCCGGAAAACGTGTCAGGGAGCATGCCAGGAGTGTGGGTTGAAGTCCTCGGAGCACGAGACCCGAAGATCGAAAGACTTATGACCAATACGGAGCAAAGGGAAGAAACCGTCGGGGGACCGCTTTTTACCCCAGGACGAGAAAACTGAGTCCGGGGCATTCCCGCTCGCGTTTTCTTGGGACGAGCACCGGAAGTCCTCGAGCTCAGCCCGTTTCCTTCGCCGCAAGTGCATTTCCAGTGGTTTCTGACACCGGACGAGCGTTCGCCACTCGTTGGAAGCTTCGGCCATCTTTTGGACCGTTTTGGGTCGCACCACAGTTCTCCCTCCAACGAGCTCGCTTCCCGACCTATACCTCCGGAAAACGTGTCAGGGAGCATGCCAGGAGTGTGGGTTGAAGTCCTCGGAGCACGAGACCCGAAGATCGAAAGACTTATAACCAATACGGAGCAAAGGGAAGAAACCGTCGGGGGACCGCTTTTTACCCCAGGACGAGAAAACTGAGTCCGGGGCATTCCCGCTCGCGTTTTCTTGGGACGATCACCGGAAGTCCTCGAGCTCAGCCCGTTTCCTTCGCTGCAAGTGCTTTTCCAGTGGTTTCTGACACCGGACGAGCGTTCGCCACTCGTTGGAAGCTTCGGCCATCTTTTGGACCGTTTTGGGTCGCACCACAGTTCTCCCTCCAACGAGCTCGCTTCCCGACCTATACCTCCGGAAAACGTGTCAGGGAGCATGCCAGGAGTGTGGGTTGAAGTCCTCGGAGCACGAGACCCGAAGATCGAAAGACTTATGACCAATACGGAGCAAAGGGAAGAAACCGTCGGGGGACCGCTTTTTACCCCAGGACGAGAAAACTGAGTCCGGGGCATTCCCGCTCGCGTTTTCTTGGGACGAGCACCGGAAGTCCTCGAGCTCAGCCCGTTTCCTTCGCCGCAAGTGCATTTCCAGTGGTTTCTGACACCGGACGAGCGTTCGCCACTAGTTGGAAGCCTCGGCCATCTTTTGGACCGTTTTGGGTCGCACCACAGTTCTCCCTCCAACGAGCTCGCTTCCCGACCTATACCTCCGGAAAACGTGTCAGGGAGCATGCCAGGAGTGTGGGTTGAAGTCCTCGGAGCACGAGACCCGAAGATCGAAAGACTTATGACCAATACGGAGCAAGGGGAAGAAACCGTAGGGGGACCGCTTTTTACCCCAGGACGAGAAAACTGAGTCCGGGGCATTCCCGCTCGCGTTTTCTTGGGACGAGCACCGGAAGTCCTCGAGCTCAGCCCGTTTCCTTCGCTGCAAGTGCATTTCCAGTGGTTTCTGACACCGGACGAGCGTTCGCCACTCGTTGGAAGCTTCGGCCATCTTTTGGACCGTTTTGGGTCGCACCACAGTTCTCCCTCCAACGAGCTCGCTTCCCGACCTATACCTCTGGAAAACGTGTCAGGGAGCATGCCAGGAGTGTGGGTTGAAGTCCTCGGAGCACGAGACCCGAAGATCGAAAGACTTATAACCAATACGGAGCAAAGGGAAGAAACCGTCGGGGGACCGCTTTTTACCCCAGGACGAGAAAACTGAGTCCGGGGCATTCCCGCTCGCGTTTTCTTGGGACGAGCACCGGAAGTCCTCGACCTCAGCCCGTTTCCTTCGCTGCAAGTGCATTTCCAGTGGTTTCTGACACCGGACGAGCGTTCGCCACTCGTTGGAAGCTTCGGCCATCTTTTGGACCGTTTTGGGTCGCACCACAGTTCTCCCTCCAACGAGCTCGCTTCCCGACCTATACCTCCGGAAAACGTGTCAGGGAGCATGCCAGGAGTGTGGTTTGAAGTCCTCGGACCACGAGACCCGAAGATCGAAAGACTTATGACCAATACGGAGCAAAGGGAAGAAACCGTCGGGGGACCGCTTTTTACCCCAGGACGAGAAAACTGAGTCCGGGGCATTCCCGCTCGCGTTTTCTTGGGACGAGCACCGGAAGTCCTCGAGCTCAGCCCGTTTCCTTCGCTGCAAGTGCATTTCCAGTGGTTTCTGACACCGGACGAGCGTTCGCCACTCGTTGGAAGCTTCGGCCATCTTTTGGACCGTTTTGGGTCGCACCACAGTTCTCCCTCCAACGAGCTCGCTTCCCGACCTATACCTCCGGAAAACGCGTCAGGGAGCATGCCAGGAGTGTGGGTTGAAGTCCTCGGAGCACGAGACCCGAAGATCGAAAGACTTATGACCAATACGGAGCAAAGGGAAGAAACCGTCGGGGGACCGCTTTTTACCCCAGGACGAGAAAACTGAGTCCGGGGCATTCCCGCTCGCGTTTTCTTGGGACGAGCACCGGAAGTCCTCGAGCTCAGCCCGTTTCCTTCGCTGCAAGTGCATTTCCAGTGGTTTCTGACACCGGACGAGCGTTCGCCACTCGTTGGAAGCTTCGGCCATCTTTTGGACCGTTTTGGGTCGCACCACAGTTCTCCCTCCAACGAGCTCGCTTCCCGACCTATACCTCCGGAAAACGTGTCAGGGAGCATGCCAGGAGTGTGGGTTGAAGTCCTCGGAACACGAGACCCGAAGATCGAAAGACTTATGACCAATACGGAGCAAAGGGAAGAAACCGTCGGGGGACCGCTTTTTACCCCAGGACGAGAAAACTGAGTCCGGGGCATTCCCGCTCGCGTTTTCTTGGGACGAGCACCGGAAGTCCTCGAGCTCAGCCCGTTTCCTTCGCTGCAAGTGCATTTCCAGTGGTTTCTGACACCGGACGAGCGTTCGCCACTCGTTGGAAGCTTCGGCCATCTTTTGGACCGTTTTGGGTCGCACCACAGTTCTCCCTCCAACGAGCTCGCTTCCCGACCTATACCTCCGGAAAACGTGTCAGGGAGCATGCCAGGAGTGTGGGTTGAAGTCCTCGGAGCACGAGACCCGAAGATCGAAAGACTTATGACCAATACGGAGCAAGGGGAAGAAACCGTAGGGGGACCGCTTTTTACCCCAGGACGAGAAAACTGAGTCCGGGGCATTCCCGCTCGCGTTTTCTTGGGACGAGCACCGGAAGTCCTCGAGCTCAGCCCGTTTCCTTCGCTGCAAGTGCATTTCCAGTGGTTTCTGACACCGGACGAGCGTTCGCCACTCGTTGGAAGCTTCGGCCATCTTTTGGACCGTTTTGGGTCGCACCACAGTTCTCCCTCCAACGAGCTCGCTTCCCGACCTATACCTCTGGAAAACGTGTCAGGGAGCATGCCAGGAGTGTGGGTTGAAGTCCTCGGAGCACGAGACCCGAAGATCGAAAGACTTATGACCAATACGGAGCAAAGGGAAGAAACCGTCGGGGGACCGCTTTTTACCCCAGGACGAGAAAACTGAGTCCGGGGCATTCCCGCTCGCGTTTTCTTGGGACGAGCACCGGAAGTCCTCGAGCTCAGCCCGTTTCCTTCGCTGCAAGTGCATTTCCAGTGGTTTCTGACACCGGACGAGCGTTCGCCACTCGTTGGAAGCTTCGGCCATCTTTTGGACCGTTTTGGGTCGCACCACAGTTCTCCCTCCAACGAGCTCGCTTCCCGACCTATACCTCCGGAAAACGTGTCAGGGAGCATGCCAGGAGTGTGGTTTGAAGTCCTCGGAGCACGAGACCCGAAGATCGAAAGACTTATGACCAATACGGAGCAAAGGGAAGAAACCGTCGGGGGACCGCTTTTTACCCCAGGACGAGAAAACTGAGTCCGGGGCATTCCCGCTCGCGTTTTCTTGGGACGAGCACCGGAAGTCCTCGAGCTCAGCCCGTTTCCTTCGCTGCAAGTGCATTTCCAGTGGTTTCTGACACCGGACGAGCGTTCGCCACTCGTTGGAAGCTTCGGCCATCTTTTGGACCGTTTTGGGTCGCACCACAGTTCTCCCTCCAACGAGCTCGCTTCCCGACCTATACCTCCGGAAAACGTGTCAGGGAGCATGCCAGGAGTGTGGGTTGAAGTCCTCGGAGCACGAGACCCGAAGATCGAAAGACTTATGACCAATACGGAGCAAAGGGAAGAAACCGTCGGGGGACCGCTTTTTACCCCAGGACGAGAAAACTGAGTCCGGGGCATTCCCGCTCGCGTTTTCTTGGGACGAGCACCGGAAGTCCTCGAGCTCAGCCCGTTTCCTTCGCTGCAAGTGCATTTCCAGTGGTTTCTGACACCGGACGAGTGTTCGCCACTCGTTGGAAGCTTCGGCCATCTTTTGGACCGTTTTGGGTCGCACCACAGTTCTCCCTCCAACGAGCTCGCTTCCCGACCTATACCTCCGGAAAACGTGTCAGGGAGCATGCCAGGAGTGTGGGTTGAAGTCCTCGGAGCACGAGACCCGAAGATCGAAAGACTTATGACCAATACGGAGCAAGGGGAAGAAACCGTAGGGGGACCGCTTTTTACCCCAGGACGAGAAAACTGAGTCCGAGGCATTCCCGCTCGCGTTTTCTTGGGACGAGCACCGGAAGTCCTCGAGCTCAGCCCGTTTCCTTCGCTGCAAGTGCATTTCCAGTGGTTTCTGACACCGGACGAGCGTTCGCCACTCGTTGGAAGCTTCGGCCATCTTTTGGACCGTTTTGGGTCGCACCACAGTTCTCCCTCCAACGAGCTCGCTTCCCGACCTATACCTCCGGAAAACGCGTCAGGGAGCATGCCAGGAGTGTGGGTTGAAGTCCTCGGAGCACGAGACCCGAAGATCGAAAGACTTATGACCAATACGTAGCAAAGGGAAGAAACCGTCGGGGGACCGCTTTTTACCCCAGGACGAGAAAACTGAGTCCGGGGCATTCCCGCTCGCGTTTTCTTGGGACGAGCACCGGAAGTCCTCGAGCTCAGCCCGTTTCCTTCGCTGCAAGTGCATTTCCAGTGGTTTCTGACACCGGACGAGCGTTCGCCACTCGTTGGAAGCTTCGGCCATCTTTTGGACCGTTTTGGGTCGCACCACAGTTCTCCCTCCAACGAGCTCGCTTCCCGACCTATACCTCCGGAAAACGCGTCAGGCAGCATGCCAGGAGTGTGGGTTGAAGTCCTCGGAGCACGAGACCCGAAGATCGAAAGACTTATGACCAATACGGAGCAAAGGGAAGAAACCGTCGGGGGACCGCTTTTTACCCCAGGACGAGAAAACTGAGTCCGGGGCATTCTCGCTCGCGTTTTCTTGGGACGAGCACCGGAAGTCCTCGAGCTCAGCCCGTTTCCTTCGCTGCAAGTGCATTTCCAGTGGTTTCTGACACCGGACGAGCGTTCGCCACTCGTTGGAAGCTTCGGCCATCTTTTGGACCGTTTTGGGTCGCACCACAGTTCTCCCTCCAACGAGCTCGCTTCCCGACCTATACCTCCGGAAAACGTGTCAGGGAGCATGCCAGGAGTGTGGGTTGAAGTCCTCGGAGCACGAGACCCGAAGATCGAAAGACTTATGACCAATACGGAGCAAAGGGAAGAAACCGTCGGGGGACCGCTTTTTACCCCAGGACGAGAAAACTGAGTCCGGGGCATTCCCGCTCGCGTTTTCTTGGGACGAGCACCGGAAGTCCTCGAGCTCAGCCCGTTTCCTTCGCTGCAAGTGCATTTCCAGTGGTTTCTGACACCGGACGAGCGTTCGCCACTCGTTGGAAGCTTCGGCCATCTTTTGGACCGTTTTGGGTCGCACCACAGTTCTCCCTCCAACGAGCTCGCTTCCCGACCTATACCTCCGGAAAACGTGTCAGGGAGCATGCCAGGAGTGTGGGTTGAAGTCCTCGGAGCACGAGACCCGAAGATCGAAAGACTTATGACCAATACGGAGCAAGGGGAAGAAACCGTAGGGGGACCGCTTTTTACCCCAGGACGAGAAAACTGAGTCCGGGGCATTCCCGCTCGCGTTTTCTTGGGACGAGCACCGGAAGTCCTCGAGCTCAGCCCGTTTCCTTCGCTGCAAGTGCATTTCCAGTGGTTTCTGACACCGGACGAGCGTTCGCCACTCGTTGGAAGCTTCGGCCATCTTTTGGACCGTTTTGGGTCGCACCACAGTTCTCCCTCCAACGAGCTCGCTTCCCGACCTATACCTCTGGAAAACGGGTCAGGGAGCATGCCAGGAGTGTGGGTTGAAGTCCTCGGAGCACGAGACCCGAAGATCGAAAGACTTATGACCAATACGGAGCAAAGGGAAGAAACCGTCGGGGGACCGCTTTTTACCCCAGGACGAGAAAACTGAGTCCGGGGCATTCCCGCTCGCGTTTTCTTGGGACGAGCACCGGAAGTCCTCGAGCTCAGCCCGTTTCCTTCGCTGCAAGTGCATTTCCAGTGGTTTCTGACACCGGACGAGCGTTCGCCACTCGTTGGAAGCTTCGGCCATCTTTTGGACCGTTTTGGGTCGCACCACAGTTCTCCCTCCAACGAGCTCGCTTCCCAACCTATACCTCCGGAAAACGCGTCAGGGAGCATGCCAGGAGTGTGGGTTGAAGTCCTCGGAGCACGAGACCCCGAAGATCGAAAGACTTATAACCAATACGGAGCAAAGGGAAGAAACCGTCGGGGGACCGCTTTTTACCCCAGGACGAGAAAACTGAGTCCGGGGCATTCCCGCTCGCGTTTTCTTGGGACGAGCACCGGAAGTCCTCGAGCTCAGCCCGTTTCCTTCGCTGCAAGTGCATTTCCAGTGGTTTCTGACACCGGACGAGCGTTCGCCACTCGTTGGAAGCTTCGGCCATCTTTTTGACCGTTTTGGGTCGCACCACAGTTCTCCCTCCAACGAGCTCGCTTCCCGACCTATACCTCGGGAAAACGTGTCAGCGAGCATGCCAGGAGTGTGGGTTGAAGTCCTCGGAGCACGAGACCCGAAGATCGAAAGACTTATGACCAATACGGAGCAAAGGGAAGAAACCGTCGGGGGACCGCTTTTTACCCCAGGACGAGAAAACTGAGTCCGGGGCATTCCCGCTCGCGTTTTCTTGGGACGAGCACCAGAAGTCCTCGAGCTCAGCCCGTTTACTTCGCTGCAAGTGCATTTCCAGTGGTTTCTGACACCGGACGAGCGTTCGCCACTCGTTGGAAGCTTCGGCCATCTTTTGGACCGTTTTGGGTCGCACCACAGTTCTCCCTCCAACGAGCTCGCTTCCCGACCTATACCTCGGGAAAACGTGTCAGCGAGCATGCCAGGAGTGTGGGTTGAAGTCCTCGGAGCACGAGACCCGAAGATCGAAAGACTTATGACCAATACGGAGCAAAGGGAAGAAACCGTCGGGGGACCGCTTTTTACCCCAGGACGAGAAAACTGAGTCCGGGGCATTCCCGCTCGCGTTTTCTTGGGACGAGCACCGGAAGTCCTCGAGCTCAGCCCGTTTACTTCGCTGCAAGTGCATTTCCAGTGGTTTCTGACACCGGACGAGCGTTCGCCACTCGTTGGAAGCTTCGGCCATCTTTTGGACCGTTTTGGGTCGCACCACAGTTCTCCCTCCAACGAGCTCGCTTCCCGACCTATACCTCCGGAAAACGCGTCAGGGAGCATGCCAGGAGTGTGGGTTGAAGTCCTCGGAGCACGAGACCCGAAGATCGAAAGACTTATGACCAATACGGAGCAAAGGGAAGAAACCGTCGGGGGACCGCTTTTTACCCCAGGACGAGAAAACTGAGTCCGGGGCATTCCCGCTCGCGTTTTCTTGGGACGAGCACCGGAAGTCCTCGAGCTCAGCCCGTTTCCTTCGCTGCAAGTGCATTTCTAGTGGTTTCTGACACCGGACGAGCGTTCGCCACTCGTTGGAAGCTTCGGCCATCTTTTGGACCGTTTTGGGTCGCACCACAGTTCTCCCTCCAACGAGCTCGCTTCCCGACCTATACCTCCGGAAAACGTGTCAGGGAGCATGCCAGGAGTGTGGGTTGAAGTCCTCGGAGCACGAGACCCGAAGATCGAAAGTCTTATGACCAATACGGAGCAAAGGGAAGAAACCGTCGGGGGACCGCTTTTTACCCCAGGACGAGAAAACTGAGTCCGGGGTATTCCCGCTCGCGTTTTCTTGGGACGAGCACCGGAAGTCCTCGAGCTCAGCCCGTTTCCTTCGCTGCAAGTGCATTTCCAGTAGTTTCTGACACCGGACGAGCGTTCGCCACTCGTTGGAAGCTTCGGCCATCTTTTGGACCGTTTTGGGTCGCACCACAGTTCTCCCTCCAACGAGCTCGCTTCCCGACCTATACCTCCGGAAAACGTGTCAGGGAGCATGCCAGGAGTGTGGGTTGAAGTCCTCGGAGCACGAGATCCGAAGATCGAAAGACTTATGACCAATACGGAGCAAAGGGAAGAAACCGTCGGGGGACCGCTTTTTACCCCAGGACGAGAAAACTGAGTCCGGGGCATTCCCGCTCGCGTTTTCTTGGGACGAGCACCGGAAGTCCTCGAGCTCAGCCCGTTTCCTTCGCTGCAAGTGCATTTCCAGTGGTTTCTGACACCGGACGAGCGTTCGCCACTCGTTGGAAGCTTCGGCCATCTTTTGGACCGTTTTTGGTCGCACCACAGTTCTCCCTCCAACGAGCTCGCTTCCCGACCTATACCTCCGGAAAACGTGTCAGGGAGCATGCCAGGAGTGTGGGTTGAAGTCCTCGGAGCACGAGACCCGAAGATCGAAAGACTTATGACCAATACGGAGCAAAGGGAAGAAACCGTCGGGGGACCGCTTTTTACCCCAGGACGAGAAAACTGAGTCCGGGGCATTCCCGCTCGCGTTTTCTTGGGACGAGCACCGGAAGTCCTCGAGCTCAGCCCGTTTCCTTCGCTGCAAGTGCATTTCCAGTGGTTTCTGACACCGGACGAGCGTTCGCCACTCGTTGGAAGCTTCGGCCATCTTTTGGACCGTTTTGGGTCGCACCACAGTTCTCCCTCCAACGAGCTCGCTTCCCGACCTATACCTCCGGAAAACGTGTCAGGGAGCATGCCAGGAGTGTGGGTTGAAGTCCTCGGAGCACGAGACCCGAAGATCGAAAGAATTATGACCAATACGGAGCAAAGGGAAGAAACCGTCGGGGGACCGCTTTTTACCCCAGGACGAGAAAACTGAGTCCGGGGCATTCCCGCTCGCGTTTTCTTGGGACGAGCACCAGAAGTCCTCGAGCTCAGCCCGTTTACTTCGCTGCAAGTGCATTTCCAGTGGTTTCTGACACCGGACGAGCGTTCGCCACTCGTTGGAAGCTTCGGCCATCTTTTGGACCGTTTTGGGTCGCACCACAGTTCTCCCTCCAACGAGCTCGCTTCCCGACCTATACCTCGGGAAAACGTGTCAGCGAGCATGCCAGGAGTGTGGGTTGAAGTCCTCGGAGCACGAGACCCGAAGATCGAAAGACTTATGACCAATACGGAGCAAAGGGAAGAAACCGTCGGGGGACCGCTTTTTACCCCAGGACGAGAAAACTGAGTCCGGGGCATTCCCGCTCGCGTTTTCTTGGGACGAGCACCGGAAGTCCTCGAGCTCAGCCCGTTTACTTCGCTGCAAGTGCATTTCCAGTGGTTTCTGACACCGGACGAGCGTTCGCCACTCGTTGGAAGCTTCGGCCATCTTTTGGACCGTTTTGGGTCGCACCACAGTTCTCCCTCCAACGAGCTCGCTTCCCGACCTATACCTCCGGAAAACGCGTCAGGGAGCATGCCAGGAGTGTGGGTTGAAGTCCTCGGAGCACGAGACCCGAAGATCGAAAGACTTATGACCAATACGGAGCAAAGGGAAGAAACCGTCGGGGGACCGCTTTTTACCCCAGGACGAGAAAACTGAGTCCGGGGCATTCCCGCTCGCGTTTTCTTGGGACGAGCACCGGAAGTCCTCGAGCTCAGCCCGTTTCCTTCGCTGCAAGTGCATTTCTAGTGGTTTCTGACACCGGACGAGCGTTCGCCACTCGTTGGAAGCTTCGGCCATCTTTTGGACCGTTTTGGGTCGCACCACAGTTCTCCCTCCAACGAGCTCGCTTCCCGACCTATACCTCCGGAAAACGTGTCAGGGAGCATGCCAGGAGTGTGGGTTGAAGTCCTCGGAGCACGAGACCCGAAGATCGAAAGTCTTATGACCAATACGGAGCAAAGGGAAGAAACCGTCGGGGGACCGCTTTTTACCCCAGGACGAGAAAACTGAGTCCGGGGTATTCCCGCTCGCGTTTTCTTGGGACGAGCACCGGAAGTCCTCGAGCTCAGCCCGTTTCCTTCGCTGCAAGTGCATTTCCAGTAGTTTCTGACACCGGACGAGCGTTCGCCACTCGTTGGAAGCTTCGGCCATCTTTTGGACCGTTTTGGGTCGCACCACAGTTCTCCCTCCAACGAGCTCGCTTCCCGACCTATACCTCCGGAAAACGTGTCAGGGAGCATGCCAGGAGTGTGGGTTGAAGTCCTCGGAGCACGAGATCCGAAGATCGAAAGACTTATGACCAATACGGAGCAAAGGGAAGAAACCGTCGGGGGACCGCTTTTTACCCCAGGACGAGAAAACTGAGTCCGGGGCATTCCCGCTCGCGTTTTCTTGGGACGAGCACCGGAAGTCCTCGAGCTCAGCCCGTTTCCTTCGCTGCAAGTGCATTTCCAGTGGTTTCTGACACCGGACGAGCGTTCGCCACTCGTTGGAAGCTTCGGCCATCTTTTGGACCGTTTTTGGTCGCACCACAGTTCTCCCTCCAACGAGCTCGCTTCCCGACCTATACCTCCGGAAAACGTGTCAGGGAGCATGCCAGGAGTGTGGGTTGAAGTCCTCGGAGCACGAGACCCGAAGATCGAAAGACTTATGACCAATACGGAGCAAAGGGAAGAAACCGTCGGGGGACCGCTTTTTACCCCAGGACGAGAAAACTGAGTCCGGGGCATTCCCGCTCGCGTTTTCTTGGGACGAGCACCGGAAGTCCTCGAGCTCAGCCCGTTTCCTTCGCTGCAAGTGCATTTCCAGTGGTTTCTGACACCGGACGAGCGTTCGCCACTCGTTGGAAGCTTCGGCCATCTTTTGGACCGTTTTGGGTCGCACCACAGTTCTCCCTCCAACGAGCTCGCTTCCCGACCTATACCTCCGGAAAACGTGTCAGGGAGCATGCCAGGAGTGTGGGTTGAAGTCCTCGGAGCACGAGACCCGAAGATCGAAAGAATTATGACCAATACGGAGCAAAGGGAAGAAACCGTCGGGGGACCGCTTTTTACCCCAGAACGAGAAAACTGAGTCCGGGGCATTCCCGCTCGCGTTTTCTTGGGACGAGCACCGGAAGTCCTGGAGCTCAGCCCGTTTCCTTCGCTGCAAGTGCATTTCCAGTGGTTTCTGACACCGGACGAGCGTTCGCCACTCGTTGGAAGCTTCGGCCATCTTTTGGACCGTTCTGGGTCGCACCACAGTTCTCCCTCCAACGAGCTCGCTTCCCGACCTATACCTCCGGAACACGTGTCAGGGAGCATGCCAGGAGTGTGGGTTGAAGTCCTCGGAGCACGAGACCCGAAGATCGAAAGACTTATGACCAATACGGAGCAAAGGGAAGAAACCGTCGGGGGACCGCTTTTTACCCCAGGACGAGAAAACTGAGTCCGGGGCATTCCCGCTCGCGTTTTCTTGGGACGAGCACCGGAAGTCCTCGAGCTCAGCCCGTTTCCTTCGCTGCAAGTGCATTTCCAGTGGTTTCTGACACCGGACGAGCGTTCGCCACTCGTTGGAAGCTTCGGCCATCTTTTGGACCGTTTTGGGTCGCACCACAGTTCTCCCTCCAACGAGCTCGCTTCCCGACCTATACCTCCGGAAAACGTGTCAGGGAGCATGCCAGGAGTGTGGGTTGAAGTCCTCGGAGCACGAGACCCGAAGATCGAAAGACTTATGACCAATACGGAGCAAAGGGAAGAAACCGTCGGGGGACCGCTTTTTACCCCAGGACGAGAAAACTGAGTCCGGGGCATTCCCGCTCGCGTTTTCTTGGGACGAGCACCGGAAGTCCTCGAGCTCAGCCCGTTTCCTTCGCTGCAAGTGCATTTCCAGTGGTTTCTGACACCGGACGAGCGTTCGCCACTCGTTGGAAGCTTCGGCCATCTTTTGGACCGTTTTGGGTCGCACCACAGTTCTCCCTCCAACGAGCTCGCTTCCCGACCTATACCTCCGGAAAACGTGTCAGGGAGCATGCCAGGAGTGTGGGTTGAAGTCCTCGGAGCACGAGACCCGAAGATCGAAAGACTTATGACCAATACGGAGCAAAGGGAAGACACCGTCGGGGGACCGCTTTTTACCCCAGGACGAGAAAACTTAGTCCGGGGCATTCCCGCTCGCGTTTTCTTGGGACGAGCACCGGAAGTCCTCGAGCTCAGCCCGTTTCCTTCGCTGCAAGTGCATTTCCAGTGGTTTCTGACACCGGACGAGCGTTCGCCACTCGTTGGAAGCTTCGGCCATCTTTTGGACCGTTTTGGGTCGCACCACAGTTCTCCCTCCAACGAGCTCGCTTCCCGACCTATACCTCCGGAAAACGCGTCAGGGAGCATGCCAGGAGTGTGGGTTGAAGTCCTCGGAGCACGAGACCCGAAGATCGAAAGACTTATGACCAATACGGAGCAAAGGGAAGAAACCGTCGGGGGACCGCTTTTTACCCCAGGACGAGAAAACTGAGTCCGGGGCATTCCCGCTCGTGTTTTCTTGGGACGAGCACCGGAATTCCTCGAGCTCAGACCGTTTCCTTCGCTGCAAGTGCATTTCCAGTGGTTTCTGACACCGGACGAGCGTTCGCCACTCGTTGGAAGCTTCGGCCATCTTTTGGACCGTTTTGGGTCGCACCACAGTTCTCCCTCCAACGAGCTCGCTTCCCGACCTATACCTCCGGAAAACGTGTCAGGGAGCATGCCAGGAGTGTGGGTTGAAGTCCTCGGAGCACGAGATCCGAAGATCGAAAGACTTATGACCAATACGGAGCAAAGGGAAGAAACCGTCGGGGGACCGCTTTTTACCCCAGGACGAGAAAACTGAGTCCGGGGCATTCCCGCTCGCGCTTTCTTGGGACGAGCACCGGAAGTCCTCGAGCTCAGCCCGTTTCCTTCGCTGCAAGTGCATTTCCAGTGGTTTCTGACACCGGACGAGCGTTCGCCACTCGTTGGAAGCTTCGGCCATCTTTTGGACCGTTTTTGGTCGCACCACAGTTCTCCCTCCAACGAGCTCGCTTCCCGACCTATACCTCCGGAAAACGTGTCAGGGAGCATGCCAGTAGTGTGGGTTGAAGTCCTCGGAGCACGAGACCCGAAGATCGAAAGACTTATGACCAATACGGAGCAAAGGGAAGAAACCGTCGGGGGACCGCTTTTTACCCCAGGACGAGAAAACTGAGTCCGGGGCATTCCCGCTCGCGTTTTCTTGGGACGAGCACCGGAATTCCTCGAGCTCAGACCGTTTCCTTCGCTGCAAGTGCATTTCCAGTGGTTTCTGACACCGGACGAGCGTTCGCCACTCGTTGGAAGCTTCGGCCATCTTTTGGACCGTTTTGGGTCGCACCACAGTTCTCCCTCCAACGAGCTCGCTTCCCGACCTATACCTCCGGAAAACGCGTCAGGGAGCATGCCAGGAGTGTGGGTTGAAGTCCTCGGAGCACGAGACCCGAAGATCGAAAGACTTATGACCAATACGGAGCAAAGGGAAGAAACCGTCGGGGGACCGCTTTTTACCCCAGGACGAGAAAACTGAGTCCGGGGCATTCCCGCTCGCGTTTTCTTGGGACGAGCACCGGAATTCCTCGAGCTCAGACCGTTTCCTTCGCTGCAAGTGCATTTCCAGTGGTTTCTGACACCGGACGAGCGTTCGCCACTCGTTGGAAGCTTCGGCCATCTTTTGGACCGTTTTGGGTCGCACCACAGTTCTCCCTCCAACGAGCTCGCTTCCCGACCTATACCTCCGGAAAACGTGTCAGGGAGCATGCCAGGAGTGTGGGTTGAAGTCCTCGGAGTACGAGACCCGAAGATCGAAAGACTTATGACCAATACGGAGCAAAGGGAAGAAACCGTCGGGGGACCGCTTTTTACCCCAGGACGAGAAAACTGAGTCCGGGGCATTCCCGCTCGCGTTTTCTTGGGACGAGCACCGGAAGTCCTCGAGCTCAGACCGTTTCCTTCGCTGCAAGTGCATTTCCAGTGGTTTCTGACACCGGACGAGCGTTCGCCACTCGTTGGAAGCTTCGGCCATCTTTTGGACCGTTTTGGGTCGCACCACAGTTCTCCCTCCAACGAGCTCGCTTCCCGACCTATACCTCCGGAAAACGTGTCAGGGAGCATGCCAGGAGTGTGGGTTGAAGTCCTCGGAGCACGAGACCCGAAGATCGAAAGACTTATGACCAATACGGAGCAAAGGGAAGAAACCGTCGGGGGACCGCTTTTTACCCCAGGACGAGAAAACTGAGTCCGTGGCATTCCCCCTCGCGTTTTCTTGGGACAAGTACCGGAAGTCCTCGAGCTCAGCCCGTTTCCTTCGCTGCAAGTGAATTTCCAGTGGTTTCTGACACCGGACGAGCGTTCGCCACTCGTTGGAAGCTTCGGCCATCTTTTGGACCGTTTTGGGTCGCACCACAGTTCTCCCTCCAACGAGCTCGCTTCCCGACCTATACCTCCGGAAAACGTGTCAGGGAGCATGCCAGGAGTGTGGGTTAAAGTCCTCGGAGCACGAGACCCGAAGATCGAAAGACTTATGACCAATACGGAGCAAAGGGAAGAAACCGTCGGGGGACCGCTTTTTACCCCAGGACGAGAAAACTGAGTCCGGGGCATTCCCGCTCGCGTTTTCTTGGGACGAGCACCGGAAGTCCTCGAGCTCAGACCGTTTCCTTCGCTGCAAGTGCATTTCCAGTGGTTTCTGACACCGGACGAGCGTTCGCCACTCGTTGGAAGCTTCGGCCATCTTTTGGACCGTTTTGGGTCGCACCACAGTTCTCCCTCCAACGAGCTCGCTTCCCGACCTATACCTCCGGAAAACGTGTCAGGGAGCATGCCAGGAGTGTGGGTTGAAGTCCTCGGAGCACGAGACCCGAAGATCGAAAGACTTATGACCAATACGGAGCAAAGGGAAGAAACCGTCGGGGGACCGCTTTTTACCCCAGGACGAGAAAACTGAGTCCGGGGCATTCCCGCTCGCGTTTTCTTGGGACGAGCACCGGAAGTCCTCGAGCTCAGCCCGTTTCCTTCGCTGCAAGTGCATTTCCAGTGGTTTCTGACACCGGACGAGCGTTCGCCACTCGTTGGAAGCTTCGGCCATCTTTTGGACCGTTTTGGGTCGCACCACAGTTCTCCCTCCAACGAGCTCGCTTCCCGACCTATACCTCCGGAAAACGTGTCAGGGAGCATGCCAGGAGTGTGGGTTGAAGTCCTCGGAGCACGAGACCCGAAGATCGAAAGACTTATGACCAATACGGAGCAAAGGGAAGACACCGTCGGGGGACCGCTTTTTACCCCAGGACGAGAAAACTTAGTCCGGGGCATTCCCGCTCGCGTTTTCTTGGGACGAGCACCGGAAGTCCTCGAGCTCAGCCCGTTTCCTTCGCTGCAAGTGCATTTCCAGTGGTTTCTGACACCGGACGAGCGTTCGCCACTCGTTGGAAGCTTCGGCCATCTTTTGGACCGTTTTGGGTCGCACCACAGTTCTCCCTCGAACGAGCTCGCTTCCCGACCTATACCTCCGGAAAACGTGTCAGGGAGCATGCCAGGAGTGTGGGTTGAAGTCCTCGGAGCACGAGACCCGAAGATCGAAAGACTTATGACCAATACGGAGCAAAGGGAAGAAACCGTCGGGGGACCGCTTTTTACCCCAGGACGAGAAAACTGAGTCCGGGGCATTCCCGCTCGCGTTTTCTTGGGACGAGCACCGGAAGTCCTCGAGCTCAGCCCGTTTCCTTCGCTGCAAGTGCATTTCCAGTGGTTTCTGACATCGGACGAGCGTTCGCCACTCGTTGGAAGCTTCGGCCATCTTTTGGACCGTTTTGGGTCGCACCACAGTTCTCCCTCCAACGAGCTCGCTTCCCGACCTATACCTCCGGAAAACGTGTCAGGGAGCATGCCAGGAGTGTGGGTTGAAGTCCTCGGAGCACGAGACCCGAAGATCGAAAGACTTATGACCAATACGGAGCAAAGGGAAGAAACCGTCGGGGGACCGCTTTTTACCCCAGGACGAGAAAACTGAGTCCGGGGCATTCCCCCTCGCGTTTTCTTGGGACAAGTACCGGAAGTCCTCGAGCTCAGCCCGTTTCCTTCGCTGCAAGTGCATTTCCAGTGGTTTCTGACACCGGACGAGCGTTCGCCACTCGTTGGAAGCTTCGGCCATCTTTTGGACCGTTTTGGGTCGCACCACAGTTCTCCCTCCAACGAGCTCGCTTCCCGACCTATACCTCCGGAAAACGTGTCAGGGAGCATGCCAGGAGTGTGGGTTGAAGTCCTCGGAGCACGAGACCCGAAGATCGAAAGACTTATGACCAATACGGAGCAAAGGGAAGAAACCGTCGGGGGACCGCTTTTTACCCCAGGACGAGAAAACTGAGTCCGGGGCATTCCCGCTCGCGTTTTCTTGGGACGAGCACCGGAAGTCCTCGAGCTCAGCCCGTTTCCTTCGCTGCAAGTGCATTTCCAGTGGTTTCTGACACCGGACGAGCGTTCGCCACTCGTTGGAAGCTTCGGCCATCTTTTGGACCGTTTTGGGTCGCACCACAGTTCTCCCTCCAACGAGCTCGCTTCCCGACCTATACCTCCGGAAAACGTGTCAGGGAGCATGCCAGGAGTGTGGGTTGAAGTCCTCGGAGCACGAGACCCGAAGATCGAAAGACTTATGACCAATACGGAGCAAAGGGAAGAAACCGTCGGGGGACCGCTTTTTACCCCAGGACCAGAAAACTGAGTCCGGCGCATTCCCGCTCGCGTTTTCTTTGGACGAGCACCGGAAGTCCTCGAGCTCAGCCCGTTTCCTTCGCTGCAAGTGCATTTCCAGTGGTTTCTGACACCGGACGAGCGTTCGCCACTCGCTGGAAGCTTCGGCCATCTTTTGGACCGTTTTGGGTCGCACCACAGTTCTCCCTCCAACGAGCTCGCTTCCCGACCTATACCTCCGGAAAACGTGTCAGGGAGCATGCCAGGAGTGTGGGTTGAAGTCCTCGGAGCACGAGACCCGAAGATCGAAAGACTTATGACCAATACGGAGCAAAGGGAAGAAACCGTCGGGGGACCGCTTTTTACCCCAGGACGAGAAAACTGAGTCCGGGGCATTCCCGCTCGCGTTTTCTTGGGACGAGCACCGGAAGTCCTCGAGCTCAGCCCGTTTCCTTCGCTGCAAGTGCATTTCCAGTGGTTTCTGACACCGGACGAGCGTTCGCCACTCGTTGGAAACTTCGGCCATCTTTTGGACCGTTTTGGGTCGCACCACAGTTCTCCCTCCAACGAGCTCGCTTCCCGACCTATACCTCCGGAAAACGTGTCAGGGAGCATGCCAGGAGTGTGGGTTGAAGTCCTCGGAGCACGAGACCCGAAGATCGAAAGACTTATGACCAATACGGAGCAAAGGGAAGAAACCGTCGGGGGACCGCTTTTTACCCCAGGACGAGAAAACTGAGTCCGGGGCATTCCCGCTCGCGTTTTCTTGGGACGAGCACCGGAAGTCCTCGAGCTCAGCCCGTTTCCTTTGCTGCAAGTGCATTTCCAGTGGTTTCTGACACCGGACGAGCGTTCGCCACTCGCTGGAAGCTTCGGCCATCTTTTGGACCGTTTTGGGTCGCACCACAGTTCTCCCTCCAACGAGCTCGCTTCCCGACCTATACCTCCGGAAAACGCGTCAGGGAGCATGCCAGGAGTGTGGGTTGAAGTCCTCGGAGCACGAGACCCGAAGATCGAAAGACTTATGACCAATACGGAGCAAAGGGAAGAAACCGTCGGGGGACCGCTTTTTACCCCAGGACCAGAAAACTGAGTCCGGGGCATTCCCGCTCGCGTTTTCTTGGGACGAGCACCGGAAGTCCTCGAGCTCAGCCCGTTTCCTTCGCTGCAAGTGCATTTCCAGTGGTTTCTGACACCGGACGAGCGTTCGCCACTCGTTGGAAGCTTCGACCATCTTTTGGACCGTTTTGGGTCGCACCACAGTCCTCCCTCCAACGAGCTCGCTTCCCGACCTATACCTCCGGAAAACGCGTCAAGGAGCATGCCAGGAGTGTGGGTTGAAGTCCTCGGAGCACGAGACCCGAAGATCGAAAGACTTATGACCAATACGGAGCAAAGGGAAGAAACCGTCGGGGGACCGCTTTTTACCCCAGGACGAGAAAACTGAGTCCGGGGCATTCCCGCTCGCGTTTTCTTGGGACGAGCACCGGAAGTCCTCGAGCTCAGCCCGTTTCCTTCGCTGCAAGTGCATTTCCAGTGGTTTCTGACACCGGACGAGCGTTCGCCACTCGTTGGAAGCTTCGGCCATCTTTTGGACCGTTTTGGGTCGCACCACAGTTCTCCCTCCAACGAGCTCGCTTCCCGACCTATACCTCCGGAAAACGTGTCAGGGAGCATGCCAGGAGTGTGGGTTGAAGTCCTCGGAGCACGAGACCCGAAGATCGAAAGACTTATGACCAATACGGAGCAAAGGGAAGAAACCGTCGGGGGACCGCTTTTTACTCCAGGACGAGAAAACTGAGTCCGGGGCATTCCCGCTCGCGTTTTCTTGGGACGAGCACCGGAAGTCCTCGAGCTCAGCCCGTTTCCTTCGCTGCAAGTGCATTTCCAGTGGTTTCTGACACCGGACGAGCGTTCGCCACTCGTTGGAAGCTTCGGCCATCTTTTGGACCGTTTTGGGTCGCACCACAGTTCTCCCTCCAACGAGCTCGCTTCCCGACCTATACCTCCGGAAAACGTGTCAGGGAGCATGCCAGGAGTGTGGGTTGAAGTCCTCGGAGCACGAGACCCGAAGATCGAAAGACTTATGACCAATACGGAGCAAAGGGAAGAAACCGTCGGGGGACCGCTTTTTACCCCAGGACGAGAAAACTGAGTCCGGGGCATTCCCGCTCGCGTTTTCTTGGGACGAGCACCGGAAGTCCTCGAGCTCAGCCCGTTTCCTTCGCTGCAAGTGCATTTCCAGTGGTTTCTGACACCGGACGAGCGTTCGCCACTCGTTGGAAGCTTCGGCCATCTTTTGGACCGTTTTGGGTCGCACCACAGTTCTCCCTCCAACGAGCTCGCTTCCCGACCTATACCTCCGGAAAACGTGTCAGGGAGCATGCCAGGAGTGTGGGTTGAAGTCCTCGGAGCACAAGACCCGAAGATCGAAAGACTTATGACCAATACGGAGCAAAGGGAAGAAACCGTCGGGGGACCGCTTTTTACCCCAGGACCAGAAAACTGAGTCCGGCGCATTCCCGCTCGCGTTTTCTTTGGACGAGCACCGGAAGTCCTCGAGCTCAGCCCGTTTCCTTCGCTGCAAGTGCATTTCCAGTGGTTTCTGACACCGGACGAGCGTTCGCCACTCGTTGGATGCTTCGGCCATCTTTTGGACCGTTTTGGGTCGCACCACAGTTCTCCCTCCAACGAGCTCGCTTCCCGACCTATACCTCCGGAAAACGTGTCAGGGAGCATGCCAGGAGTGTGGGTTGAAGTCCTCGGAGCACGAGACCCGAAGATCGAAAGACTTATGACCAATACGGAGCAAAGGGAAGAAACCGTCGGGGGACCGCTTTTTACCCCAGGACGAGAAAACTGAGTCCGGGGCATTCCCGCTCGCGTTTTCTTGGGACGAGCACCGGAAGTCCTCGAGCTCAGCCCGTTTCCTTCGCTGCAAGTGCATTTCCAGTGGTTTCTGACACCGGACGAGCGTTCGCCACTCGTTGGAAGCTTCGGCCATCTTTTGGACCGTTTTGGGTCGCACCACAGTTCTCCCTCCAACGAGCTCGCTTCCCGACCTATACCTCCGGAAAACGTGTCAGGGAGCATGCCAGGAGTGTGGGTTGAAATCCTCGGAGCACGAGACCCGAAGATCGAAAGACTTATGACCAATACGGAGCAAAGGGAAGAAACCGTCGGGGGACCGCTTTTTACTCCAGGACGAGAAAACTGAGTCCGGGGCATTCCCGCTCGCGTTTTCTTGGGACGAGCACCGGAAGTCCTCGAGCTCAGCCCGTTTCCTTCGCTGCAAGTGCATTTCCATTGGTTTCTGACACCGGACGAGCGTTCGCCACTCGTTGGAAGCTTCGGCCATCTTTTGGACCGTTTTGGGTCGCACCACAGTTCTCCCTCCAACGAGGTTGCTTCCCGACCTATACCTCCGGAAAACGTGTCAGGGAGCATGCCAGGAGTGTGGGTTGAAGTCCTCGGAGCACGAGACCCGAAGATCGAAAGACTTATGACCAATACGGAGCAAAGGGAAGAAACCGTCGGGGGACCGCTTTTTACCCCAGGACGAGAAAACTGAGTCCGGGGCATTCCCGCTCGCGTTTTCTTGGGACCAGCACCGGAAGTCCTCGAGCTCAGCCCGTTTCCTTCGCTGCAAGTGCATTTCCAGTGGTTTCTGACACCGGACGAGCGTTCGCCACTCGTTGGAAGCTTCGGCCATCTTTTGGACCGTTTTGGGTCGCACCACAATTCTCCCTCCAACGAGCTCGCTTCCCGACCTATACCTCCGGAAAACGTGTCAGGGAGCATGCCAGGAGTGTGGGTTGAAGTCCTCGGAGCACAAGACCCGAAGATCGAAAGACTTATGACCAATACGGAGCAAAGGGAAGAAACCGTCGGGGGACCGCTTTTTACCCCAGGACCAGAAAACTGAGTCCGGCGCATTCCCGCTCGCGTTTTCTTTGGACGAGCACCGGAAGTCCTCGAGCTCAGCCCGTTTCCTTCGCTGCAAGTGCATTTCCAGTGGTTTCTGACACCGGACGAGCGTTCGCCACTCGCTGGAAGCTTCGGCCATCTTTTGGACCGTTTTGGGTCGCACCACAGTTCTCCCTCCAACGAGCTCGCTTCCCGACCTATACCTCCGGAAAACGTGTCAGGGAGCATGCCAGGAGTGTGGGTTGAAGTCCTCGGAGCACGAGACCCGAAGATCGAAAGACTTATGACCAATACGGAGCAAAGGGAAGAAACCGTCGGGGGACCGCTTTTTACCCCAGGACGAGAAAACTGAGTCCGGGGCATTCCCGCTCGCGTTTTCTTGGGACGAGCACCGGAAGTCCTCGAGCTCAGCCCGTTTCCTTCGCTGCAAGTGCATTTCCAGTGGTTTCTGACACCGGACGAGCGTTCGCCACTCGTTGGAAACTTCGGCCATCTTTTGGACCGTTTTGGGTCGCACCACAGTTCTCCCTCCAACGAGCTCGCTTCCCGACCTATACCTCCGGAAAACGTGTCAGGGAGCATGCCAGGAGTGTGGGTTGAAGTCCTCGGAGCACGAGACCCGAAGATCGAAAGACTTATGACCAATACGGAGCAAAGGGAAGAAACCGTCGGGGGACCGCTTTTTACCCCAGGACGAGAAAACTGAGTCCGGGGCATTCCCGCTCGCGTTTTCTTGGGACGAGCACCGGAAGTCCTCGAGCTCAGCCCGTTTCCTTCGCTGCAAGTGCATTTCCAGTGGTTTCTGACACCGGACGAGCGTTCGCCACTCGCTGGAAGCTTCGGCCATCTTTTGGACCGTTTTGGGTCGCACCACAGTTCTCCCTCCAACGAGCTCGCTTCCCGACCTATACCTCCGGAAAACGCGTCAGGGAGCATGCCAGGAGTGTGGGTTGAAGTCCTCGGAGCACGAGACCCGAAGATCGAAAGACTTATGACCAATACGGAGCAAAGGGAAGAAACCGTCGGGGGACCGCTTTTTACCCCAGGACCAGAAAACTGAGTCCGGGGCATTCCCGCTCGCGTTTTCTTGGGACGAGCACCGGAAGTCCTCGAGCTCAGCCCGTTTCCTTCGCTGCAAGTGCATTTCCAGTGGTTTCTGACACCGGACGAGCGTTCGCCACTCGTTGGAAGCTTCGGCCATCTTTTGGACCGTTTTGGGTCGCACCACAGTTCTCCCTCCAACGAGCTCGCTTCCCGACCTATACCTCCGGAAAACGCGTCAGGGAGCATGCCAGGAGTGTGGGTTGAAGTCCTCGGAGCACGAGACCCGAAGATCGAAAGACTTATGACCAATACGGAGCAAAGGGAAGAAACCGTCGGGGGACCGCTTTTTACCCCAGGACGAGAAAACTGAGTCCGGGGCATTCCCGCTCGCGTTTTCTTGGGACGAGCACCGGAAGTCCTCGAGCTCAGCCCGTTTCCTTCGCTGCAAGTGCATTTCCAGTGGTTTCTGACACCGGACGAGCGTTCGCCACTCGTTGGAAGCTTCGGCCATCTTTTGGACCGTTTTGGGTCGCACCACAGTTCTCCCTCCAACGAGCTCGCTTCCCGACCTATACCTCCGGAAAACGTGTCAGGGAGCATGCCAGGAGTGTGGGTTGAAGTCCTCGGAGCACGAGACCCGAAGATCGAAAGACTTATGACCAATACGGAGCAAAGGGAAGAAACCGTCGGGGGACCGCTTTTTACGCCAGGACGAGAAAACTGAGTCCGGGGCATTCCCGCTCGCGTTTTCTTGGGACGAGCACCGGAAGTCCTCGAGCTCAGCCCGTTTCCTTCGCTGCAAGTGCATTTCCAGTGGTTTCTGACACCGGACGAGCGTTCGCCACTCGTTGGAAGCTTCGGCCATCTTTTGGACCGTTTTGGGTCGCACCACAGTTCTCCCTCCAACGAGCTCGCTTCCCGACCTATACCTCCGGAAAACGTGTCAGGGAGCATGCCAGGAGTGTGGGTTGAAGTCCTCGGAGCACGATACCCGAAGATCGAAAGACTTATGATCAATACGGAGCAAAGGGAAGAAACCGTCGGGGGACCGCTTTTTACCCCAGGACGAGAAAACTGAGTCCGGGGCATTCCCGCTCCCGTTTTCTTGGGACGAGCACCGGAAGTCCTCGAGCTCAGCCCGTTTCCTTCGCTGCAAGTGAATTTCCAGTGGTTTCTGACACCGGACGAGCGTTCGCCACTCGTTGGAAGCTTCGGCCATCTTTTGGACCGTTTTGGGTCGCACCACAGTTCTCCCTCCAACGAGCTCGCTTCCCGACCTATACCTCCGGAAAACGTGTCAGGGAGCATGCCAGGAGTGTGGGTTGAAGTCCTCGGAGCACAAGACCCGAAGATCGAAAGACTTATGACCAATACGGAGCAAAGGGAAGAAACCGTCGGGGGACCGCTTTTTACCCCAGGACCAGAAAACTGAGTCCGGCGCATTCCCGCTCGCGTTTTCTTTGGACGAGCACCGGAAGTCCTCGAGCTCAGCCCGTTTCCTTCGCTGCAAGTGCATTTCCAGTGGTTTCTGACACCGGACGAGCGTTCGCCACTCGTTGGATGCTTCGGCCATCTTTTGGACCGTTTTGGGTCGCACCACAGTTCTCCCTCCAACGAGCTCGCTTCCCGACCTATACCTCCGGAAAACGTGTCAGGGAGCATGCCAGGAGTGTGGGTTGAAGTCCTCGGAGCACGAGACCCGAAGATCGAAAGACTTATGACCAATACGGAGCAAAGGGAAGAAACCGTCGGGGGACCGCTTTTTACCCCAGGACGAGAAAACTGAGTCCGGGGCATTCCCGCTCGCGTTTTCTTGGGACGAGCACCGGAAGTCCTCGAGCTCAGCCCGTTTCCTTCGCTGCAAGTGCATTTCCAGTGGTTTCTGACACCGGACGAGCGTTCGCCACTCGTTGGAAGCTTCGGCCATCTTTTGGACCGTTTTGGGTCGCACCACAGTTCTCCCTCCAACGAGCTCGCTTCCCGACCTATACCTCCGGAAAACGTGTCGGGAGCATGCCAGGAGTGTGGGTTGAAATCCTCGGAGCACGAGACCCGAAGATCGAAAGACTTATGACCAATACGGAGCAAAGGGAAGAAACCGTCGGGGGACCGCTTTTTACTCCAGGACGAGAAAACTGAGTCCGGGGCATTCCCGCTCGCGTTTTCTTGGGACGAGCACCGGAAGTCCTCGAGCTCAGCCCGTTTCCTTCGCTGCAAGTGCATTTCCATTGGTTTCTGACACCGGACGAGCGTTCGCCACTCGTTGGAAGCTTCGGCCATCTTTTGGACCGTTTTGGGTCGCACCACAGTTCTCCCTCCAACGAGCTTGCTTCCCGACCTATACCTCCGGAAAACGTGTCAGGGAGCATGCCAGGAGTGTGGGTTGAAGTCCTCGGAGCACGAGACCCGAAGATCGAAAGACTTATGACCAATACGGAGCAAAGGGAAGAAACCGTCGGGGGACCGCTTTTTACCCCAGGACGAGAAAACTGAGTCCGGGGCATTCCCGCTCGCGTTTTCTTGGGACCAGCACCGGAAGTCCTCGAGCTCAGCCCGTTTCCTTCGCTGCAAGTGCATTTCCAGTGGTTTCTGACACCGGACGAGCGTTCGCCACTCGTTGGAAGCTTCGGCCATCTTTTGGACCGTTTTGGGTCGCACCACAGTTCTCCCTCCAACGAGCTCGCTTCCCGACCTATACCTCCGGAAATCGTGTCAGGGAGCATGCCAGGAGTGTGGGTTGAAGTCCTCGGAGCACAAGACCCGAAGATCGAAAGACTTATGACCAATACGGAGCAAAGGGAAGAAACCGTCGGGGGACCGCTTTTTACCCCAGGACCAGAAAACTGAGTCCGGCGCATTCCCGCTCGCGTTTTCTTTGGACGAGCACCGGAAGTCCTCGAGCTCAGCCCGTTTCCTTCGCTGCAAGTGCATTTCCAGTGGTTTCTGACACCGGACGAGCGTTCGCCACTCGCTGGAAGCTTCGGCCATCTTTTGGACCGTTTTGGGTCGCACCACAGTTCTTCCTCCAACGAGCTCGCTTCCCGACCTATACCTCCGGAAAACGTGTTAGGGAGCATGCCAGGAGTGTGGGTTGAAGTCCTCGGAGCACGAGACCCGAAGATCGAAAGACTTATGACCAATACGGAGCAAAGGGAAGAAACCGTCGGGGGACCGCTTTTTACCCCAGGACCAGAAAACTGAGTCCGGGGCATTCCCGCTCGCGTTTTCTTGGGACGAGCACCGGAAGTCCTCGAGCTCAGCCCGTTTCCTTCGCTGCAAGTGCATTTCCATTGGTTTCTGACACCGGACGAGCGTTCGCCACTAGTTGGAAGCTTCGGCCATCTTTTGGACCGTTTTGGGTCGCACCACAGTTCTCCCTCCAACGAGCTTGCTTCCCGACCTATACCTCCGGAAAACGTGTCAGGGAGCATGCCAGGAGTGTGGGTTGAAGTCCTCGGAGCACGAGACCCGAAGATCGAAAGACTTATGACCAATACGGAGCAAAGGGAAGAAACCGTCGGGGGACCGCTTTTTACCCCAGGACGAGAAAACTGAGTCCGGGGCATTCCCGCTCGCGTTTTCTTGGGACGAGCACCGGAAGTCCTCGAGCTCAGCCCGTTTCCTTCGCTGCAAGTGCATTTCCAGTGGTTTCTGACACCGGACGAGCGTTCGCCACTCGTTGGAAGCTTCGGCCATCTTTTGGACCGTTTTGGGTCGCACCACAGTTCTCCCTCCAACGAGCTCGCTTCCCGACCTATACCTCCGGAAAACGTGTCAGGGAGCATGCCAGGAGTGTGGGTTGAAGTCCTCGGAGCACGAGACCCGAAGATCGAAAGACTTATGACCAATACGGAGCAAAGGGAAGAAACCGTCGGGGGACCGCTTTTTACCCCAGGACGAGAAAACTGAGTCCGGGGCATTCCCGCTCGCGTTTTCTTGGGACGAGCACCGGAAGTCCTCGAGCTCAGCCCGTTTCCTTCGCTGCAAGTGCATTTCCAGTGGTTTCTGACACCGGACGAGCGTTCGCCACTCGTTGGAAGCTTCGGCCATCTTTTGGACCGTTTTGGGTCGCACCACAGTTCTCCCTCCAACGAGCTCGCTTCCCGACCTATACCTCCGGAAAACGTGTCAGGGAGCATGCCAGGAGTGTGGGTTGAAGTCCTCGGAGCACGAGACCCGAAGATCGAAAGACTTATGACCAATACGGAGCAAAGGGAAGAAACCGTCGGGGGACCGCTTTTTACCCCAGGACCAGGAAACTGAGTCCGGGGCATTCCCGCTCGCGTTTTCTTTGGACGAGCACCGGAAGTCCTTGAGCTCAGCCCGTTTCCTTCGCTGCAAGTGCATTTCCAGTGGTTTCTGACACCGGACGAGCGTTCGCCACTCGTTGGAAGCTTCGGCCATCTTTTGGACCGTTTTGGGTCGCACCACAGTTCTCCCTCCAACGAGCTCGCTTCCCGATCTATACCTCCGGAAAACGTGTCAGGGAGCATGCCAGGAGTGTGGGTTGAAGTCCTCGGAGCACGAGACCCGAAGATCGAAAGACTTATGACCAATACGGAGCAAAGGGAAGAAACCGTCGGGGGACCGCTTTTTACCCCAGGACGAGAAAACTGAGTCCGGGGCATTCCCGCTCGCGTTTTCTTGGGACGAGCACCGGAAGTCCTCGAGCTCAGCCCGTTTCCTTCGCTACAAGTGCATTTCCAGTGGTTTCTGACACCGGACGAGCGTTCGCCACTCGTTGGAAGCTCCGGCCATCTTTTGGACTGTTTTGGGTCGCACCACAGTTCTCCCTCCAACGAGCTCGCTTCCCGACCTATACCTCCGGAAAACGTGTCAGGGAGCATGCCAGGAGTGTGGGTTGAAGTCCTCGGAGCACGAGACCCGAAGATCGAAAGACTTATGACCAATACGGAGCAAAGGGAAGAAACCGTCGGGGGACCGCTTTTTACCCCAGGACGAGAAAACTGAGTCCGGGGCATTCCCGCTCGCGTTTTCTTGGGACGAGCACCAGAAGTCCTCGAGCTCAGCCCGTTTCCTTCGCTGCAAGTGCATTTCCAGTGGTTTCTGACACCGGACGAGCGTTCGCCACTCGTTGGAAGCTTCGGCCATCTTTTGGACCGTTTTGGGTCGCACCACAGTTCTCCCTCCAACGAGCTCGCTTCCCGACCTATACCTCCGGAAAACGCGTCAGGGAGCATGCCAGGAGTGTGGGTTGAAGTCCTCGGAGCACGAGACCCGAAGATCGAAAGACTTATGACCAATACGGAGCAAAGGGAAGAAACCGTCGGGGGACCGCTTTTTACCCCAGGACGAGAAAACTGAGTCCGGGGCATTCCCGCTCGCGTTTTCTTGGGACGAGCACCGGAAGTCCTCGAGCTCAGCCCGTTTCCTTCGCTGCAAGTGCATTTCCAGTGGTTTCTGACACCGGACGAGCGTTCGCCACTCGTTGGAAGCTTCGGCCATCTTTTGGACCGTTTTGGGTCGCACCACAGTTCTCCCTCCAACGAGCTCGCTTCCCGACCTATACCTCCGGAAAACGTGTCAGGAAGCATGCCAGGAGTGTGGGTTGAAGTGCTCGAAGCACGAGACCCGAAGATCGAAAGACTTATGACCAATACGGAGCAAAGGGAAGAAACCGTCGGGGGACCGCTTTTTACCCTAGGACGAGAAAACGGAGTCCGGGGCATTCCCGCTCGCGTTTTCTTGGGACGAGCACTGGAAGTCCTCGAGCTCAGCCCGTTTCCTTCGCTGCAAGAGCATTTCCAGTGGTTTCTGACACCGGACGAGCGTTCGCCACTCGTTGGAAGCTTCGGCCATCTTTTGGACCGTTTTGGGTTGCACCACAGTTCTCCCTCCAACGAGCTCGCTTCCCGACCTATACCTCCGGAAAACGTGTCAGGGAGCATGCCAGGAGTGTGGGTTGAAGTCCTCGGAGCACGAGACCCAAAGATCGAAAGACTTATGACCAATACGGAGCAAAGGGGAGAAACCGTCGGGGGACCGCTTTTTACCCCAGGACGAGAAAACTGAGTCCGGGGCATTCCCGCTCGCGTTTTCTTGGGACGAGCACCGGAAGTCATCGAGCTCAGCCCGTTTCCTTCGCTGCAAGTGCATTTCCAGTTGTTTTTGACACCGGACGAGCGTTCGCCACTCGTTGGAAGCTTCGGCCATCTTTTGGACCGTTTTGGGTCGCACCACAGTTCTCCCTCCAACGAGCTCGCTTCCCGACCTATACCTCCGGAAAACGTGTCAGGGAGCATGCCAGGAGTGTGGGTTGAAGTCCTCGGAGCACGAGACCCGAAGATCGAAAGACTTATGACCAATACGGAGCAAAGGGAAGAAACCGTCGGGGGACCGCTTTTTACCCCAGGACGAGAAAACTGAGTCCGGGGCATTCCCGCTCGCGTTTTCTTGGGACGAGCACCGGAAGTCCTCGAGCTCAGCCCGTTTCTTTCGCTGCAAGTGCATTTCCAGTTGTTTTTGACACCGGACGAGCGTTCGCCACTCGTTGGAAGCTTCGGCCATCTTTTGGACCGTTTTGGGTCGCACCACAGTTCTCCCTCCAACGAGCTCGCTTCCCGATCTATACCTCCGGAAAACGTGTCAGGGAGCATGCCAGGAGTGTGGGTTGAAGTCCTCGGAGCACGAGACCCGAAGATCGAAAGACTTATGACCAATACGGAGCAAAGGGAAGAAACCGTCGGGGGACCGCTTTTTACCCCAGGACGAGAAAACTGAGTCCGGGGCATTCCCGCTCGCGTTTTCTTGGGACGAGCACCGGAAGTCCTCGAGCTCAGCCCGTTTCCTTCGCTGCAAGTGCATTTCCAGTGGTTTCTGACACCGGACGAGCGTTCGCCACTCGTTGGAAGCTTCGGCCATCTTTTGGACCGTTTTGGGTCGCACCACAGTTCTCCCTCCAACGAGCTCGCTTCCCGACCTATACCTCCGGAAAACGTGTCAGGGAGCATGCCAGGAGTGTGGGTTGAAGTCCTCGGAGCACGAGACCCGAAGATCGAAAGACTTATGACCAATACGGAGCAAAGGGAAGAAACCGTCGGGGGACCGCTTTTTACCCCAGGACCAGGAAACTGAGTCCGGGGCATTCCCGCTCGCGTTTTCTTTGGACGAGCACCGGAAGTCCTCGAGCTCAGCCCGTTTCCTTCGCTGCAAGTGCATTTCCAGTGGTTTCTGACACCGGACGAGCGTTCGCCACTCGTTGGAAGCTTCGGCCATCTTTTGGACCGTTTTGGGTCGCACCACAGTTCTCCCTCCAACGAGCTCGCTTCCCGACCTATACCTCCGGAAAACGTGTCAGGAAGCATGCCAGGAGTGTGGGTTGAAGTGCTCGGAGCACGAGACCCGAAGATCGAAAGACTTATGACCAATACGGAGCAAAGGGAAGAAACCGTCGGGGGACCGCTTTTTACCCTAGGACGAGAAAACTGAGTCCGGGGCATTCCCGCTCGCGTTTTCTTGGGACGAGCACCGGAAGTCCTCGAGCTCAGCCCGTTTCCTTCGCTGCAAGAGCATTTCCAGTGGTTTCTGACACCGGACGAGCGTTCGCCACTCGTTGGAAGCTTCGGCCATCTTTTGGACCGTTTTGGGTTGCACCACAGTTCTCCCTCCAACGAGCTCGCTTCCCGACCTATACCTCCGGAAAACGTGTCAGGGAGCATGCCAGGAGTGTGGGTTGAAGTCCTCGGAGCACGAGACCCAAAGATCGAAAGACTTATGACCAATACGGAGCAAAGGGGAGAAACCGTCGGGGGACCGCTTTTTACCCCAGGTCGAGAAAACTGAGTCCGGGGCATTCCCGCTCGCGTTTTCTTGGGACGAGCACCGGAAGTCATCGAGCTCAGCCCGTTTCCTTCGCTGCAAGTGCATTTCCAGTTGTTTTTGACACCGGACGAGCGTTCGCCACTCGTTGGAAGCTTCGGCCATCTTTTGGACCGTTTTGGGTCGCACCACAGTTCTCCCTCCAACGAGCTCGCTTCCCGACCTATACCTCCGGAAAACGTGTCAGGGAGCATGCCAGGAGTGTGGGTTGAAGTCCTCGGAGCACGAGACCCGAAGATCGAAAGACTTATGACCAATACGGAGCAAAGGGAAGAAACCGTCGGGGGACCGCTTTTTACCCCAGGACCAGGAAACTGAGTCCGGGGCATTCCCGCTCGCGTTTTCTTTGGACGAGCACCGGAAGTCCTCGAGCTCAGCCCGTTTCCTTCGCTGCAAGTGCATTTCCAGTGGTTTCTGACACCGGACGAGCGTTCGCCACTCGTTGGAAGCTTCGGCCATCTTTTGGACCGTTTTGGGTCGCACCACAGTTCTCCCTCCAACGAGCTCGCTTCCCGACCTATACCTCCGGAAAACGTGTCAGGAAGCATGCCAGGAGTGTGGGTTGAAGTGCTCGGAGCACGAGACCCGAAGATCGAAAGACTTATGACCAATACGGAGCAAAGGGAAGAAACCGTCGGGGGACCGCTTTTTACCCTAGGACGAGAAAACTGAGTCCGGGGCATTCCCGCTCGCGTTTTCTTGGGACGAGCACCGGAAGTCCTCGAGCTCAGCCCGTTTCCTTCGCTGCAAGAGCATTTCCAGTGGTTTCTGACACCGGACGAGCGTTCGCCACTCGTTGGAAGCTTCGGCCATCTTTTGGACCGTTTTGGGTTGCACCACAGTTCTCCCTCCAACGAGCTCGCTTCCCGACCTATACCTCCGGAAAACGTGTCAGGGAGCATGCCAGGAGTGTGGGTTGAAGTCCTCGGAGCACGAGACCCAAAGATCGAAAGACTTATGACCAATACGGAGCAAAGGGGAGAAACCGTCGGGGGACCGCTTTTTACCCCAGGACGAGAAAACTGAGTCCGGGGCATTCCCGCTCGCGTTTTCTTGGGACGAGCACCGGAAGTCATCGAGCTCAGCCCGTTTCCTTCGCTGCAAGTGCATTTCCAGTTGTTTTTGACACCGGACGAGCGTTCGCCACTCGTTGGAAGCTTCGGCCATCTTTTGGACCGTTTTGGGTCGCACCACAGTTCTCCCTCCAACGAGCTCGCTTCCCGACCTATACCTCCGGAAAACGTGTCAGGGAGCATGCCAGGAGTGTGGGTTGAAGTCCTCGGAGCACGAGACCCGAAGATCGAAAGACTTATGACCAATACGGAGCAAAGGGAAGAAACCGTCGGGGGACCGCTTTTTACCCCAGGACGAGAAAACTGAGTCCGGGGCATTCCCGCTCACGTTTTCTTGGGACGAGCACCGGAAGTCCTCGAGCTCAGCCCGTTTCCTTCGCTGCAAGTGCATTTCCAGTGGTTTCTGACACCGGACGAGCGTTCGCCACTCGTTGGAAGCTTCGGCCATCTTTTGGACCGTTTTGGGTCGCACCACAGTTCTCCCTCCAACGAGCTCGCTTCCCGACCTATACCTCCGGAAAACATGTCAGGGAGCATGCCAGGAGTGTGGGTTGAAGTCCTCGGAGCACGAGACCCGAAGATCGAAAGACTTATGACCAATACGGAGCAAAGGGAAGAAACCGTCGGGGGACCGCTTTTTACCCCAGGACCAGGAAACTGAGTCCGGGGCATTCCCGCTCGCGTTTTCTTTGGACGAGCACCGGAAGTCCTCGAGCTCAGCCCGTTTCCTTCGCTGCAAGTGCATTTCCAGTGGTTTCTGACACCGGACGAGCGTTCGCCACTCGTTGGAAGCTTCGGCCATCTTTTGGACCGTTTTGGGTCGCACCACAGTTCTCCCTCCAACGAGCTCGCTTCCCGACCTATACCTCCGGAAAATGTGTCAGGGAGCATGCCAGGAGTGTGGGTTGAAGTCCTCGGAGCACGAGACCCGAAGATCGAAAGACTTATGACCAATACGGAGCAAAGGGAAGAAACCGTCGGGGGACCGCTTTTTACCCCAGGACGAGAAAACTGAGTCCGGGGCATTCCCGCTCGCGTTTTCTTGGGACGAGCACCGGAAGTCCTCGAGCTCAGCCCGTTTCCTTCGCTCCAAGTGCATTTCCAGTGGTTTCTGACACCGGACGAGCGTTCGCCACTCGTTGGAAGCTCCGGCCATCTTTTGGACCGTTTTGGGTCGCACCACAGTTCTCCCTCCAACGAGCTCGCTTCCCGACCTATACCTCCGGAAAACGTGTCAGGGAGCATGCCAGGAGTGTGGGTTGAAGTCCTCGGAGCACGAGACCCGAAGATCGAAAGACTTATGACCAATACGGAGCAAAGGGAAGAAACCGTCGGGGGACCGCTTTTTACCCCAGGACGAGAAAACTGAGTCCGGGGCATTCCCGCTCGCGTTTTCTTGGGACGAGCAGCGGAAGTCCTCGAGCTCAGCCCGTTTCCTTCGCTGCAAGTGCATTTCCAGTGGCTTCTGACACCGGACGAGCGTTCGCCACTCGTTGGAAGCTTCGGCCATCTTTTGGACCGTTTTGGGTCGCACCACAGTTCTCCCTCCAACGAGCTCGCTTCCCGACCTATACCTCCGGAAAACGTGTCAGGGAGCATGCCAGGAGTGTGGGTTGAAGTCCTCGGAGCACGAGACCCGAAGATCGAAAGACTTATGACCAATACGGAGCAAAGGGAAGAAACCGTCGGGGGACCGCTTTTTACCCCAGGACGAGAAAACTGAGTCCGGGGCATTCCCGCTCGCGTTTTCTTGGGACGAGCACCGGAAGTCCTCGAGCTCAGCCCGTTTCCTTCGCTGCAAGTGCATTTCCAGTGGTTTCTGACACCGGACGAGCGTTCGCCACTCGTTGGAAGCTTCGGCCATCTTTTGGACCGTTTTGGGTCGCACCACAGTTCTCCCTCCAACGAGCTCGCTTCCCGACCTATACCTCCGGAAAACGTGTCAGGGAGCATGCCAGGAGTGTGGGTTGAAGTCCTCGGAGCACGAGACCCGAAGATCGAAAGACTTATGACCAATACGGAGCAAAGGGAAGAAACCGTCGGGGGACCGCTTTTTACCCCAGGACCAGGAAACTGAGTCCGGGGCATTCCCGCTCGCGTTTTCTTTGGACGAGCACCGGAAGTCCTCGAGCTCAGCCCGTTTCCTTCGCTGCAAGTGCATTTCCAGTGGTTTCTGACACCGGACGAGCGTTCGCCACTCGTTGGAAGCTTCGGCCATCTTTTGGACCGTTTTGGGTCGCACCACAGTTCTCCCTCCAACGAGCTCGCTTCCCGATCTATACCTCCGGAAAACGTGTCAGGGAGCATGCCAGGAGTGTGGGTTGAAGTCCTCGGAGCACGAGACCCGAAGATCGAAAGACTTATGACCAATACGGAGCAAAGGGAAGAAACCGTCGGGGGACCGCTTTTTACCCCAGGACGAGAAAACTGAGTCCGGGGCATTCCCGCTCGCGTTTTCTTGGGACGAGCACCGGAAGTCCTCGAGCTCAGCCCGTTTCCTTCGCTACAAGTGCATTTCCAGTGGTTTCTGACACCGGACGAGCGTTCGCCACTCGTTGGAAGCTCCGGCCATCTTTTGGACTGTTTTGGGTCGCACCACAGTTCTCCCTCCAACGAGCTCGCTTCCCGACCTATACCTCCGGAAAACGTGTCAGGGAGCATGCCAGGAGTGTGGGTTGAAGTCCTCGGAGCACGAGACCCGAAGATCGAAAGACTTATGACCAATACGGAGCAAAGGGAAGAAACCGTCGGGGGACCGCTTTTTACCCCAGGACGAGAAAACTGAGTCCGGGGCATTCCCGCTCGCGTTTTCTTGGGACGAGCACCGGAAGTCCTCGAGCTCAGCCCGTTTCCTTCGCTGCAAGTGCATTTCCAGTGGTTTCTGACACCGGACGAGCGTTCGCCACTCGTTGGAAGCTTCGGCCATCTTTTGGACCGTTTTGGGTCGCACCACAGTTCTCCCTCCAACGAGCTCGCTTCCCGACCTATACCTCCGGAAAAGCGTCAGGGAGCATGCCAGGAGTGTGGGTTGAAGTCCTCGGAGCACGAGACCCGAAGATCGAAAGACTTATGACCAATACGGAGCAAAGGGAAGAAACCGTCGGGGGACCGCTTTTTACCCCAGGACGAGAAAAGTGAGTCCGGGGCATTCCCGCTCGCGTTTTCTTGGGACGAGCACCGGAAGTCCTCGAGCTCAGCCCGTTTCCTTCGCTGCAAGTGCATTTCCAGTGGTTTCTGACACCGGACGAGCGTTCGCCACTCGTTGGAAGCTTCGGCCATCTTTTGGACCGTTTTGGGTCGCACCACAGTTCTCCCTCCAACGAGCTCGCTTCCCGACCTATACCTCCGGAAAAGCGTCAGGGAGCATGCCAGGAGTGTGGGTTGAAGTCCTCGGAGCACGAGACCCGAAGATCGAAAGACTTATGACCAATACGGAGCAAAGGGAAGAAACCGTCGGGGGACCGCTTTTTACCCCAGGACGAGAAAACTGAGTCCGGGGCATTCCCGCTCGCGTTTTCTTGGGACGAGCACCGGAAGTCCTCGAGCTCAGCCCGTTTCCTTCGCTGCAAGTGCATTTCCAGTGGTTTCTGACACCGGACGAGCGTTCGCCACTCGTTGGAAGCTTCGGCCATCTTTTGGACCGTTTTGGGTCGCACCACAGTTCTCCCTCCAACGAGCTCGCTTCCCGACCTATACCTCCGGAAAACGTGTCAGGGAGCATGCCAGGAGTGTGGGTTGAAGTGCTCGGAGCACGAGACCCGAAGATCGAAAGACTTATGACCAATACGGAGCAAAGGGAAGAAACCGTCGGGGGACCGCTTTTTACCCTAGGACGAGAAAACTGAGTCCGGGGCATTCCCGCTCGCGTTTTCTTGGGACGAGCACCGAAGTCCTCGAGCTCAGCCCGTTTCCTTCGCTGCAAGAGCATTTCCAGTGGTTTCTGACACCGGACGAGCGTTCGCCACTCGTTGGAAGCTTCGGCCATCTTTTGGACCGTTTTGGGTCGCACCACAGTTCTCCCTCCAACGAGCTCGCTTCCCGACCTATACCTCCGGAAAACGTGTCAGGAAGCATGCCAGGAGTGTGGGTTGAAGTCCTCGGAGCACGAGACCCAAAGATCGAAAGACTTATGACCAATACGGAGCAAAGGGGAGAAACCGTCGGGGGACCGCTTTTTACCCCAGGACGAGAAAACTGAGTCCGGGGCATTCCCGCTCGCGTTTTCTTGGGACGAGCACCGGAAGTCATCGAGCTCAGCCCGTTTCCTTCGCTGCAAGTGCATTTCCAGTTGTTTTTGACACCGGACGAGCGTTCGCCACTCGTTGGAAGCTTCGGCCATCTTTTGGACCGTTTTGGGTCGCACCACAGTTCTCCCTCCAACGAGCTCGCTTCCCGACCTATACCTCCGGAAAACGTGTCAGGGAGCATGCCAGGAGTGTGGGTTGAAGTCCTCGGAGCACGAGACCCGAAGATCGAAAGACTTATGACCAATACGGAGCAAAGGGAAGAAACCGTCGGGGGACCGCTTTTTACCCCAGGACGAGAAAACTGAGTCCGGGGCATTCCCGCTCGCGTTTTCTTGGGACGAGCACCGGAAGTCCTCGAGCTCAGCCCGTTTCCTTCGCTGCAAGTGCATTTCCAGTGGTTTCTGACACCGGACGAGCGTTCGCCACTCGTTGGAAGCTTCGGCCATCTTTTGGACCGTTTTGGGTCACACCACAGTTCTCCCTCCAACGAGCTCGCTTCCCGACCTATACCTCCGGAAAACGTGTCAGGGAGCATGCCAGGAGTGTGGGTTGAAGTCCTCGGAGCACGAGACCCGAAGATCGAAAGACTTATGACCAATACGGAGCAAAGGGAAGAAACCGTCGGGGGACCGCTTTTTACCCCAGGACGAGAAAACTGAGTCCGGGGCATTCCCGCTCGCGTTTTCTTGGGACGAGCACCGGAAGTCCTCGAGCTCAGCCCGTTTCCTTCGCTGCAAGTGCATTTCCAGTGGTTTCTGACACCGGACGAGCGTTCGCCACTCGTTGGAAGCTTCGGCCATCTTTTGGACCGTTTTGGGTCGCACCACAGTTCTCCCTCCAACGAGCTCGCTTCCCGACCTATACCTCCGGAAAACGTGTCAGGGAGCATGCCAGGAGTGTGGGTTGAAGTCCTCGGAGCACGAGACCCGAAGATCGAAAGACTTATGACCAATACGGAGCAAAGGGAAGAAACCGTCGGGGGACCGCTTTTTACCCCAGGACGAGAAAACAGAGTCCGGGGCATTCCCGCTCGCGTTTTCTTGGGACGAGCACCGGAAGTCCTCGAGCTCAGCCCGTTTCCTTCGCTGCAAGTGCATTTCCAGTGGTTTGTAACACCGGACGAGCGTTCGCAACTCGTTGGAAGCTTCGGCCATCTTTTGGACCGTTTTGGGTCGCACCACAGTTCTCCCTCCAACGAGCTCGCTTCCCGACCTATACCTCCGGAAAACGTGTCAGGGAGCATGCCAGGAGTGTGGGTTGAAGTCCTCGGAGCACGAGACCCGAAGATCGAAAGACTTATGACCAATACGGAGCAAAGGGAAGAAACCGTCGGGGGACCGCTTTTTACCCCAGGACGAGAAAACTGAGTCCGGGGCATTCCCGCTCGCGTTTTCTTGGGACGAGCAGCGGAAGTCCTCGAGCTCAGCCCGTTTCCTTCGCTGCAAGTGCATTTCCAGTGGCTTCTGACACCGGACGAGCGTTCGCCACTCGTTGGAAGCTTCGGCCATCTTTTGGACCGTTTTGGGTCGCACCACAGTTCTCCCTCCAACGAGCTCGCTTCCCGACCTATACCTCCGGAAAACGTGTCAGGGAGCATGCCAGGAGTGTGGGTTGAAGTCCTCGGAGCACGAGACCCGAAGATCGAAAGACTTATGACCAATACGGAGCAAAGGGAAGAAACCGTCGGGGGACCGCTTTTTACCCCAGGACGAGAAAACTGAGTCCGGGGCATTCCCGCTCGCGTTTGCTTGGGACGAGCACCGGAAGTCCTCGAGCTCAGCCCGTTTCCTTCGCTGCAAGTGCATTTCCAGTGGTTTGTAACACCGGACGAGCGTTCGCCACTCGTTGGAAGCTCCGGCCATCTTTTGGACTGTTTTGGGTCGCACCACAGTTCTCCCTCCAACGAGCTCGCTTCCCGACCTATACCTCCGGAAAACGTGTCAGGGAGCATGCCAGGAGTGTGGGTTGAAGTCCTCGGAGCACGAGACCCGAAGATCGAAAGACTTATGAACAATACGGAGCAAAGGGAAGAAACCGTCGGGGGACCGCTTTTTACCCCAGGACGAGAAAACTGAGTCCGGGGCATTCCCGCTCGCGTTTTCTTGGGACGAGCACCAGAAGTCCTCGAGCTCAGCCCGTTTCCTTCGCTGCAAGTGCATTTCCAGTGGTTTCTGACACCGGACGAGCGTTCGCCACTCGTTGGAAGCTTCGGCCATCTTTTGGACCGTTTTGGGTCGCACCACAGTTCTCCCTCCAACGAGCTCGCTTCCCGACCTATACCTCCGGAAAACGTGTCAGGGAGCATGCCAGGAGTGTGGGTTGAAGTCCTCGGAGCACGAGACCCGAAGATCGAAAGACTTATGACCAATACGGAGCAAAGGGAAGAAACCGTCGGGGGACCGCTTTTTACCCAGGACGAGAAAACTGAGTCCGGGGCATTCCCGCTCGCGTTTTCTTGGGACGAGCACCGGAAGTCCTCGAGCTCAGCCCGTTTCCTTCGCTGCAAGTGCATTTCCAGTGGTTTCTGACACCGGACGAGCGTTCGCCACTCGTTGGAAGCTTCGGCCATCTTTTGGACCGTTTTGGGTCGCACCACAGTTCTCCCTCCAAAGAGCTCGCTTCCCGACCTATACCTCCGGAAAACGTGTCAGGGAGCATGCCAGGAGTGTGGGTTGAAGTCCTCGGAGCACGAGACCCGAAGATCGAAAGACTTATGACCAATACGGAGCAAAGGGAAGAAACCGTCGGGGGACCGCTTTTTACCCCAGGACGAGAAAACTGAGTCCGGGGCATTCCCGCTCGCGTTTTCTTGGGACGAGCACCGGAAGTCCTCGAGCTCAGCCCGTTTCCTTCGCTGCATGTGCGTTTCCATTGGTTTCTGACACCGGACGAGCGTTCGCCACTCGTTGGAAGCTTCGGCCATCTTTTGGACCGTTTTGGGTCGCACCACAGTTCTCCCTCCAACGAGCTCGCTTCCCGACCTATACCTCCGGAAAACGTGTCAGGGAGCATGCCAGGAGTGTGGGTTGAAGTCCTCGGAGCACGAGACCCGAAGATCGAAAGACTTATGACCAATACGGAGCAAAGGGAAGAAACCGTCGGGGGACCGCTTTTTACCCCAGGACGAGAAAACTGAGTCCGGGGCATTCCCGCTCGCGTTTTCTTGGGACGAGCACCGGAAGTCCTCGAGCTCAGCCCGTTTCCTTCGCTGCAAGTGCATTTCCAGTGGTTTCTGACACCGGACGAGCGTTCGCCACTCGTTGGAAGCTTCGGCCATCTTTTGGACCGTTTTTTGTTGCACCACAGTTCTCCCTCCAACGAGCTCGCTTCCCGACCTATACCTCCGGAAAACGTGTCAGGGAGCATGCCAGGAGTGTGGGTTGAAGTCCTCGGAGCACGAGACCCGAAGATCGAAAGACTTATGACCAATACGGAGCAAAGGGAAGAAACCGTCGGGGGACCGCTTTTTACCCCAGGACGAGAAAACTGAGTCCGGGGCATTCCCGCTCGCGTTTTCTTGGGACGAGCACCGGAAGTCCTCGAGCTCAGCCCGTTTCCTTCGCTGCATGTGCGTTTCCATTGGTTTCTGACACCGGACGAGCGTTCGCCACTCGTTGGAAGCTTCGGCCATCTTTTGGACCGTTTTGGGTCGCACCACAGTTCTCCCACCAACGAGCTCGCTTCCCGACCTATACCTCCGGAAAACGTGTCAGGGAGCATGCCAGGAGTGTGGGTTGAAGTCCTCGGAGCACGAGACCCGAAGATCGAAAGACTTATGACCAATACGGAGCAAAGGGAAGAAACCGTCGGGGGACCGCTTTTTACCCCAGGACGAGAAAACTGAGTCCGGGGCATTCCCGCTCGCGTTTTCTTGGGACGAGCACCGGAAGTCCTCGAGCTCAGCCCGTTTCCTTCGCTGCAAGTGCATTTCCAGTGGTTTCTGACACCGGACGAGCGTTCGCCACTCGTTGGAAGCTTCGGCCATCTTTTGGACCGTTTTTTGTTGCACCACAGTTCTCCCTCCAACGAGCTCGCTTCCCGACCTATACCTCCGGAAAACGTGTCAGGGAGCATGCCAGGAGTGTGGGTTGAAGTCCTCGGAGCACGAGACCCGAAGATCGAAAGACTTATGACCAATACGGAGCAAAGGGAAGAAACCGTCGGGGGACCGCTTTTTACCCCAGGACGAGAAAACTGAGTCCGGGGCATTCCCGCTCGCGTTTTCTTGGGACGAGCACCGGAAGTCCTCGAGCTCAGCCCGTTTCCTTCGCTGCATGTGCGTTTCCATTGGTTTCTGACACCGGACGAGCGTTCGCCACTCGTTGGAAGCTTCGGCCATCTTTTGGACCGTTTTGGGTCGCACCACAGTTCTCCCTCCAACGAGCTCGCTTCCCGACCTATACCTCCGGAAAACGTGTCAGGGAGCATGCCAGGAGTGTGGGTTGAAGTCCTCGGAGCACGAGACCCGAAGATCGAAAGACTTATGACCAATACGGAGCAAAGGGAAGAAACCGTCGGGGGACCGCTTTTTACCCCAGGACGAGAAAACTGAGTCCGGGGCATTCCCGCTCGCGTTTTCTTGGGACGAGCACCGGAAGTCCTCGAGCTCAGCCCGTTTCCTTCGCTGCAAGTGCATTTCCAGTGGTTTCTGACACCGGACGAGCGTTCGCCACTCGTTGGAAGCTTCGGCCATCTTTTGGACCGTTTTTTGTTGCACCACAGTTCTCCCTCCAACGAGCTCGCTTCCCGACCTATACCTCCGGAAAACGTGTCAGGGAGCATGCCAGGAGTGTGGGTTGAAGTCCTCGGAGCACGAGACCCGAAGATCGAAAGACTTATGACCAATACGGAGCAAAGGGAAGAAACCGTCGGGGGACCGCTTTTTACCCCAGGACGAGAAAACTGAGTCCGGGGCATTCCCGCTCGCGTTTTCTTGGGACGAGCACCGGAAGTCCTCGAGCTCAGCCCGTTTCCTTCGCTGCATGTGCGTTTCCATTGGTTTCTGACACCGGACGAGCGTTCGCCACTCGTTGGAAGCTTCGGCCATCTTTTGGACCGTTTTGGGTCGCACCACAGTTCTCCCTCCAACGAGCTCGCTTCCCGACCTATACCTCCGGAAAACGTGTCAGGGAGCATGCCAGGAGTGTGGGTTGAAGTCCTCGGAGCACGAGACCCGAAGATCGAAAGACTTATGACCAATACGGAGCAAAGGGAAGAAACCGTCGGGGGACCGCTTTTTACCCCAGGACGAGAAAACTGAGTCCGGGGCATTCCCGCTCGCGTTTTCTTGGGACGAGCACCGGAAGTCCTCGAGCTCAGCCCGTTTCCTTCGCTGCAAGTGCATTTCCAGTGGTTTCTGACACCGGACGAGCGTTCGCCACTCGTTGGAAGCTTCGGCCATCTTTTGGACCGTTTTGGGTCGCACCACAGTTCTCCCTCCAACGAGCTCGCTTCCCGACCTATACCTCCGGAAAACGTGTCAGGGAGCATGCCAGGAGTGTGGGTTGAAGTCCTCGGAGCACGAGACCCGAAGATCGAAAGACTTATGACCAATACGGAGCAAAGGGAAGAAACCGTCGGGGGACCGCTTTTTACCCAGGACGAGAAAACTGAGTCCGGGGCATTCCCGCTCGCGTTTTCTTGGGACGAGCACCGGAAGTCCTCGAGCTCAGCCCGTTTCCTTCGCTGCAAGTGCATTTCCAGTGGTTTCTGACACCGGACGAGCGTTCGCCACTCGTTGGAAGCTTCGGCCATCTTTTGGACCGTTTTGGGTCGCACCACAGTTCTCCCTCCAACGAGCTCGCTTCCCGACCTATACCTCCGGAAAACGTGTCAGGGAGCATGCCAGGAGTGTGGGTTGAAGTCCTCGGAGCACGAGACCCGAAGATCGAAAGACTTATGACCAATACGGAGCAAAGGGAAGAAACCGTCGGGGGACCGCTTTTTACCCCAGGACGAGAAAACTGAGTCCGGGGCATTTCCGCTCGCGTTTTCTTGGGACGAGCACCGGAAGTCCTCGAGCTCAGCCCGTTTCCTTCGCTGCAAGTGCATTTCCAGTGGTTTCTGACACCGGACGAGCGTTCGCCACTCGTTGGAAGCTTCGGCCATCTTTTGGACCGTTTTGGGTCGCACCACAGTTCTCCCTCCAACGAGCTCGCTTCCCGACCTATACCTCCGGAAAACGTGTCAGGGAGCATGCCAGGAGTGTGGGTTGAAGTCCTCGGAGCACGAGACCCGAAGATCGAAAGACTTATGACCAATACGGAGCAAAGGGAAGAAACCGTCGGGGGACCGCTTTTTACCCCAGGACGAGAAAACTGAGTCCGGGGCATTCCCGCTCGCGTTTTCTTGGGACGAGCACCGGAAGTCCTCGAGCTCAGCCCGTGTCCTTCGCTGCAAGTGCATTTCCAGTGGTTTCTGACACCGGACGAGCGTTCGCCACTCGTTGGAAGCTTCGGCCATCTTTTGGACCGTTTTGGGTCGCACCACAGTTCTCCCTCCAACGAGCTCGCTTCCCGACCTATACCTCCGGAAAACGTGTCAGGGAGCATGCCAGGAGTGTGGGTTGAAGTTCTCGGAGCACGAGACCCGAAGATCGAAAGACTTATGACCAATACGGATCAAAGGGAAGAAACCGTCGGGGGACCGCTTTTTACCCCAGGACGAGAAAACTGAGTCCGGGGCATTCCCGCTCGCGTTTTCTTGGGACGAGCACCGGAAGTCCTCGAGCTCAGCCCGTTTCCTTCGCTGCAAGTGCATTTCCAGTGGTTTCTGACACCGGACGAGCGTTCGCCACTCGTTGGAAGCTTCGGCCATCTTTTGGACCGTTTTGGGTCGCACCACAGTTCTCCCTCCAACGAGCTCGCTTCCCGACCTATACCTCCGGAAAACGTGTCAGGGAGCATGCCAGGAGTGTGGGTTGAAGTCCTCGGAGCACGAGACCCGAAGATCGAAAGACTTATGACCAATACGGAGCAAAGGGAAGAAACCGTCGGGGGACCGCTTTTTACCCAGGACGAGAAAACTGAGTCCGGGGCATTCCCGCTCGCGTTTTCTTGGGACGAGCACCGGAAGTCCTCGAGCTCAGCCCGTTTCCTTCGCTGCAAGTGCATTTCCAGTGGTTTCTGACACCGGACGAGCGTTCGCCACTCGTTGGAAGCTTCGGCCATCTTTTGGACCGTTTTGGGTCGCACCACAGTTCTCCCTCCAAAGAGCTCGCTTCCCGACCTATACCTCCGGAAAACGTGTCAGGGAGCATGCCAGGAGTGTGGGTTGAAGTCCTCGGAGCACGAGACCCGAAGATCGAAAGACTTATGACCAATACGGAGCAAAGGGAAGAAACCGTCGGGGGACCGCTTTTTACCCCAGGACGAGAAAACTGAGTCCGGGGCATTCCCGCTCGCGTTTTCTTGGGACGAGCACCGGAAGTCCTCGAGCTCAGCCCGTTTCCTTCGCTGCAAGTGCATTTCCAGTGGTTTCTGACACCGGACGAGCGTTCGCCACTCGTTGGAAGCTTCGGCCATCTTTTGGACCATTTTGGGTCGCACCACAGTTCTCCCTCCAACGAGCTCGCTTCCCGACCTATACCTCCGGAAAACGTGTCAGGGAGCATGCCAGGAGTGTGGGTTGAAGTCCTCGGAGCACGAGACCCGAAGATCGAAAGACTTATGACCAATACGGAGCAAAGGGAAGAAACCGTCGGGGGACCGCTTTTTACCCCAGGACGAGAAAACTGAGTCCGGGGCATTCCCGCTCGCGTTTTCTTGGGACGAGCACCGGAAGTCCTCGAGCTCAGCCCGTGTCCTTCGCTGCAAGTGCATTTCCAGTGGTTTCTGACACCGGACGAGCGTTCGCCACTCGTTGGAAGCTTCGGCCATCTTTTGGACCGTTTTGGGTCGCACCACAGTTCTCCCTCCAACGAGCTCGCTTCCCGACCTATACCTCCGGAAAACGTGTCAGGGAGCATGCCAGGAGTGTGGGTTGAAGTCCTCGGAGCACGAGACCCGAAGATCGAAAGACTTATGACCAATACGGAGCAAAGGGAAGAAACCGTCGGGGGACCGCTTTTTACCCCAGGACGAGAAAACTGAGTCCGGGGCATTCCCGCTCGCGTTTTCTTGGGACGAGCACCGGAAGTCCTCGAGCTCAGCCCGTTTCCTTCGCTGCAAGTGCATTTCCAGTGGTTTCTGACACCGGACGAGCGTTCGCCACTCGTTGGAAGCTTCGGCCATCTTTTGGACCGTTTTGGGTCGCACCACAGTTCTCCCTCCAACGAGCTCGCTTCCCGACCTATACCTCCAGAAAACGTGTCAGGGAGCATGCCAGGAGTGTGGGTTGAAGTCCTCGGAGCACGAGACCCGAAGATCGAAAGACTTATGACCAATACGGAGCAAAGGGAAGAAACCGTCGGGGGACCGCTTTTTACCCCAGGACGAGAAAACTGAGTCCGGGGCATTCCCGCTCGCGTTTTCTTGGGACGAGCACCGGAAGTCCTCGAGCTCAGCCCGTTTCCTTCGCTGCAAGTGCATTTCCAGTGGTTTCTGACACCGGACGAGCGTTCGCCACTCGTTGGAAGCTTCGGCCATCTTTTGGACCGTTTTGGGTCGCACCACAGTTCTCCCTCCAACGAGCTCGCTTCCCGACCTATACCTCCAGAAAACGTGTCAGGGAGCATGCCAGGAGTGTGGGTTGAAGTCCTCGGAGCACGAGACCCGAAGATCGAAAGACTTATGACCAATACGGAGCAAAGGGAAGAAACCGTCGGGGGACCGCTTTTTACCCCAGGACGAGAAAACTGAGTCCGGGGCATTCCCGCTCGCGTTTTCTTGGGACGAGCACCGGAAGTCCTCGAGCTCAGCCCGTTTCCTTCGCTGCAAGTGCATTTCCAGTGGTTTCTGACACCGGACGAGCGTTCGCCACTCGTTGGAAGCTTCGGCCATCTTTTGGACAGTTTTGGGTCGCACCACAGTTCTCCCCCCAACGAGCTCGCTTCCCGACCTATACCTCCGGAAAACGTGTCAGGGAGCATGCCAGGAGTGTGGGTTGAAGTCCTCGGAGCACGAGACCCGAAGATCGAAAGACTTATGACCAATACGGAGCAAAGGGAAGAAACCGTCGGGGGACCGCTTTTTACCCCAGGACGAGAAAACTGAGTCCGGGGCATTCCCGCTCGCGTTTTCTTGGGACGAGCACCGGAAGTCCTCGAGCTCAGCCCGTTTCCTTAGCTGCAAGTGTATTTCCAGTGGTTTCTGACACCGGACGAGCGTTCGCCACTCGTTGGAAGCTTCGGCCATCTTTTGGACCGTTTTGGGTCGCACCACAGTTCTCCCTCCAACGAGCTCGCTTCCCGACCTATACCTCCGGAAAACGTGTCAGGGAGCATGCCAGGAGTGTGGGTTGAAGTTCTCGGAGCACGAGACCCGAAGATCGAAAGACTTATGACCAATGCGGATCAAAGGGAAGAAACCGTCGGGGGACCGCTTTTTACCCCAGGACGAGAAAACTGAGTCCGGGGCATTCCCGCTCGCGTTTTCTTGGGACGAGCACCGGAAGTCCTCGAGCTCAGCCCGTTTCCTTCGCTGCAAGTGCATTTCCAGTGGTTTCTGACACCGGACGAGCGTTCGCCACTCGTTGGAAGCTTCGGCCATCTTTTGGACCGTTTTGGGTCGCACCACAGTTCTCCCTCCAACGAGCTCGCTTCCCGACCTATACCTCCGGAAAACGTGTCAGGGAGCATGCCAGGAGTGTGGGTTGAAGTCCTCGGAGCACGAGACCCGAAGATCGAAAGACTTATGACCAATACGGATCAAAGGGAAGAAACCGTCGGGGGACCGCTTTTTACCCCAGGACGAGAAAACTGAGTCCGGGGCATTCCCGCTCGCGTTTTCTTGGGACGAGCACCGGAAGTCCTCGAGCTCAGCCCGTTTCCTTCGCTGCAAGTGCATTTCCAGTGGTTTCTGACACCGGACGAGCGTTCGCCACTCGTTGGAAGCTTCGGCCATCTTTTGGACCGTTTTGGGTCGCACCACAGTTCTCCCTCCGACGAGCTCGCTTCCCGACCTATACCTCCAGAAAACGTGTCAGGGAGCATGCCAGGAGTGTGGGTTGAAGTCCTCGGTGCACGAGACCCGAAGATCGAAAGACTTATGACCAATACGGAGCAAAGGGAAGAAACCGTCGGGGGACCGCTTTTTACCCCAGGACGAGAAAACTGAGTCCGGGGCATTCCCGCTCGCGTTTTCTTGGGACGAGCACCGGAAGTCCTCGAGCTCAGCCCGTTTCCTTCGCTGCAAGTGCATTTCCAGTGGTTTCTGACACCGGACGAGCGTTCGCCACTCGTTGGAAACTTCGGCCATCTTTTGGACCGTTTTGGGTCGCACCACAGTTCTCCCCCCAACGAGCTCGCTTCCCGACCTATACCTCCGGAAAACGTGTCAGGGAGCATGCCAGGAGTGTGGGTTGAAGTCCTCGGAGCACGAGACCCGAAGATCGAAAGACTTATGACCAATACGGAGCAAAGGGAAGAAACCGTCGGGGGACCGCTTTTTACCCCAGGACGAGAAAACTGAGTCCGGGGCATTCCCGCTCGCGTTTTCTTGGGACGAGCACCGGAAGTCCTCGAGCTCAGCCCGTTTCCTTCGCTGCAAGTGTATTTCCAGTGGTTTCTGACACCGGACGAGCGTTCGCCACTCGTTGGAAGCTTCGGCCATCTTTTGGACCGTTTTGGGTCGCACCACAGTTCTCCCTCCAACGAGCTCGCTTCCCGACCTATACCTCCGGAAAACGTGTCAGGGAGCATGCCAGGAGTGTGGGTTGAAGTTCTCGGAGCACGAGACCCGAAGATCGAAAGACTTATGACCAATACGGATCAAAGGGAAGAAACCGTCGGGGGACCGCTTTTTACCCCAGGACGAGAAAACTGAGTCCGGGGCATTCCCGCTCGCGTTTTCTTGGGACGAGCACCGGAAGTCCTCGAGCTCAGCCCGTTTCCTTCGCTGCAAGTGCATTTCCAGTGGTTTCTGACACCGGACGAGCGTTCGCCACTCGTTGGAAGCTTCGGCCATCTTTTGGACCGTTTTGGGTCGCACCACAGTTCTCCCTCCAACGAGCTCGCTTCCCGACCTATACCTCCGGAAAACGTGTCAGGGAGCATGCCAGGAGTGTGGGTTGAAGTCCTCGGAGCACGAGACCCGAAGATCGAAAGACTTATGACCAATACGGATCAAAGGGAAGAAACCGTCGGGGGACCGCTTTTTACCCCAGGACGAGAAAACTGAGTCCGGGGCATTCCCGCTCGCGTTTTCTTGGGACGAGCACCGGAAGTCCTCGAGCTCAGCCCGTTTCCTTCGCTGCAAGTGCATTTCCAGTCGTTTCTGACACCGGACGAGCGTTCGCCACTCGTTGGAAGCTTCGGCCATCTTTTGGACCGTTTTGGGTCGCACCACAGTTCTCCCTCCAACGAGCTCGCTTCCCGACCTATACCTCCGGAAAACGTGTCAGGGAGCATGCCAGGAGTGTGGGTTGAAGTCCTCGGAGCACGAGACCCGAAGATCGAAAGACTTATGACCAATACGGAGCAAAGGGAAGAAACCGTCGGGGGACCGCTTTTTACCCCAGGACGAGAAAACTGAGTCCGGGGCATTCCCGCTCGCGTTTTCTTGGGACGAGCACCGGAAGTCCTCGAGCTCAGCCCGTTTCCTTCGCTGCAAGTGCATTTCCAGTGGTTTCTGACACCGGACGAGCGTTCGCCACTCGTTGGAAGCTTCGGCCATCTTTTGGACCGTTTTGAGTCGCACCACAGTTCTCCCTCCAACGAGCTCGCTTCCCGACCTATACCTCCGGAAAACGTGTCAGGGAGCATGCCAGGAGTGTGGGTTGAAGTCCTCGGAGCACGAGACCCGAAGATCGAAAGACTTATGACCAATACGGAGCAAAGGGAAGAAACCGTCGGGGGACCGCTTTTTACCCCAGGACGAGAAAACTGAGTCCGGGGCATTCCCGCTCGCGTTTTCTTGGGACGAGCACCGGAAGTCCTCGAGCTCAGCCCGTTTCCTTCGCTGCAAGTGCATTTCCAGTGGTTTCTGACACCGGACGAGCGTTCGCCACTCGTTGGAAGCTTCGGCCATCTTTTGGACCGTTTTGGGTCGCACCACAGTTCTCCCTCCAACGAGCTCGCTTCCCGACCTATACCTCCGGAAAACGTGTCAGGGAGCATGCCAGGAGTGTGGGTTGAAGTCCTCGGAGCACGAGACCCGAAGATCGAAAGACTTATGACCAATACGGAGCAAAGGGAAGAAACCGTCGGGGGACCGCTTTTTACCCCATGACGAGAAAACTGAGTCCGGGGCATTCCCGCTCGCGTTTTCTTGGAACGAGCACCGGAAGTCCTCGAGCTCAGCCCGTTTCCTTCGCTGCAAGTGCATTTCCAGTGGTTTCTGACACCGGACGAGCGTTCGCCACTCGTTGGAAGCTTCGGCCATCTTTTGGACCGTTTTGGGTCGCACCACAGTTCTCCCTCCAACGAGCTCGCTTCCCGACCTATACCTCCGGAAAACGTGTCAGGGAGCATGCCAGGAGCGTGGGTTGAAGTCCTCGGAGCACGAGACCCGAAGATCGAAAGACTTATGACCAATACGGAGCAAAGGGAAGAAACCGTCGGGGGACCGCTTTTTACCCCAGGACGAGAAAACTGAGTCCGGGGCATTCCCGCTCGCGTTTTCTTGGGACGAGCACCGGAAGTCCTCGAGCTCAGCCCGTTTCCTTCGCTGCAAGTGCATTTCTAGTGGTTTCTGACACCGGATGAGCGTTCGCCACTCGTTGGAAGCTTCGGCCATCTTTTGGACCGTTTTGGGTCGCACCACAGTTCTCCCTCCGACGAGCTCGCTTCCCGACCTATACCTCCGGAAAACGTGTCAGGGAGCATGCCAGGAGCGAGGGTTGAAGTCCTCGGAGCACGAGACCCGAAGATCGAAGGACTTATGACCAATACGGAGCAAAGGGAAGAAACCGTCGGGGGACTGCTTTTTACCCCAGGACGAGAAAACTGAGTCCGGGGCATTCCCGCTCGCGTTTTCATGGGACGAGCACCGGAAGTCCTCGAGCTCAGCCCGTTTCCTTCGCTGCAAGTTCATTTCCAGTGGTTTCTGACACCGGACGAGCGTTCGCCACTCGTTGGAAGCTTCGGCCATCTTTTGGACCGTTTTGGGTCGCACCACAGTTCTCCCTCCGACGAGCTCGCTTCCCGACCTATACCTCCGGAAAACGTGTCAGGGAGCATGCCAGGAGTGTCGGTTGAAGTCCTCGGAGCACGAGACCCGAAGATCGAAAGACTTATGACCAATACGGAGCAAAGGGAAGAAACCGTCGGGGGACCGCTTTTTACCCCAGGACGAGAAAACTGAGTTCGGGACATTCCCGCTCGCGTTTCCTTGGGACGAGCACCGGAAGTCCTTGAGCTCAGCCCGTTTCCTTCGCTGCAAGTGCATTTCCAGTGGTTTCTGACACCGGACGAGCGTTCGCCACTCGTTGGAAGCTTCGGCCATCTTTTGGACCGTTTTGGGTCGCACCACAGTTCTCCCTCCAACGAGCTCGCTTCCCGACCTATACCTCCGGAAAACGTGTCAGGGAGCATGCCAGGAGTGTGGGTTAAAGTCCTCGGAGTCCGAGACCCGAAGATCGAAAGACTTATGACCAATACGGAGCAAAGGGAAGAAACCGTCGGGGGACCGCTTTTTACCCCAGGACGAGAAAACTGGGTCCGGGGCATTCCCGCTCGCGTTTTCTTGGGACGAGCACCGGAAGTCCTCGAGCTCAGCCCGTTTCCTTCGCTGCAAGTGCATTTCCAGTGTTTTCTGACACCGGACGAGCGTTCGCCACTCGTTGGAAGCTTCGGCCATCTTTTGGACCGTTTTGGGTCGCACCACAGTTCTCCCTCCAACGAGCTCGCTTCCCGACCTATACCTCCGGAAAACGTGTCAGGGAGCATGCCAGGAGTGTGGGTTGAAGTCCTCGGAGCACGAGACCCGAAGATCGAAAGACTTATGACCAATACGGAGCAAAGGGAAGAAACCGTCGGGGGACCGCTTTTTACCCCAGGACGAGAAAACTGAGTCCGGGGCATTCCCGCTCGCGTTTTCTTGGGACGAGCACCGGAAGTCCTCGAGCTCAGCCCGTTTCCTTCGCTGCAAGTGCATTTCCAGTGGTTTCTGACACCGGACGAGCGTTCGCCACTCGTTGGAAGCTTCGGCCATCTTTTGGACCGTTTTGGGTCGCACCACAGTTCTCCCTCCAACGAGCTCGCTTCCCGACCTATACCTCCGGAAAACGTGTCAGGGAGCATGCCAGGAGTGTGGGTTAAAGTCCTCGGAGTCCGAGACCCGAAGATCGAAAGACTTATGACCAATACGGAGCAAAGGGAAGAAACCGTCGGGGGACCGCTTTTTACCCCAGGACGAGAAAACTGGGTCCGGGGCATTCCCGCTCGCGTTTTCTTGGGACGAGCACCGGAAGTCCTCGAGCTCAGCCCGTTTCCTTCGCTGCAAGTGCATTTCCAGTGGTTTCTGACACCGGACGAGCGTTCGCCACTCGTTGGAAGCTTCGGCCATCTTTTGGACCGTTTTGGGTCGCACCACAGTTCTCCCTCCAACGAGCTCGCTTCCCGACCTATACCTCCGGAAAACGTGTCAGGGAGCATGCCAGGAGTGTGGGTTGAAGTCCTCGGAGCACGAGACCCGAAGATCGAAAGACTTATGACCAATACGGAGCAAAGGGAAGAAACCGTCGGGGGACCGCTTTTTACCCCAGGACGAGAAAACTGGGTCCGGGGCATTCCCGCTCGCGTTTTCTTGGGACGAGCACCGGAAGTCCTCGAGCTCAGCCCGTTTCCTTCGCTGCAAGTGCATTTCCAGTGGCTTCTGACACCGGACGAGCGTTCGCCACTCGTTGGAAGCTTCGGCCATCTTTTGGACCGTTTTGGGTCGCACCACAGTTCTCCCTCCAACGAGCTCGCTTCCCGACCTATACCTCCGGAAAACGTGTCAGGGAGCATGCCAGGAGTGTGGGTTGAAGTCCTCGGAGCACGAGACCCGAAGATCGAAAGACTTATGACCAATACGGAGCAAAGGGAAGAAACCGTCGGGGGACCGCTTTTTACCCCAGGACGAGAAAACTGAGTCCGGGGCATTCCCGCTCGCGTTTTCTTGGGACGAGCACCGGAAGTCCTTGAGCTCAGCTCGTTTCCTTCGCTGCAAGTGCATTTCCAGTGGTTTCTGACACCGGACGAGCGTTCGCCACTCGTTGGAAGCTTCGGCCATCTTTTGGACCGTTTTGGGTCGCACCACAGTTCTCCATCCAACGAGCTCGCTTCCCGACCTATACCTCCGGAAAACGTGTCAGGGAGCATGCCAGGAGTGTGGGTTGAAGTCCTCGGAGCACGAGACCCGAAGATCGAAAGACTTATGACCAATACGGAGCAAAGGGAAGAAACCGTCGGGGGACCGCTTTTTAACCCAGGACGAGAAAATTGAGTCCGGGGCATTCCCGCTCGCGTTTTCTTTGGACGAGCACCGGAAATCCTCGAGCTCAACACGTTTCCTTCGCTGCAAGTGCATTTCCAGTGGTTTCTGACACCGGACGAGCGTTCGCCACTCGTTGGAAGCTTCGGCCATCTTTTGGACCGTTTTGGGTCGCACCACAGTTCTCCCTCCAACGAGCTCGCTTCCCGACCTATACCTCCGGAAAACGTGTCAGGGAGCATGCCAGGAGTGTGGGTTGAAGTCCTCGGAGCACGAGACTCGAAGATCGAAAGACTTATGACCAATACGGAGCAAAGGGAAGAAACCGTCGGGGGACCGCTTTTTACCCCAGGACGAGAAAACTGAGTCCGGGGCATTCCCGCTCGCGTTTTCTTGGGACGAGCACCGGAAGTCCTCGAGCTCAGCCCGTTTCCTTCGCTGCAAGTGCATTTCCAGTGGTTTCTGACACCGGACGAGCGTTCGCCACTCGTTGGAAGCTTCGGCCATCTTTTGGACCGTTTTGGGTCGCACCACAGTTCTCCCTCCAACGAGCTCGCTTCCCGACCTATACCTCCGGAAAACGTGTCAGGGAGCATGCCCGGAGTGTGGGTTGAAGTCCTCGGAGCACGAGACCCGAAGATCGAAAGACTTATGACCAATACGGAGCAAAGGGAAGAAACCGTCGGGGGACCGCTTTTTACCCCAGGACGAGAAAACTGAGTCCGGGGCATTCCCGCTCGCGTTTTCTTGGGACGAGCACCGGAAGTCCTCGAGCTCAGCCCGTTTCCTTCGCTGCAAGTGCATTTCCAGTGGTTTCTGACACCGGACGAGCGTTCGCGACTCGTTGGAAGCTTCGGCCATCTTTTGGACCGTTTTGGGTCGCACCACAGTTCTCCCTCCAACGAGCTCGCTTCCCGACCTATACCTCCGGAAAACGTGTCAGGGAGCATGCCAGGAGTGTGGGTTGAAGTCCTCGGAGCACGAGACCCGAAGATCGAAAGACTTATAACCAATACGGAGCAAAGGGAAGAAACCGTCGGGGGACCGCTTTTTACCCCAGGACGAGAAAACTGAGTCCGGGGCATTCCCGCTCGCGTTTTCTTGGGACGAGCACTGGAAGTCCTCGAGCTCAGCCCGTTTCCTTCGCTGCAAGTGCATTTCCAGTGGTTTCTGACACCGGACGAGCGTTCGCCACTCGTTGGAAGCTTCGGCCATCTTTTGGACCGTTTTGGGTCGCACCACAGTTCTCCCTCCAACGAGCTCGCTTCCCGACCTATACCTCCGGAAAACGTGTCAGGGAGCATGCCAGGAGTGTGGGTTGAAGTCCTCGGAGCACGAGACCCGAAGATCGAAAGACTTATGACCAATACGGAGCAAAGAGAAGAAACCGTCGGGGGACCGCTTTTTACCCCAGGACGAGAAAACTGAGTCCGGGGCATTCCCGCTCGCGTTTTCTTGGGACCAGCACCGGAAGTCCTCGAGCTCAGCCCGTTTCCTTCGCTGCAAGTGCATTTCCAGTGGTTTCTGACACCGGACGAGCGTTCGCCACTCGTTGGAAGCTTCGGCCATCTTTTGGACCGTTTTGGGTCGCACCACAGTTCTCCCTCCAACGAGCTCGCTTCCCGACCTATACCTCCGGAAAACGTGTCAGGGAGCATGCCCGGAGTGTGGGTTGAAGTCCTCGGAGCACGAGACCCGAAGATCGAAAGACTTATGACCAATACGGAGCAAAGGGAAGAAACCGTCGGGGGACCGCTTTTTACCCCAGGACGAGAAAACTGAGTCCGGGGCATTCCCGCTCGCGTTTTCTTGGGACGAGCACCGGAAGTCCTCGAGCTCAGCCCGTTTCCTTCGCTGCAAGTGCATTTCCAGTGGTTTCTGACACCGGACGAGCGTTCGCGACTCGTTGGAAGCTTCGGCCATCTTTTGGACCGTTTTGGGTCGCACCACAGTTCTCCCTCCAACGAGCTCGCTTCCCGACCTATACCTCCGGAAAACGTGTCAGGGAGCATGCCAGGAGTGTGGGTTGAAGTCCTCGGAGCACGAGACCCGAAGATCGAAAGACTTATGACCAATACGGAGCAAAGGGAAGAAACCGTCGGGGGACCGCTTTTTACCCCAGGACGAGAAAACTGAGTCCGGGGCATTCCCGCTCGCGTTTTCTTGGGACGAGCACCGGAAGTCCTCGAGCTCAGCCCGTTTCCTTCGCTGCAAGTGCATTTCCAGTGGTTTCTGACACCGGACGAGCGTTCGCCACTCGTTGGAAGCTTCGGCCATCTTTTGGACCGTTTTGGGTCGCACCAAGGTTCTCCCTCCAACGAGCTCGCTTCCCGACCTATACCTCCGAAAAACGTGTCAGGGAGCATGCCAGGAGTGTGGGTTGAAGTCCTCGGAGCACGAGACCCGAAGATCGAAAGACTTATGACCAATACGGAGCAAAGGGAAGAAACCGTCGGGGGACCGCTTTTTACCCCAGGACGAGAAAACTGAGTCCGGGGCATTCCCGCTCGCGTTTTCTTGGGACGAGCACCGGAAGTCCTCGAGCTCAGCCCGTTTCCTTCGCTGCAAGTGCATTTCCAGTGGTTTCTGACACCGGACGAGCGTTCGCCACTCGTTGGAAGCTTCGGCCATCTTTTTGACCGTTTTGGGTCGCACCACAGTTCTCCCTCCAACGAGCTCGCTTCCCGACCTATACCTCCGGAAAACGTGTCAGGGAGCATGCCAGGAGTGTGGGTTGAAGTCCTCGGAGCACGAGACCCGAAGATCGAAAGACTTATGACCAATACGGAGCAAAGGGAAGAAACCGTCGGGGGACCGCTTTTTACCCCAGGACGAGAAAACTGAGTCCGGGGCATTCCCGCTCGCGTTTTCTTGGGACGAGCACCGGAAGTCCTCGAGCTCAGCCCGTTTCCTTCGCTGCAAGTGCATTTCCAGTGGTTTCTGACACCGGACGAGCGTTCGCCACTCGTTGGAAGCTTCGGCCATCTTTTGGACCGTTTTGGGTCGCACCACAGTTCTCCCTCCAACGAGCTCGCTTCCCGACCTATACCTCCGGAAAACGTGTCAGGGAGCATGCCCGGAGTGTGGGTTGAAGTCCTCGGAGCACGAGACCCGAAGATCGAAAGACTTATGACCAATACGGAGCAAAGGGAAGAAACCGTCGGGGGACCGCTTTTTACCCCAGGACGAGAAAACTGAGTCCGGGGCATTCCCGCTCGCGTTTTCTTGGGACGAGCACCGGAAGTCCTCGAGCTCAGCCCGTTTCCTTCGCTGCAAGTGCATTTCCAGTGGTTTCTGACACCGGACGAGCGTTCGCGACTCGTTGGAAGCTTCGGCCATCTTTTGGACCGTTTTGGGTCGCACCACAGTTCTCCCTCCAACGAGCTCGCTTCCCGACCTATACCTCCGGAAAACGTGTCAGGGAGCATGCCAGGAGTGTGGGTTGAAGTCCTCGGAGCACGAGACCCGAAGATCGAAAGACTTATGACCAATACGGAGCAAAGGGAAGAAACCGTCGGGGGACCGCTTTTTACCCCAGGACGAGAAAACTGAGTCCGGGGCATTCCCGCTCGCGTTTTCTTGGGACGAGCACTGGAAGTCCTCGAGCTCAGCCCGTTTCCTTCGCTGCAAGTGCATTTCCAGTGGTTTCTGACACCGGACGAGCGTTCGCCACTCGTTGGAAGCTTCGGCCATCTTTTGGACCGTTTTGGGTCGCACCACAGTTCTCCCTCCAACGAGCTCGCTTCCCGACCTATACCTCCGGAAAACGTGTCAGGGAGCATGCCAGGAGTGTGGGTTGAAGTCCTCGGAGCACGAGACCCGAAGATCGAAAGACTTATGACCAATACGGAGCAAAGGGAAGAAACCGTCGGGGGACCGCTTTTTACCCCAGGACGAGAAAACTGAGTCCGGGGCATTCCCGCTCGCGTTTTCTTGGGACGAGCACCGGAAGTCCTCGAGCTCAGCCCGTTTCCTTCGCTGCAAGTGCATTTCCAGTGGTTTCTGACACCGGACGAGCGTTCGCCACTCGTTGGAAGCTTCGGCCATCTTTTGGACCGTTTTGGGTCGCACCACAGTTCTCCCTCCAACGAGCTCGCTTCCCGACCTATACCTCCGGAAAACGTGTCAGGGAGCATGCCCGGAGTGTGGGTTGAAGTCCTCGGAGCACGAGACCCGAAGATCGAAAGACTTATGACCAATACGGAGCAAAGGGAAGAAACCGTCGGGGGACCGCTTTTTACCCCAGGACGAGAAAACTGAGTCCGGGGCATTCCCGCTCGCGTTTTCTTGGGACGAGCACCGGAAGTCCTCGAGCTCAGCCCGTTTCCTTCGCTGCAAGTGCATTTCCAGTGGTTTCTGACACCGGACGAGCGTTCGCGACTCGTTGGAAGCTTCGGCCATCTTTTGGACCGTTTTGGGTCGCACCACAGTTCTCCCTCCAACGAGCTCGCTTCCCGACCTATACCTCCGGAAAACGTGTCAGGGAGCATGCCAGGAGTGTGGGTTGAAGTCCTCGGAGCACGAGACCCGAAGATCGAAAGACTTATGACCAATACGGAGCAAAGGGAAGAAACCGTCGGGGGACCGCTTTTTACCCCAGGACGAGAAAACTGAGTCCGGGGCATTCCCGCTCGCGTTTTCTTGGGACGAGCACCGGAAGTCCTCGAGCTCAGCCCGTTTCCTTCGCTGCAAGTGCATTTCCAGTGGTTTCTGACACCGGACGAGCGTTCGCCACTCGTTGGAAGCTTCGGCCATCTTTTGGACCGTTTTGGGTCGCACCAAGGTTCTCCCTCCAACGAGCTCGCTTCCCGACCTATACCTCCGAAAAACGTGTCAGGGAGCATGCCAGGAGTGTGGGTTGAAGTCCTCGGAGCACGAGACCCGAAGATCGAAAGACTTATGACCAATACGGAGCAAAGGAAAGAAACCGTCGGGGGACCGCTTTTTACCCCAGGACGAGAAAACTGAGTCCGGGGCATTCCCGCTCGCGTTTTCTTGGGACGAGCACCGGAAGTCCTCGAGCTCAGCCCGTTTCCTTCGCTGCAAGTGCATTTCCAGTGGTTTCTGACACCGGACGAGCGTTCGCCACTCGTTGGAAGCTTCGGCCATCTTTTTGACCGTTTTGGGTCGCACCACAGTTCTCCCTCCAACGAGCTCGCTTCCCGACCTATACCTCCGGAAAACGTGTCAGGGAGCATGCCAGGAGTGTGGGTTGAAGTCCTCGGAGCACGAGACCCGAAGATCGAAAGACTTATGACCAATACGGAGCAAAGGGAAGAAACCGTCGGGGGACCGCTTTTTACCCCAGGACGAGAAAACTGAGTCCGGGGCATTCCCGCTCGCGTTTTCTTGGGACGAGCACCGGAAGTCCTCGAGCTCAGCCCGTTTCCTTCGCTGCAAGTGCATTTCCAGTGGTTTCTGACACCGGACGAGCGTTCGCCACTCGTTGGAAGCTTCGGCCATCTTTTGGACCGTTTTGGGTCGCACCACAGTTCTCCCTCCAACGAGCTCGCTTCCCGACCTATACCTCCGGAAAACGTGTCAGGGAGCATGCCAGGAGTGTGGGTTGAAGTCCTCGGAGCACGAGACCCGAAGATCGAAAGACTTATGACCAATACGGAGCAAAGGGAAGAAACCGTCGGGGGACCGCTTTTTACCCCAGGACGAGAAAACTGAGTCCGGGGCATTCCCGCTCGCGTTTTCTTGGGACGAGCACCGGAAGTCCTCGAGCTCAGCCCGTTTCCTTCGCTGCAAGTGCATTTCCAGTGGTTTCTGACACCGGACGGCGTTCGCCACTCGTTGGAAGCTTCGGCCATCTTTTGGACCGTTTTGGGTCGCACCAAAGTTCTCCCTCCAACGAGCTCGCTTCCCGACCTATACCTCCGAAAAACGTGTCAGGGAGCATGCCAGGAGTGTGGGTTGAAGTCCTCGGAGCACGAGACCCGAAGATCGAAAGACTTATGACCAATACGGAGCAAAGGGAAGAAACCGTCGGGGGACCGCTTTTTACCCCAGGACGAGAAAACTGAGTCCGGGGCATTCCCGCTCGCGTTTTCTTGGGACGAGCACCGGAAGTCCTCGAGCTCAGCCCGTTTCCTTCGCTGCAAGTGCATTTCCAGTGGTTTCTGACACCGGAAGAGCGTTCGCCACTCGTTGGAAGCTTCGGCCATCTTTTGGACCGTTTTGGGTCGCACCAAAGTTCTCCCTCCAACGAGCTCGCTTCCCGACCTATACCTCCGAAAAACGTGTCAGGGAGCATGCCAGGAGTGTGGGTTGAAGTCCTCGGAGCACGAGACCCGAAGATCGAAAGACTTATGACCAATACGGAGCAAAGGGAAGAAACCGTCGGGGGACCGCTTTTTACCCCAGGACGAGAAAACTGAGTCCGGGGCATTCCCGCTCGCGTTTTCTTGGGACGAGCACCGGAAGTCCTCGAGCTCAGCCCGTTTCCTTCGCTGCAAGTGCATTTCCAGTGGTTTCTGACACCGGACGAGCGTTCGCCACTCGTTGGAAGCTTCGGCCATCTTTTTGACCGTTTTGGGTCGCACCACAGTTCTCCCTCCAACGAGCTCGCTTCCCGACCTATACCTCCGGAAAACGTGTCAGGGAGCATGCCAGGAGTGTGGGTTGAAGTCCTCGGAGCACCAGACCCGAAGATCGAAAGACTTATGACCAATACGGAGCAAAGGGAAGAAACCGTCGGGGGACCGCTTTTTACCCCAGGACGAGAAAACTGAGTCCGGGGCATTCCCGCTCGCGTTTTCTTGGGACGAGCACGGAAGTCCTCGAGCTCAGCCCGTTTCCTTCGCTGCAAGTGCATTTCCAGTGGTTTCTGACACCGGACGAGCGTTCGCCACTCGTTGGAAGCTTCGGCCATCTTTTGGACCGTTTTGGGTCGCACCACAGTTCTCCCTCCGACGAGCTCGCTTCCCGACCTATACCTCCGGAAAACGTGTCTGGGAGCATGCCAGGAGTGTGGGTTGAAGTCCTCGGAGCACGAGACCCGAAGATCGAAAGACTTATGACCAATACGGAGCAAAGGGAAGAAACCGTCGGGGGACCGCTTTTTACCCCAAGACGAGAAAACTGAGTCCGGGGCATTCCCGCTCGCGTTTTCTTGGGACGAGCACCGGAAGTCCTCGAGCTCAGCCCGTTTCCTTCGCTGCAAGTGCATTTCCAGTGGTTTCTGACACCGGACGAGCGTTCGCCACTCGTTGGAAGCTTCGGCCATCTTTTGGACCGTTTTGGGTCGCACCACAGTTCTCCCTCCGACGAGCTCGCTTCCCGACCTATACCTCCGGAAAACGTGTCAGGGAGCATGCCAGGAGTGTGGGTTGAAGTCCTCGGAGCACGAGACCCGAAGATCGAAAGACTTATGACCAATACGGAGCAAAGGGAAGAAACCGTCGGGGGACCGCTTTTTACCCCAAGACGAGAAAACTGAGTCCGGGGCATTCCCGCTCGCGTTTTCTTGGGACGAGCACCGGAAGTCCTCGAGCTCAGCCCGTTTCCTTCGCTGCAAGTGCATTTCCAGTGGTTCCTGACACCGGACGAGCGTTCGCCACTCGTTGGAAGCTTCGGCCATCTTTTGGACCGTTTTGGGTCGCACCACAGTTCTCCCTCCAACGAGCTCGCTTCCCGACCTATACCTCCGGAAAACGTGTCAGGGAGCATGCCAGGAGTGTGGGTTGAAGTCCTCGGAGCACGAGACCCGAAGATCGAAAGACTTATGACCAATACGGAGCAAAGGGAAGAAACCGTCGGGGGACCGCTTTTTACCCCAGGACGAGAAAACTGAGTCCGGGGCATTCCCACTCGCGTTTTCTTGGGACGAGCACCGGAAGTCCTCGAGCTCAGCCCGTTTCCTTCGCTGCAAGTGCATTTCCAGTGGTTTCTGACACCGGACGAGCGTTCGCCACTCGTTGGAAGCTTCGGCCATCTTTTGGACCGTTTTGGGTCGCACCACAGTTCTCCCTCCAACGAGCTCGCTTCCCGACCTATACCTCCGGAAAACGTGTCAGGGAGCATGCCAGGAGTGTGGGTTGAAGTCCTCGGAGCACGAGACCCGAAGATCGAAAGACTTATGACCAATACGGAGCAAAGGGAAGAAACCGTCGGGGGACCGCTTTTTACCCCAGGACGAGAAAACTGAGTCCGGGGCATTCCCGCTCGCGTTTTCTTGGGACGAGCACCGGAAGTCCTCGAGCTCAGCCCGTTTCCTTCGCTGCAAGTGCATTTCCAGTGGTTTCTGACACCGGACGAGCGTTCGCCACTCGTTGGAAGCTTCGGCCATCTTTTGGACCCTTTTGGGTCGCACCACAGTTCTCCCTCCTACGAGCTCGCTTCCCGACCTATACATCCGGAAAACGTGTCAGGGAGCATGCCAGGAGTGTGGGTTGAAATCCTCGGAGCACGAGACCCGAGGATCGAAAGACTTATGACCAATACGGAGCAAAGGGAAGAAACCGTCGGGGGACCGCTTTTTACCCCAGGACGAGAAAACTAAGTCCGGGGCATTCCCGCTCGCGTTTTCTTGGGACGAGCACCGGAAGTCCTCGAGCTCAGCCCGTTTCCTTCGCTGCAAGTGCATTTCCAGTGGTTTCTGACACCGGACGAGCGTTCGCGACTCGTTGGAAGCTTCGGCCATCTTTTGGACCGTTTTGGGTCGCACCACAGTTCTCCCTCCAACGAGCTCGCTTCCCGACCTATACCTCCGGAAAACGTGTCAGGGAGCATGCCAGGAGTGTGGGTTGAAGTCCTCGGAGCACGAGACCCGAAGATCGAAAGACTTATGACCAATACGGAGCAAAGGGAAGAAACCGTCGGGGGACCGCTTTTTACCCCAGGACGAGAAAACTGAGTCCGGGGCATTCCCGCTCGCGTTTTCTTGGGACGAGCACCGGAAGTCCTCGAGCTCAGCCCGTTTCCTTCGCTGCAAGTGCATTTCCAGTGGTTTCTGACACCGGACGAGCGTTCGCCACTCGTTGGAAGCTTCGGCCATCTTTTGGACCGTTTTGGGTCGCACCACAGTTCTCCCTCCAACGAGCTCGCTTCCCGACCTATACCTCCGGAAAACGTGTCAGGGAGCATGCCAGGAGTGTGGGTTGAAGTCCTCGGAGCACGAGACCCGAAGATCGAAAGACTTATGACCAATACGGAGCAAAGGGAAGAAACCGTCGGGGGACCGCTTTTTACCCCAGGACGAGAAAACTGAGTCCGGGGCATTCCCGCTCGCGTTTTCTTGGGACGAGCACCGGAAGTCCTCGAGCTCAACCGTTTCCTTCGCTGCAAGTGCATTTCCAGTGGTTTCTGACACCGGACGAGCGTTCGCCACTCGTTGGAAGCTTCGGCCATCTTTTGGACCCTTTTGGGTCGCACCACAGTTCTCCCTCCAACGAGCTCGCTTCCCGACCTATACATCCGGAAAACGTGTCAGGGAGCATGCCAGGAGTGTGGGTTGAAGTCCTCGGAGCACGAGACCCGAGGATCGAAAGACTTATGACCAATACGGAGCAAAGGGAAGAAACCGTCGGGGGACCGCTTTTTACCCCAGGACGAGAAAACTGAGTCCGGGGCATTCCCGCTCGCGTTTTCTTGGGACGAGCACCGGAAGTCCTCGAGCTCAGCCCGTTTCCTTCGCTGCAAGTGCATTTCCAGTGGTTTCTGACACCGGACGAGCGTTCGCGACTCGTTGGAAGCTTCGGCCATCTTTTGGACCCTTTTGGGTCGCACCACAGTTCTCCCTCCAACGAGCTCGCTTCCTGACCTATACCTCCGGAAAACGTGTCAGGGAGCATGCCAGGAGTGTGGGTTGAAGTCCTCGGAGCACGAGACCCGAAGATCGAAAGAGTTATGACCAATACGGAGCAAAGGGAAGAAACCGTCGGGGGACCGCTTTTTACCCCAGGACGAGAAAACTGAGTCCGGGGCATTCCCGCTCGCGTTTTCTTGGGACGAGCACCGGAAGTCCTCGAGCTCAGCCCGTTTCCTTCGCTGCAAGTGCATTTCCAGTGGTTTCTGACACCGGACGAGCGTTCGCCACTCGTTGGAAGCTTCGGCCATCTTTTGGACCGTTTTGGGTCGCACCACAGTTCTCCCTCCAACGAGCTCGCTTCCCGACCTATACCTCCGGAAAACGTGTCAGGGAGCATGCCAGGAGTGTGGGTTGAAGTCCTCGGAGCACGAGACCCGAAGATCGAAAGAGTTATGACCAATACGGAGCAAAGGGAAGAAACCGTCGGGGGACCGCTTTTTACCCCAGGACGAGAAAACTGAGTCCAGGGCATTGCCGCTCGCGTTTTCTTGGGACGAGCACCGGAAGTCCTCGAGCTCAGCCCGTTTCCTTCGCTGCAAGTGCATTTCCAGTGGTTTCTGACACCGGACGAGCGTTCGCCACTCGTTGGAAGCTTCGGCCATCTTTTGGACCGTTTTGGGTCGCACCACAGTTCTCCCTCCAACGAGCTCGCTTCCCGACCTATACCTCCGGAAAACGTGTCAGGGAGCATGGCAGGAGTGTGGGTTGAAGTCCTCGGAGCACGAGACCCGAAGATCGAAAGACTTATGACCAATACGGAGCAATGGGAAGAAACCGTCGGGGGACCGCTTTTTACCCCAGGACGAGAAAACTGAGTCCGGGGCATTCCCGCTCGCGTTTTCTTGGGACGAGCACCGGAAGTCCTCGAGCTCAGCCCGTTTCCTTCGCTGCAAGTGCATTTCCAGTGGTTTCTGACACCGGACGAGCGTTCGCCACTCGTTGGAAGCTTCGGCCATCTTTTGGACCGTTTTGGGTCGCACCACAGTTCTCCCTCCAACGAGCTCGCTTCCCGACCTATACCTCCGGAAAACGTGTCAGGGAGCATGCCAGGAGTGTGGGTTGAAGTCCTCGGAGCACGAGACCCGAAGATCGAAAGAGTTATGACCAATACGGAGCAAAGGGAAGAAACCGTCGGGGGACCGCTTTTTACCCCAGGAAGAGAAAACTGAGTCCGGGGCATTCCCGCTCGCGTTTTCTTGGGACGAGCACCGGAAGTCCTCGAGCTCAGCCCGTTTCCTTCGCTGCAAGTGCATTTCCAGTGGTTTCTGACACCGGACGAGCGTTCGCCACTCGTTGGAAGCTTCGGCCATCTTTTGGACCGTTTTGGGTCGCACCACAGTTCTCCCTCCAACGAGCTCGCTTCCCGACCTATACCTCCGGAAAACGTGTCAGGGAGCATGCCAGGAGTGTGGGTTGAAGTCCTCGGAGCACGAGACCCGAAGATCGAAAGACTTATGACCAATACGGAGCAAAGGGAAGAAACCGTCGGGGGACCGCTTTTTACCCCAGGACGAGAAAACTGAGTCCGGGGCATTCCCGCTCGCGTTTTCTTGGGACGAGCACCGGAAGTCCTCGAGCTCAGCCCGTTTCCTTCGCTGCAAGTGCATTTCCAGTGGTTTCTGACACCGGACGAGCGTTCGCCACTCGTTGGAAGCTTCGGCCATCTTTTGGACCGTTTTGGGTCGCACCACAGTTCTCCCTCCAACGAGCTCGCTTCCCGACCTATACCTCCGGAAAACGTGTCAGGGAGCATGCCAGGAGTGCGGGTTGAAGTCCTCGGAGCACGAGACCCGAAGATCGAAAGACTTATGACCAATACGGAGCCAAGGGAAGAAACCGTCGGGGGACCGCTTTTTACCCCAGGACGAGAAAACTGAGTCCGGGGCATTCCCGCTCGCGTTTTCTTGGGACGAGCACCGGAAGTCCTCGAGTCAGCCCGTTTCCTTCGCTGCAAGTGCATTTCCAGTGGTTTCTGACACCGGACGAGCGTTCGCCACTCGTTGGAAGCTTCGGCCATCTTTTGGACCGTTTTGGGTCGCACCACAGTTCTCCCTCCAACGAGCTCGCTTCCCGACCTATACCTCCGGAAAACGTGTCAGGGAGCATGGCAGGAGTGTGGGTTGAAGTCCTCGGAGCACGAGACCCGAAGATCGAAAGACTTATGACCAATACGGAGCAAAGGGAAGAAACCGTCGGGGGACCGCTTTTTACCCCAGGACGAGAAAACTGAGTCCGGGGCATTGCCGCTCGCGTTTTCTTGGGACGAGCACCGGAAGTCCTCGAGCTCAGCCCGTTTCCTTCGCTGCAAGTGCATTTCCAGTGGTTTCTGACACCGGACGAGCGTTCGCCACTCGTTGGAAGCTTCGGCCATCTTTTGGACCGTTTTGGGTCGCACCACAGTTCTCCCTCCAACGAGCTCGCTTCCCGACCTATACCTCCGGAAAACGTGTCAGGGAGCATGGCAGGAGTGTGGGTTGAAGTCCTCGGAGCACGAGACCCGAAGATCGAAAGACTTATGACCAATACGGAGCAATGGGAAGAAACCGTCGGGGGACCGCTTTTTACCCCAGGACGAGAAAACTGAGTCCGGGGCATTCCCGCTCGCGTTTTCTTGGGACGAGCACCGGAAGTCCTCGAGCTCAGCCCGTTTCCTTCGCTGCAAGTGCATTTCCAGTGGTTTCTGACACCAGACGAGCGTTCGCGACTCGTTGGAAGCTTCGGCCATCTTTTGGACCCTTTTGGGTCGCACCACAGTTCTCCCTCCAACGAGCTCGCTTCCCGACCTATACCTCCGGAAAACGTTTCAGGGAGCATGCCAGGAGTGTGGGTTGAAGTCCTCGGAGCACGAGACCCGAAGATCGAAAGACTTATGACCAATACGGAGCAAAGGGAAGAAACCGTCGGGGGACCGCTTTTTACCCCAGGACGAGAAAACTGAGTCCGGGGCATTCCCGCTCGCGTTTTCTTGGGACGAGCACCGGAAGTCCTCGAGCTCAGCCCGTTTCCTTCGCTGCAAGTGCATTTCCAGTGGTTTCTGACACCGGACGAGCGTTCGCCACTCGTTGGAAGCTTCGGCCATCTTTTGGACCGTTTTGGGTCGCACCACAGTTCTCCCTCCAACGAGCTCGCTTCCCGACCTATACCTCCGGAAAACGTGTCAGGGAGCATGCCAGGAGTGTGGGTTGAAGTCCTCGGAGCACGAGACCCGAAGATCGAAAGACTTATGACCAATACGGAGCAAAGGGAAGAAACCGTCGGGGGACCGCTTTTTACCCCAGGACGAGAAAACTGAGTCCGGGGCATTCCCGCTCGCGTTTTCTTGGGACGAGCACCGGAAGTCCTCGTGTTCAGCCCGTTTCCTTCGCTGCAAGTGAATTTCCAGTGGTTTCTGACACCGGACGAGCGTTCGCCACTCGTTGGAAGCTTCGGCCATCTTTTGGACCGTTTTGGGTCGCACCACAGTTCTCCCTCCAACGAGCTCGCTTCCCGACCTATACCTCCGGAAAACGTGTCAGGGAGCATGCCAGGAGTGTGGGTTGAAGTCCTCGGAGCACGAGACCCGAAGATCGAAAGACTTATGACCAATACGGAGCAAAGGGAAGAAACCGTCGGGGGACCGCTTTTTACCCCAGGACGAGAAAACTGAGTCCGGGGCATTCCCGCTCGCGTTTTCTTGGGACGAGCACCGGAAGTCCTCGAGCTCAGCCCGTTTCCTTCGCTGCAAGTGCATTTCCAGTGGTTTCTGACACCGGACGAGCGTTCGCCACTCGTTGGAAGCTTCGGCCATCTTTTGGACCGTTTTGGGTCGCACCACAGTTCTCCCTCCAACGAGCTCGCTTCCCGACCTATACCTCCGGAAAACGTGTCAGGGAGCATGCCAGGAGTGTGGGTTGAAGTCCTCGGAGCACGAGACCCGAAGATCGAAAGACTTATGACCAATACGGAGCAAAGGGAAGAAACCGTCGGGGGACCGCTTTTTACCCCAGGACGAGAAAACTGAGTCCGGGGCATTCCCGCTCGCGTTTTCTTGGGACGAGCACCGGAAGTCCTCGAGCTCAGCCCGTTTCCTTCGCTGCAAGTGCATTTCCAGTGGTTTCTGACACCGGACGAGCGTTCGCCACTCGTTGGAAGCTTCGGCCATCTTTTGGACCGTTTTGGGTCGCACCACAGTTCTCCCTCCAACGAGCTCGCTTCCCGACCTATACCTCCGGAAAACGTGTCAGGGAGCATGCCAGGAGTGCGGGTTGAAGTCCTCGGAGCACGAGACCCGAAGATCGAAAGACTTATGACCAATACGGAGCCAAGGGAAGAAACCGTCGGGGGACCGCTTTTTACCCCAGGACGAGAAAACTGAGTCCGGGGCATTCCCGCTCGCGTTTTCTTGGGACGAGCACCGGAAGTCCTCGAGCTCAGCCCGTTTCCTTCGCTGCAAGTGCATTTCCAGTGGTTTCTGACACCGGACGAGCGTTCGCCACTCGTTGGAAGCTTCGGCCATCTTTTGGACCGTTTTGGGTCGCACCACAGTTCTCCCTCCAACGAGCTCGCTTCCCGACCTATACCTCCGGAAAACGTGTCAGGGAGCATGGCAGGAGTGTGGGTTGAAGTCCTCGGAGCACGAGACCCGAAGATCGAAAGACTTATGACCAATACGGAGCAAAGGGAAGAAACCGTCGGGGGACCGCTTTTTACCCCAGGACGAGAAAACTGAGTCCGGGGCATTGCCGCTCGCGTTTTCTTGGGACGAGCACCGGAAGTCCTCGAGCTCAGCCCGTTTCCTTCGCTGCAAGTGCATTTCCAGTGGTTTCTGACACCGGACGAGCGTTCGCCACTCGTTGGAAGCTTCGGCCATCTTTTGGACCGTTTTGGGTCGCACCACAGTTCTCCCTCCAACGAGCTCGCTTCCCGACCTATACCTCCGGAAAACGTGTCAGGGAGCATGGCAGGAGTGTGGGTTGAAGTCCTCGGAGCACGAGACCCGAAGATCGAAAGACTTATGACCAATACGGAGCAATGGGAAGAAACCGTCGGGGGACCGCTTTTTACCCCAGGACGAGAAAACTGAGTCCGGGGCATTCCCGCTCGCGTTTTCTTGGGACGAGCACCGGAAGTCCTCGAGCTCAGCCCGTTTCCTTCGCTGCAAGTGCATTTCCAGTGGTTTCTGACACCGGACGAGCGTTCGCCACTCGTTGGAAGCTTCGGCCATCTTTTGGACCGTTTTGGGTCGCACCACAGTTCTCCCTCCAACGAGCTCGCTTCCCGACCTATACCTCCGGAAAACGTGTCAGGGAGCATGCCAGGAGTGTGGGTTGAAGTCCTCGGAGCACGAGACCCGAAGATCGAAAGACTTATGACCAATACGGAGCAAAGGGAAGAAACCGTCGGGGGACCGCTTTTTACCCCAGGACGAGAAAACTGAGTCCGGGGCATTCCCGCTCGCGTTTTCTTGGGACGAGCACCGGAAGTCCTCGAGCTCAGCCCGTTTCCTTCGCTGCAAGTGCATTTCCAGTGGTTTCTGACACCGGACGAGCGTTCGCCACTCGTTGGAAGCTTCGGCCATCTTTTGGACCGTTTTGGGTCGCACCACAGTTCTCCCTCCAACGAGCTCGCTTCCCGACCTATACCTCCGGAAAACGTGTCAGGGAGCATGCCAGGAGTGCGGGTTGAAGTCCTCGGAGCACGAGACCCGAAGATCGAAAGACTTATGACCAATACGGAGCAAAGGGAAGAAACCGTCGGGGGACCGCTTTTTACCCCAGGACGAGAAAACTGAGTCCGGGGCATTCCCGCTCGCGTTTTCTTGGGACGAGCACCGGAAGTCCTCGTGTTCAGCCCGTTTCCTTCGCTGCAAGTGAATTTCCAGTGGTTTCTGACACCGGACGAGCGTTCGCCACTCGTTGGAAGCTTCGGCCATCTTTTGGACCGTTTTGGGTCGCACCACAGTTCTCCCTCCAACGAGCTCGCTTCCCGACCTATACCTCCGGAAAACGTGTCAGGGAGCATGCCAGGAGTGTGGGTTGAAGTCCTCGGAGCACGAGACCCGAAGATCGAAAGACTTATGACCAATACGGAGCAAAGGGAAGAAACCGTCGGGGGACCGCTTTTTACCCCAGGACGAGAAAACTGAGTCCGGGGCATTCCCGCTCGCGTTTTCTTGGGACGAGCACCGGAAGTCCTCGAGCTCAGCCCGTTTCCTTCGCTGCAAGTGCATTTCCAGTGGTTTCTGACACCGGACGAGCGTTCGCCACTCGTTGGAAGCTTCGGCCATCTTTTGGACCGTTTTGGGTCGCACCACAGTTCTCCCTCCAACGAGCTCGCTTCCCGACCTATACCTCCGGAAAACGTGTCAGGGAGCATGCCAGGAGTGTGGGTTGAAGTCCTCGGAGCACGAGACCCGAAGATCGAAAGACTTATGACCAATACGGAGCAAAGGGAAGAAACCGTCGGGGGACCGCTTTTTACCCCAGGACGAGAAAACTGAGTCCGGGGCATTCCCGCTCGCGTTTTCTTGGGACGAGCACCGGAAGTCCTCGAGCTCAGCCCGTTTCCTTCGCTGCAAGTGCATTTCCAGTGGTTTCTGACACCGGACGAGCGTTCGCCACTCGTTGGAAGCTTCGGCCATCTTTTGGACCGTTTTGGGTCGCACCACAGTTCTCCCTCCAACGAGCTCGCTTCCCGACCTATACCTCCGGAAAACGTGTCAGGGAGCATGCCAGGAGTGCGGGTTGAAGTCCTCGGAGCACGAGACCCGAAGATCGAAAGACTTATGACCAATACGGAGCCAAGGGAAGAAACCGTCGGGGGACCGCTTTTTACCCCAGGACGAGAAAACTGAGTCCGGGGCATTCCCGCTCGCGTTTTCTTGGGACGAGCACCGGAAGTCCTCGAGCTCAGCCCGTTTCCTTCGCTGCAAGTGCATTTCCAGTGGTTTCTGACACCGGACGAGCGTTCGCCACTCGTTGGAAGCTTCGGCCATCTTTTGGACCGTTTTGGGTCGCACCACAGTTCTCCCTCCAACGAGCTCGCTTCCCGACCTATACCTCCGGAAAACGTGTCAGGGAGCATGGCAGGAGTGTGGGTTGAAGTCCTCGGAGCACGAGACCCGAAGATCGAAAGACTTATGACCAATACGGAGCAAAGGGAAGAAACCGTCGGGGGACCGCTTTTTACCCCAGGACGAGAAAACTGAGTCCGGGGCATTGCCGCTCGCGTTTTCTTGGGACGAGCACCGGAAGTCCTCGAGCTCAGCCCGTTTCCTTCGCTGCAAGTGCATTTCCAGTGGTTTCTGACACCGGACGAGCGTTCGCCACTCGTTGGAAGCTTCGGCCATCTTTTGGACCGTTTTGGGTCGCACCACAGTTCTCCCTCCAACGAGCTCGCTTCCCGACCTATACCTCCGGAAAACGTGTCAGGGAGCATGGCAGGAGTGTGGGTTGAAGTCCTCGGAGCACGAGACCCGAAGATCGAAAGACTTATGACCAATACGGAGCAATGGGAAGAAACCGTCGGGGGACCGCTTTTTACCCCAGGACGAGAAAACTGAGTCCGGGGCATTCCCGCTCGCGTTTTCTTGGGACGAGCACCGGAAGTCCTCGAGCTCAGCCCGTTTCCTTCGCTGCAAGTGCATTTCCAGTGGTTTCTGACACCGGACGAGCGTTCGCCACTCGTTGGAAGCTTCGGCCATCTTTTGGACCGTTTTGGGTCGCACCACAGTTCTCCCTCCAACGAGCTCGCTTCCCGACCTATACCTCCGGAAAACGTGTCAGGGAGCATGCCAGGAGTGTGGGTTGAAGTCCTCGGAGCACGAGACCCGAAGATCGAAAGACTTATGACCAATACGGAGCAAAGGGAAGAAACCGTCGGGGGACCGCTTTTTACCCCAGGACGAGAAAACTGAGTCCGGGGCATTCCCGCTCGCGTTTTCTTGGGACGAGCACCGGAAGTCCTCGAGCTCAGCCCGTTTCCTTCGCTGCAAGTGCATTTCCAGTGGTTTCTGACACCGGACGAGCGTTCGCCACTCGTTGGAAGCTTCGGCCATCTTTTGGACCGTTTTGGGTCGCACCACAGTTCTCCCTCCAACGAGCTCGCTTCCCGACCTATACCTCCGGAAAACGTGTCAGGGAGCATGCCAGGAGTGCGGGTTGAAGTCCTCGGAGCACGAGACCCGAAGATCGAAAGACTTATGACCAATACGGAGCCAAGGGAAGAAACCGTCGGGGGACCGCTTTTTACCCCAGGACGAGAAAACTGAGTCCGGGGCATTCCCGCTCGCGTTTTCTTGGGACGAGCACCGGAAGTCCTCGAGCTCAGCCCGTTTCCTTCGCTGCAAGTGCATTTCCAGTGGTTTCTGACACCGGACGAGCGTTCGCCACTCGTTGGAAGCTTCGGCCATCTTTTGGACCGTTTTGGGTCGCACCACAGTTCTCCCTCCAACGAGCTCGCTTCCCGACCTATACCTCCGGAAAACGTGTCAGGGAGCATGGCAGGAGTGTGGGTTGAAGTCCTCGGAGCACGAGACCCGAAGATCGAAAGACTTATGACCAATACGGAGCAAAGGGAAGAAACCGTCGGGGGACCGCTTTTTACCCCAGGACGAGAAAACTGAGTCCGGGGCATTGCCGCTCGCGTTTTCTTGGGACGAGCACCGGAAGTCCTCGAGCTCAGCCCGTTTCCTTCGCTGCAAGTGCATTTCCAGTGGTTTCTGACACCGGACGAGCGTTCGCCACTCGTTGGAAGCTTCGGCCATCTTTTGGACCGTTTTGGGTCGCACCACAGTTCTCCCTCCAACGAGCTCGCTTCCCGACCTATACCTCCGGAAAACGTGTCAGGGAGCATGGCAGGAGTGTGGGTTGAAGTCCTCGGAGCACGAGACCCGAAGATCGAAAGACTTATGACCAATACGGAGCAATGGGAAGAAACCGTCGGGGGACCGCTTTTTACCCCAGGACGAGAAAACTGAGTCCGGGGCATTCCCGCTCGCGTTTTCTTGGGACGAGCACCGGAAGTCCTCGAGCTCAGCCCGTTTCCTTCGCTGCAAGTGCATTTCCAGTGGTTTCTGACACCGGACGAGCGTTCGCCACTCGTTGGAAGCTTCGGCCATCTTTTGGACCGTTTTGGGTCGCACCACAGTTCTCCCTCCAACGAGCTCGCTTCCCGACCTATACCTCCGGAAAACGTGTCAGGGAGCATGCCAGGAGTGTGGGTTGAAGTCCTCGGAGCACGAGACCCGAAGATCGAAAGAGTTATGACCAATACGGAGCAAAGGGAAGAAACCGTCGGGGGACCGCTTTTTACCCCAGGAAGAGAAAACTGAGTCCGGGGCATTCCCGCTCGCGTTTTCTTGGGACGAGCACCGGAAGTCCTCGAGCTCAGCCCGTTTCCTTCGCTGCAAGTGCATTTCCAGTGGTTTCTGACACCGGACGAGCGTTCGCGACTCGTTGGAAGCTTCGGCCATCTTTTGGACCGTTTTGGGTCGCACCACAGTTCTCCCTCCAACGAGCTCGCTTCCCGACCTATACCTCCGGAAAACGTGTCAGGGAGCATGCCAGGAGTGTGGGTTGAAGTCCTCGGAGCACGAGACCCGAAGATCGAAAGACTTATGACCAATACGGAGCAAAGGGAAGAAACCGTCGGGGGACCGCTTTTTACCCCAGGACGAGAAAACTGAGTCCGGGGCATTCCCGCTCGCGTTTTCTTGGGACGAGCACCGGAAGTCCTCGAGCTCAGCCCGTTTCCTTCGCTGCAAGTGCATTTCCAGTGGTTTCTGACACCGGACGAGCGTTCGCCACTCGTTGGAAGCTTCGGCCATCTTTTGGACCGTTTTGGGTCGCACCACAGTTCTCCCTCCAACGAGCTCGCTTCCCGACCTATACCTCCGGAAAACGTGTCAGGGAGCATGCCAGGAGTGTGGGTTGAAGTCCTCGGAGCACGAGACCCGAAGATCGAAAGACTTATGACCAATACGGAGCAAAGGGAAGAAACCGTCGGGGGACCGCTTTTTACCCCAGGACGAGAAAACTGAGTCCGGGGCATTCCCGCTCGCGTTTTCTTGGGACGAGCACCGGAAGTCCTCGAGCTCAGCCCGTTTCCTTCGCTGCAAGTGCATTTCCAGTGGTTTCTGACACCGGACGAGCGTTCGCCACTCGTTGGAAGCTTCGGCCATCTTTTGGACCGTTTTGGGTCGCACCACAGTTCTCCCTCCAACGAGCTCGCTTCCCGACCTATACCTCCGGAAAACGTGTCAGGGAGCATGCCAGGAGTGTGGGTTGAAGTCCTCGGAGCACGAGACCCGAAGATCGAAAGACTTATGACCAATACGGAGCAAAGGGAAGAAACCGTCGGGGGACCGCTTTTTACCCCAGGACGAGAAAACTGAGTCCGGGGCATTCCCGCTCGCGTTTTCTTGGGACGAGCACCGGAAGTCCTCGAGCTCAGCCCGTTTCCTTCGCTGCAAGTGCATTTCCAGTGGTTTCTGACACCAGACGAGCGTTCGCGACTCGTTGGAAGCTTCGGCCATCTTTTGGACCCTTTTGGGTCGCACCACAGTTCTCCCTCCAACGAGCTCGCTTCCCGACCTATACCTCCGGAAAACGTTTCAGGGAGCATGCCAGGAGTGTGGGTTGAAGTCCTCGGAGCACGAGACCCGAAGATCGAAAGACTTATGACCAATACGAAGCAAAGGGAAGAAACCGTCGGGGGACCGCTTTTTACCCCAGGACGAGAAAACTGAGTCCGGGGCATTCCCGCTCGCGTTTTCTTGGGACGAGCACCGGAAGTCCTCGAGCTCAGCCCGTTTCCTTCGCTGCAAGTGCATTTCCAGTGGTTTCTGACACCGGACGAGCGTTCGCCACTCGTTGGAAGCTTCGGCCATCTTTTGGACCGTTTTGGGTCGCACCACAGTTCTCCCTCCAACGAGCTCGCTTCCCGACCTATACCTCCGGAAAACGTGTCAGGGAGCATGCCAGGAGTGTGGGTTGAAGTCCTCGGCGCACGAGACCCGAAGATCGAAAGACTTGTGACCAATACGGAGCAAAGGGAAGAAACCGTCGGGGGACCGCTTTTTACCCCAGGACGAGAAAACTGAGTCCGGGGCATTCCCGCTCGCGTTTTCTTGGGACGAGCACCGGAAGTCCTCGAGTTCAGCCCGTTTCCTTCGCTGCAAGTGAATTTCCAGTGGTTTCTGACACCGGACGAGCGTTCGCCACTCGTTGGAAGCTTCGGCCATCTTTTGGACCGTTTTGGGTCGCACCACAGTTCTCCCTCCAACGAGCTCGCTTCCCAACCTATACCTCCGAAAAACGTGTCAGGGAGCATGCCAGGAGTGTGGGTTGAAGTCCTCGGAGCACGAGACCCGAAGATCGAAAGACTTATGACCAATACGGAGCAAAGGGAAGAAACCGTCGGGGGACCGCTTTTTACCCCAGGACGAGAAAACTGAGTCCGGGGCATTCCCGCTCGCGTTTTCTTGGGACGAGCACCGGAAGTCCTCGAGCTCAGCCCGTTTCCTTCGCTGCAAGTGCATTTCCAGTGGTTTCTGACACCGGACGAGCGTTCGCCACTCGTTGGAAGCTTCGGCCATCTTTTGGACCGTTTTGGGTCGCACCACAGTTCTCCCTCCAACGAGCTCGCTTCCCGACCTATACCTCCGGAAAACGTGTCAGGGAGCATGCCAGGAGTGTGGGTTGAAGTCCTCGGAGCACGAGACCCGAAGATCGAAAGACTTATGACCAATACGGAGCAAAGGGAAGAAACCGTCGGGGGACCGCTTTTTACCCCAGGACGAGAAAACTGAGTCCGGGGCATTCCCGCTCGCGTTTTCTTGGGACGAGCACCGGAAGTCCTCGAGCTCAGCCCGTTTCCTTCGCTGCAAGTGCATTTCCAGTGGTTTCTGACACCAGACGAGCGTTCGCGACTCGTTGGAAGCTTCGGCCATCTTTTGGACCCTTTTGGGTCGCACCACAGTTCTCCCTCCAACGAGCTCGCTTCCCGACCTATACCTCCGGAAAACGTTTCAGGGAGCATGCCAGGAGTGTGGGTTGAAGTCCTCGGAGCACGAGACCCGAAGATCGAAAGACTTATGACCAATACGGAGCAAAGGGAAGAAACCGTCGGGGGACCGCTTTTTACCCCAGGACGAGAAAACTGAGTCCGGGGCATTCCCGCTCGCGTTTTCTTGGGACGAGCACCGGAAGTCCTCGAGCTCAGCCCGTTTCCTTCGCTGCAAGTGCATTTCCAGTGGTTTCTGACACCGGACGAGCGTTCGCCACTCGTTGGAAGCTTCGGCCATCTTTTGGACCGTTTTGGGTCGCACCACAGTTCTCCCTCCAACGAGCTCGCTTCCCGACCTATACCTCCGGAAAACGTGTCAGGGAGCATGCCAGGAGTGTGGGTTGAAGTCCTCGGAGCACGAGACCCGAAGATCGAAAGACTTGTGACAAATACGGAGCAAAGGGAAGAAACCGTCGGGGGACCGCTTTTTACCCCAGGACGAGAAAACTGAGTCCGGGGCATTCCCGCTCGCGTTTTCTTGGGACGAGCACCGGAAGTCCTCGAGCTCAGCCCGTTTCCTTCGCTGCAAGTGAATTTCCAGTGGTTTCTGACACCGGACGAGCGTTCGCCACTCGTTGGAAGCTTCGGCCATCTTTTGGACCGTTTTGGGTCGCACCACAGTTCTCCCTCCAACGAGCTCGCTTCCCGAGCTATACCTCCGGAAAACGTGTCAGGGAGCATGCCAGGAGTGTGGGTTGAAGTCCTCGGAGCACGAGACCCGAAGATCGAAAGACTTATGACCAATACGGAGCAAAGGGAAGAAACCGTCGGGGGACCGCTTTTTACCCCAGGACGAGAAAACTGAGTCCGGGGCATTCCCGCTCGCGTTTTCTTGGGACGAGCACCGGAAGTCCTCGAGCTCCGCCCGTTTCCTTCGCTGCAAGTGCATTTCCAGTGGTTTCTGACACCGGACGAGCGTTCGCCACTCGTTGGAAGCTTCGGCCATCTTTTGGACCGTTCTGGGTCGCACCACAGTTCTCCCTCCAACGAGCTCGCTTCCCGACCTATACCTCCGGAAAACGTGTCAGGGAGCATGCCAGGAGTGTGGGTTGAAGTCCTAGGAGCACGAGACCCGAAGATCGAAAGACTTATGACCAATACGGAGCAAAGGGAAGAAACCGTCGGGGGACCGCTTTTTACCCCAGGACGAGAAAACTGAGTCCGGGGCATTCCCGCTCGCATTTTCTTGGGACGAGCACCGGAAGTCCTCGAGCTCAGCCCGTTTCCTTCGCTGCAAGTGCATTTCCAGTGGTTTCTGACACCGGACGAGCGTTCGCCACTCGTTGGAAGCTTCGGCCATCTTTTGGACCGTTTTGGGTCGCACCACAGTTCTCCCTCCAACGAGCTCGCTTCCCGACCTATACCTCCGGAAAACGTGTCAGGGAGCATGCCAGGAGTGTGGGTTGAAGTCCTCGGAGCACGAGACCCGAAGATCGAAAGACTTATGACCAATACGGAGCAAAGGGAAGAAACCGTCGGGGGACCGCTTTTTACCCCAGGACGAGAAAACTGAGTCCGGGGCATTCCCGCTCGCGTTTTCTTGGGACGAGCACCGGAAGTCCTCGAGCTCAGCCCGTTTCCTTCGCTGCAAGTGCATTTCTAGTGGTTTCTGACACCGGACGAGCGTTCGCCACTCGTTGGAAGCTTCGGCCATCTTTTGGACCGTTTTGGGTCGCACCACAGTTCTCCCTCCAACGAGCTCGCTTCCCGACCTATACCTCCGGAAAACGTGTCAGGGAGCATGCCAGGAGTGTGGGTTGAAGTCCTCGGAGCACGAGACCCGAAGATCGAAAGACTTATGACCAATACGGAGCAAAGGGAAGAAACCGTCGGGGGACCGCTTTTTACCCCAGGACGAGAAAACTGAGTCCGGGGCATTCCCGCTCGCGTTTTCTTGGGACGAGCACCGGAAGTCCTCGAGCTCAGCCCGTTTCCTTCGCTGCAAGTGCATTTCCAGTGGTTTCTGACACCGGACGAGCGTTCGCCACTCGTTGGAAGCTTCGGCCATCTTTTGGACCGTTTTGGGTCGCACCACAGTTCTCCCTCCAACGAGCTCGCTTCCCGACCTATACCTCCGGAAAACGTGTCAGGGAGCATGCCAGGAGTCTGGGTTGAAGTCCTCGGAGCACGAGACCCGAACATCGAAAGACTTATGACCAATACGGAGCAAAGGGAAGAAACCGTCGGGGGACCGCTTTTTACCCCAGGACGAGAAAACTGAGTCCGGGGCATTCCCGCTCGCGTTTTCTTGGGACGAGCACCGGAAGTCCTCGAGCTCAGCCCGTTTCCTTCGCTGCAAGTGCATTTCCAGTGGTTTCTGACACCGGACGAGCGTTCGCCACTCGTTGGAAGCTTCGGCCATCTTTTGGACCGTTTTGGGTCGCACCACAGTTCTCCCTCCAACGAGCTCGCTTCCCGACCTATACCTCCGGAAAACGTGTCAGGGAGCATGCCAGGAGTCTGGGTTGAAGTCCTCGGAGCACGAGACCCGAAGATCGAAAGACTTATGACCAATACGGAGCAAAGGGAAGAAACCGTCGGGGACCGCTTTTTACCCCAGGACGAGAAAACTGAGTCCGGGGCATTCTCGCTCGCGTTTTCTTGGGACGAGCACCGGAAGTCCTCGAGCTCAGCCCGTTTCCTTCGCTGCAAGTGCATTTCCAGTGGTTTCTGACACCGGACGAGCGTTCGCCACTCGTTGGAAGCTTCGGCCATCTTTTGGACCGTTTTGGGTCGCACCACAGTTCTCCCTCCAACGAGCTCGCTTCCCGACCTATACCTCCGGAAAACGTGTCAGGGAGCATGCCAGGAGTGTGGGTTGAAGTCCTCGGAGCACGAGACCCGAAGATCGAAAGACTTATGACCAATACGGAGCAAAGGGAAGAAACCGTCGGGGGACCGCTTTTTACCCCAGGACGAGAAAACTGAGTCCGGGGCATTCCCGCTCGCGTTTTCTTGGGACGAGCACCGGAAGTCCTCGAGCTCAGCCCGTTTCCTTCGCTGCAAGTGCATTTCCAGTGGTTTCTGACACCGGACGAGCGTTCGCCACTCGTTGGAAGCTTCGGCCATCTTTTGGACCGTTTTGGGTCGCACCACAGTTCTCCCTCCAACGAGCTCGCTTCCCGACCTATACCTCCGGAAAACGTGTCAGGGAGCATGCCAGGAGTCTGGGTTGAAGTCCTCGGAGCACGAGACCCGAACATCGAAAGACTTATGACCAATACGGAGCAAAGGGAAGAAACCGTCGGGGGACCGCTTTTTACCCCAGGACGAGAAAACTGAGTCCGGGGCATTCCCGCTCGCGTTTTCTTGGGACGAGCACCGGAAGTCCTCGAGCTCAGCCCGTTTCCTTCGCTGCAAGTGCATTTCCAGTGGTTTCTGACACCGGACGAGCGTTCGCCACTCGTTGGAAGCTTCGGCCATCTTTTGGACCGTTTTGGGTCGCACCACAGTTCTCCCTCCAACGAGCTCGCTTCCCGACCTATACCTCCGGAAAACGTGTCAGGGAGCATGCCAGGAGTGTGGGTTGAAGTCCTCGGAGCACGAGACCCGAAGATCGAAAGACTTATGACCAATACGGAGCAAAGGGAAGAAACCGTCGGGGGACCGCTTTTTACCCCAGGACGAGAAAACTGAGTCCGGGGCATTCCCGCTCGCGTTTTCTTGGGACGAGCACCGGAAGTCCTCGAGCTCAGCCCGTTTCCTTCGCTGCAAGTGCATTTCCAGTGGTTTCTGACACCGGACGAGCGTTCGCCACTCGTTGGAAGCTTCGGCCATCTTTTGGACCGTTTTGGGTCGCACCACAGTTCTCCCTCCAACGAGCTCACTTCCCGACCTATACCTCCGGAAAACGTGTCAGGGAGCATGCCAGGAGTGTGGGTTGAAGTCCTCGGAGCACGAGACCCGAAGATCGAAAGACTTATGACCAATACGGAGCAAAGGGAAGAAACCGTCGGGGGACCGCTTTTTACCCCAGGACGAGAAAACTGAGTCCGGGGCATTCCCGCTCGCGTTTTCTTGGGACGAGCACCGGAAGTCCACGAGCTCAGCCCGTTTCCTTCGCTGCAAGTGCATTTCCAGTGGTTTCTGACACCGGACGAGCGTTCGCCACTCGTTGGAAGCTTCGGCCATCTTTTGGACCGTTTTGGGTCGCACCACAGTTCTCCCTCCAACGAGCTCGCTTCCCGACCTATACCTCCGGAAAACGTGTCAGGGAGCATGCCAGGAGTCTAGGTTGAAGTCCTCGAGCACGAGACCCGAACATCGAAAGACTTATGACCAATACGGAGCAAAGGGAAGAAACCGTCGGGGGACCGCTTTTTACCCCAGGACGAGAAAACTGAGTCCGGGGCATTCCCGCTCGCGTTTTCTTGGGACGAGCACCGGAAGTCCTCGAGCTCAGCCCGTTTCCTTCGCTGCAAGTGCATTTCCAGTGGTTTCTGACACCGGACGAGCGTTCGCCACTCGTTGGAAGCTTCGGCCATCTTTTGGACCGTTTTGGGTCGCACCACAGTTCTCCCTCCAACGAGCTCGCTTCCCGACCTATACCTCCGGAAAACGTGTCAGGGAGCATGCCAGGAGTCTAGGTTGAAGTCCTCGGAGCACGAGACCCGAACATCGAAAGACTTATGACCAATACGGAGCAAAGGGAAGAAACCGTCGGGGGACCGCTTTTTACCCCAGGACGAGAAAACTGAGTCCGGGGCATTCCCGCTCGCGTTTTCTTGGGACGAGCACCGGAAGTCCTCGAGCTCAGCCCGTTTCCTTCGCTGCAAGTGCATTTCCAGTGGTTTCTGACACCGGACGAGCGTTCGCCACTCGTTGGAAGCTTCGGCCATCTTTTGGACCGTTTTGAATCGCACCACAGTTCTCCCTCCAACGAGCTCGCTTCCCGACCTATACCTCCGGAAAACGTGTCAGGGAGCATGCCAGGAGTCTGGGTTGAAGTCCTCGGAGCACGAGACCCGAAGATCGAAAGACTTATGACCAATACGGAGCAAAGGGAAGAAACCGTCGGGGACCGCTTTTTACCCCAGGACGAGAAAACTGAGTCCGGGGCATTCCCGCTCGCGTTTTCTTGGGACGAGCACCGGAAGTCCTCGAGCTCAGCCCGTTTCCTTCGCTGCAAGTGCATTTCCAGTGGTTTCTGACACCGGACGAGCGTTCGCCACTCGTTGGAAGCTTCGGCCATCTTTTGGACCGTTTTGGGTCGCACCACAGTTCTCCCTCCAACGAGCTCGCTTCCCGACCTATACCTCCGGAAAACGTGTCAGGGAGCATGCCAGGAGTGTGGGTTGAAGTCCTCGGAGCACGAGACCCGAAGATCGAAAGACTTATGACCAATACGGAGCAAAGGGAAGAAACCGTCGGGGGACCGCATTTTACCCCAGGACGAGAAAACTGAGTCCGGGGCATTCCCGCTCGCGTTTTCTTGGGACGAGCACCGGAAGTCCTCGAGCTCAGCCCGTTTCCTTCGCTGCAAGTGCATTTCCAGTGGTTTCTGACACCGGACGAGCGTTCGCCACTCGTTGGAAGCTTCGGCCATCTTTTGGACCGTTTTGGGTCGCACCACAGTTCTCCCTCCAACGAGCTCGCTTCCCGACCTATACCTCCGGAAAACGTGTCAGGGAGCATGCCAGGAGTCTGGGTTGAAGTCCTCGGAGCACGAGACCCGAACATCGAAAGACTTATGACCAATACGGAGCAAAGGGAAGAAACCGTCGGGGGACCGCTTTTTACCCCAGGACGAGAAAACTGAGTCCGGGGCATTCCCGCTCGCGTTTTCTTGGGACGAGCACCGGAAGTCCTCGAGCTCAGCCCGTTTCCTTCGCTGCAAGTGCATTTCCAGTGGTTTCTGACACCGGACGAGCGTTCGCCACTCGTTGGAAGCTTCGGCCATCTTTTGGACCGTTTTGGGTCGCACCACAGTTCTCCCTCCAACGAGCTCGCTTCCCGACCTATACCTCCGGAAAACGTGTCAGGGAGCATGCCAGGAGTCTGGGTTGAAGTCCTCGGAGCACGAGACCCGAACATCGAAAGACTTATGACCAATACGGAGCAAAGGGAAGAAACCGTCGGGGGACCGCTTTTTACCCCAGGACGAGAAAACTGAGTCCGGGGCATTCCCGCTCGCGTTTTCTTGGGACGAGCACCGGAAGTCCTCGAGCTCAGCCCGTTTCCTTCGCTGCAAGTGCATTTCCAGTGGTTTCTGACACCGGACGAGCGTTCGCCACTCGTTGGAAGCTTCGGCCATCTTTTGGACCGTTTTGGGTCGCACCACAGTTCTCCCTCCAACGAGCTCGCTTCCCGACCTATACCTCCGGAAAACGTGTCAGGGAGCATGCCCGGAGTCTGGGTTGAAGTCCTCGGAGCACGAGACCCGAACATCGAAAGACTTATGACCAATACGGAGCAAAGGGAAGAAACCGTCGGGGGACCGCTTTTTACCCCAGGACGAGAAAACTGAGTCCGGGGCATTCCCGCTCGCGTTTTCTTGGGACGAGCACCGGAAGTCCTCGAGCTCAGCCCGTTTCCTTCGCTGCAAGTGCATTTCCAGTGGTTTCTGACACCGGACGAGCGTTCGCCACTCGTTGGAAGCTTCGGCCATCTTTTGGACCGTTTTGGGTCGCACCACAGTTCTCCCTCCAACGAGCTCGCTTCCCGACCTATACCTCCGGAAAACGTGTCAGGGAGCATGCCAGGAGTCTGGGTTGAAGTCCTCGGAGCACGAGACCCGAACATCGAAAGACTTATGACCAATACGGAGCAAAGGGAAGAAACCGTCGGGGGACCGCTTTTTACCCCAGGACGAGAAAACTGAGTCCGGGGCATTCCCGCTCGCGTTTTCTTGGGACGAGCACCGGAAGTCCTCGAGCTCAGCCCGTTTCCTTCGCTGCAAGTGCATTTCCAGTGGTTTCTGACACCGGACGAGCGTTCGCCACTCGTTGGAAGCTTCGGCCATCTTTTGGACCGTTTTGGGTCGCACCACAGTTCTCCCTCCAACGAGCTCGCTTCCCGACCTATACCTCCGGAAAACGTGTCAGGGAGCATGCCAGGAGTGTGGGTTGAAGTCCTCGGAGCACGAGACCCGAAGATCGAAAGACTTATGACCAATACGGAGCAAAGGGAAGAAACCGTCGGGGGACCGCATTTTACCCCAGGACGAGAAAACTGAGTCCGGGGCATTCCCGCTCGCGTTTTCTTGGGACGAGCACCGGAAGTCCTCGAGCTCAGCCCGTTTCCTTCGCTGCAAGTGCATTTCCAGTGGTTTCTGACACCGGACGAGCGTTCGCCACTCGTTGGAAGCTTCGGCCATCTTTTGGACCGTTTTGGGTCGCACCACAGTTCTCCCTCCAACGAGCTCGCTTCCCGACCTATACCTCCGGAAAACGTGTCAGGGAGCATGCCAGGAGTGTGGGTTGAAGTCCTCGGAGCACGAGACCCGAAGATCGAAAGACTTATGACCAATACGGAGCAAAGGGAAGAAACCGTCGGGGGACCGCATTTTACCCCAGGACGAGAAAACTGAGTCCGGGGCATTCCCGCTCGCGTTTTCTTGGGACGAGCACCGGAAGTCCTCGAGCTCAGCCCGTTTCCTTCGCTGCAAGTGCATTTCCAGTGGTTTCTGACACCGGACGAGCGTTCGCCACTCGTTGGAAGCTTCGGCCATCTTTTGGACCGTTTTGGGTCGCACCACAGTTCTCCCTCCAACGAGCTCGCTTCCCGACCTATACCTCCGGAAAACGTGTCAGGGAGCATGCCAGGAGTCTGAGTTGAAGTCCTCGGAGCACGAGACCCGAACATCGAAAGACTTATGACCAATACGGAGCAAAGGGAAGAAACCGTCGGGGGACCGCTTTTTACCCCAGGACGAGAAAACTGAGTCCGGGGCATTCCCGCTCGCGTTTTCTTGGGACGAGCACCGGAAGTCCTCGAGCTCAGCCCGTTTCCTTCGCTGCAAGTGCATTTCCAGTGGTTTCTGACACCGGACGAGCGTTCGCCACTCGTTGGAAGCTTCGGCCATCTTTTGGACCGTTTTGGGTCGCACCACAGTTCTCCCTCCAACGAGCTCGCTTCCCGACCTATACCTCCGGGAAACGTGTCAGGGAGCATGCCAGGAGTCTGGGTTGAAGTCCTCGGAGCACGAGACCCGAACATCGAAAGACTTATGACCAATACGGAGCAAAGGGAAGAAACCGTCGGGGGACCGCTTTTTACCCCAGGACGAGAAAACTGAGTCCGGGGCATTCCCGCTCGCGTTTTCTTGGGACGAGCACCGGAAGTCCTCGAGCTCAGCCCGTTTCCTTCGCTGCAAGTGCATTTCCAGTGGTTTCTGACACCGGACGAGCGTTCGCCACTCGTTGGAAGCTTCGGCCATCTTTTGGACCGTTTTGGGTCGCACCACAGTTCTCCCTCCAACGAGCTCGCTTGCCGACCTATACCTCCGGAAAACGTGTCAGGGAGCATGCCAGGAGTCTGGGTTGAAGTCCTCGGAGCACGAGACCCGAAGATCGAAAGACTTATGACCAATACGGAGCAAAGGGAAGAAACCGTCGGGGGACCGCTTTTTACCCCAGGACGAGAAAACTGAGTCCGGGGCATTCCCGCTCGCGTTTTCTTGGGACGAGCACCGGAAGTCCTCGAGCTCAGCCCGTTTCCTTCGCTGCAAGTGCATTTCCAGTGGTTTCTGACACCGGACGAGCGTTCGCCACTCGTTGGAAGCTTCGGCCATCTTTTGGACCGTTTTGGGTCGCACCACAGTTCTCCCTCCAACGAGCTCGCTTCCCGACCTATACCTCCGGAAAACGTGTCAGGGAGCATGCCAGGAGTCTGGGTTGAAGTCCTCGGAGCACGAGACCCGAACATCGAAAGACTTATGACCAATACGGAGCAAAGGGAAGAAACCGTCGGGGGACCGCTTTTTACCCCAGGACGAGAAAACTGAGTCCGGGGCATTCCCGCTCGCGTTTTCTTGGGACGAGCACCGGAAGTCCTCGAGCTCAGCCCGTTTCCTTCGCTGCAAGTGCATTTCCAGTGGTTTCTGACACCGGACGAGCGTTCGCCACTCGTTGGAAGCTTCGGCCATCTTTTGGACCGTTTTGGGTCGCACCACAGTTCTCCCTCCAACGAGCTCGCTTCCCGACCTATACCTCCGGAAAACGTGTCAGGGAGCATGCCAGGAGTGTGGGTTGAAGTCCTCGGAGCACGAGACCCGAAGATCGAAAGACTTATGACCAATACGGAGCAAAGGGAAGAAACCGTCGGGGGACCGCTTTTTACCCCAGGACGAGAAAACTGAGTCCGGGGCATTCCCGCTCGCGTTTTCTTGGGACGAGCACCGGAAGTCCTCGAGCTCAGCCCGTTTCCTTCGCTGCAAGTGCATTTCCAGTGGTTTCTGACACCGGACGAGCGTTCGCCACTCGTTGGAAGCTTCGGCCATCTTTTGGACCGTTTTGGGTCGCACCACAGTTCTCCCTCCAACGAGCTCGCTTCCCGACCTATACCTCCGGAAAACGTGTCAGGGAGCATGCCAGGAGTCTGGGTTGAAGTCCTCGGAGCACGAGACCCGAACATCGAAAGACTTATGACCAATACGGAGCAAAGGGAAGAAACCGTCGGGGGACCGCTTTTTACCCCAGGACGAGAAAACTGAGTCCGGGGCATTCCCGCTCGCGTTTTCTTGGGACGAGCACCGGAAGTCCTCGAGCTCAGCCCGTTTCCTTCGCTGCAAGTGCATCTCCAGTGGTTTCTGACACCGGACGAGCGTTCGCCACTCGTTGGAAGCTTCGGCCATCTTTTGGACCGTTTTGGGTCGCACCACAGTTCTCCCTCCAACGAGCTCGCTTCCCGACCTATACCTCCGGAAAACGTGTCAGGGAGCATGCCAGGAGTCTGGGTTGAAGTCCTCGGAGCACGAGACCCGAAGATCGAAAGACTTATGACCAATACGGAGCAAAGGGAAGAAACCGTCGGGGGACCGCTTTTTACCCCAGGACGAGAAAACTGAGTCCGGGGCATTCCCGCTCGCGTTTTCTTGGGACGAGCACCGGAAGTCCTCGAGCTCAGCCCGTTTCCTTCGCTGCAAGTGCATTTCCAGTGGTTTCTGACACCGGACGAGCGTTCGCCACTCGTTGGAAGCTTCGGCCATCTTTTGGACCGTTTTGGGTCGCACCACAGTTCTCCCTCCAACGAGCTCGCTTCCCGACCTATACCTCCGGAAAACGTGTCAGGGAGCATGCCAGGAGTGTGGGTTGAAGTCCTCGGAGCACGAGACCCGAAGATCGAAAGACTTATGACCAATACGGAGCAAAGGGAAGAAACCGTCGGGGGACCGCTTTTTACCCCAGGACGAGAAAACTGAGTCCGGGGCATTCCCGCTCGCGTTTTCTTGGGACGAGCACCGGAAGTCCTCGAGCTCAGCCCGTTTCCTTCGCTGCAAGTGCATTTCCAGTGGTTTCTGACACCGGACGAGCGTTCGCCACTCGTTGGAAGCTTCGGCCATCTTTTGGACCGTTTTGGGTCGCACCACAGTTCTCCCTCCAACGAGCTCGCTTCCCGACCTATACCTCCGGAAAACGTGTCAGGGAGCATGCCAGGAGTGTGGGTTGAAGTCCTCGGAGCACGAGACCCGAAGATCGAAAGACTTATGACCAATACGGAGCAAAGGGAAGAAACCGTCGGGGGACCGCTTTTTACCCCAGGACGAGAAAACTGAGTCCGGGGCATTCCCGCTCGCGTTTTCTTGGGACGAGCACCGGAAGTCCTCGAGCTCAGCCCGTTTCCTTCGCTGCAAGTGCATTTCCAGTGGTTTCTGACACCGGACGAGCGTTCGCCACTCGTTGGAAGCTTCGGCCATCTTTTGGACCGTTTTGGGTCGCACCACAGTTCTCCCTCCAACGAGCTCGCTTCCCGACCTATACCTCCGGAAAACGTGTCAGGGAGCATGCCAGGAGTGTGGGTTGAAGTCCTCGGAGCACGAGACCCGAAGATCGAAAGACTTATGACCAATACGGAGCAAAGGGAAGAAACCGTCGGGGGACCGCTTTTTACCCCAGGACGAGAAAACTGAGTCCGGGGCATTCCCGCTCGCGTTTTCTTGGGACGAGCACCGGAAGTCCTCGAGCTCAGCCCGTTTCCTTCGCTGCAAGTGCATTTCCAGTGGTTTCTGACACCGGACGAGCGTTCGCCACTCGTTGGAAGCTTCGGCCATCTTTTGGACCGTTTTGGGTCGCACCACAGTTCTCCCTCCAACGAGCTCGCTTCCCGACCTATACCTCCGGAAAACGTGTCAGGGAGCATGCCAGGAGTCTGGGTTGAAGTCCTCGGAGCACGAGACCCGAACATCGAAAGACTTATGACCAATACGGAGCAAAGGGAAGAAACCGTCGGGGGACCGCTTTTTACCCCAGGACGAGAAAACTGAGTCCGGGGCATTCCCGCTCGCGTTTTCTTGGGACGAGCACCGGAAGTCCTCGAGCTCAGCCCGTTTCCTTCGCTGCAAGTGCATTTCCAGTGGTTTCTGACACCGGACGAGCGTTCGCCACTCGTTGGAAGCTTCGGCCATCTTTTGGACCGTTTTGGGTCGCACCACAGTTCTCCCTCCAACGAGCTCGCTTGCCGACCTATACCTCCGGAAAACGTGTCAGGGAGCATGCCAGGAGTCTGGGTTGAAGTCCTCGGAGCACGAGACCCGAAGATCGAAAGACTTATGACCAATACGGAGCAAAGGGAAGAAACCGTCGGGGGACCGCTTTTTACCCCAGGACGAGAAAACTGAGTCCGGGGCATTCCCGCTCGCGTTTTCTTGGGACGAGCACCGGAAGTCCTCGAGCTCAGCCCGTTTCCTTCGCTGCAAGTGCATTTCCAGTGGTTTCTGACACCGGACGAGCGTTCGCCACTCGTTGGAAGCTTCGGCCATCTTTTGGACCGTTTTGGGTCGCACCACAGTTCTCCCTCCAACGAGCTCGCTTCCCGACCTATACCTCCGGAAAACGTGTCAGGGAGCATGCCAGGAGTCTGGGTTGAAGTCCTCGGAGCACGAGACCCGAAGATCGAAAGACTTATGACCAATACGGAGCAAAGGGAAGAAACCGTCGGGGGACCGCTTTTTACCCCAGGACGAGAAAACTGAGTCCGGGGCATTCCCGCTCGCGTTTTCTTGGGACGAGCACCGGAAGTCCTCGAGCTCAGCCCGTTTCCTTCGCTGCAAGTGCATTTCCAGTGGTTTCTGACACCGGACGAGCGTTCGCCACTCGTTGGAAGCTTCGGCCATCTTTTGGACCGTTTTGGGTCGCACCACAGTTCTCCCTCCAACGAGCTCGCTTCCCGACCTATACCTCCGGAAAACGTGTCAGGGAGCATGCCAGGAGTCTGGGTTGAAGTCCTCGGAGCACGAGACCCGAAGATCGAAAGACTTATGACCAATACGGAGCAAAGGGAAGAAACCGTCGGGGGACCGCTTTTTACCCCAGGACGAGAAAACTGAGTCCGGGGCATTCCCGCTCGCGTTTTCTTGGGACGAGCACCGGAAGTCCTCGAGCTCAGCCCGTTTCCTTCGCTGCAAGTGCATTTCCAGTGGTTTCTGACACCGGACGAGCGTTCGCCACTCGTTGGAAGCTTCGGCCATCTTTTGGACCGTTTTGGGTCGCACCACAGTTCTCCCTCCAACGAGCTCGCTTCCCGACCTATACCTCCGGAAAACGTGTCAGGGAGCATGCCAGGAGTCTGGGTTGAAGTCCTCGGAGCACGAGACCCGAACATCGAAAGACTTATGACCAATACGGAGCAAAGGGAAGAAACCGTCGGGGGACCGCTTTTTACCCCAGGACGAGAAAACTGAGTCCGGGGCATTCCCGCTCGCGTTTTCTTGGGACGAGCACCGGAAGTCCTCGAGCTCAGCCCGTTTCCTTCGCTGCAAGTGCATTTCCAGTGGTTTCTGACACCGGACGAGCGTTCGCCACTCGTTGGAAGCTTCGGCCATCTTTTGGACCGTTTTGGGTCGCACCACAGTTCTCCCTCCAACGAGCTCGCTTCCCGACCTATACCTCCGGAAAACGTGTCAGGGAGCATGCCAGGAGTCTGGGTTGAAGTCCTCGGAGCACGAGACCCGAAGATCGAAAGACTTATGACCAATACGGAGCAAAGGGAAGAAACCGTCGGGGGACCGCTTTTTACCCCAGGACGAGAAAACTGAGTCCGGGGCATTCCCGCTCGCGTTTTCTTGGGACGAGCACCGGAAGTCCTCGAGCTCAGCCCGTTTCCTTCGCTGCAAGTGCATTTCCAGTGGTTTCTGACACCGGACGAGCGTTCGCCACTCGTTGGAAGCTTCGGCCATCTTTTGGACCGTTTTGGGTCGCACCACAGTTCTCCCTCCAACGAGCTCGCTTCCCGACCTATACGTCCGGAAAACGTGTCAGGGAGCATGCCAGGAGTGTGGGTTGAAGTCCTCGGAGCACGAGACCCGAAGATCGAAAGACTTATGACCAATACGGAGCAAAGGGAAGAAACCGTCGGGGGACCGCTTTTTACCCCAGGACGAGAAAACTGAGTCCGGGGCATTCCCGCTCGCGTTTTCTTGGGACGAGCACCGGAAGTCCTCGAGCTCAGCCCGTTTCCTTCGCTGCAAGTGCATTTCCAGTGGTTTCTGACACCGGACGAGCGTTCGCCACTCGTTGGAAGCTTCGGCCATCTTTTGGACCGTTTTGGGTCGCACCACAGTTCTCCCTCCAACGAGCTCGCTTCCCGACCTATACCTCCGGAAAACGTGTCAGGGAGCATGCCAGGAGTGTGGGTTGAAGTCCTCGGAGCACGAGACCCGAAGATCGAAAGACTTATGACCAATACGGAGCAAAGGGAAGAAACCGTCGGGGGACCGCTTTTTACCCCAGGACGAGAAAACTGAGTCCGGGGCATTCCCGCTCGCGTTTTCTTGGGACGAGCACCGGAAGTCCTCGAGCTCAGCCCGTTTCCTTCGCTGCAAGTGCATTTCCAGTGGTTTCTGACACCGGACGAGCGTTCGCCACTCGTTGGAAGCTTCGGCCATCTTTTGGACCGTTTTGGGTCGCACCACAGTTCTCCCTCCAACGAGCTCGCTTCCCGACCTATACCTCCGGAAAACGTGTCAGGGAGCATGCCAGGAGTGTGGGTTGAAGTCCTCGGAGCACGAGACCCGAAGATCGAAAGACTTATGACCAATACGGAGCAAAGGGAAGAAACCGTCGGGGGACCGCTTTTTACCCCAGGACGAGAAAACTGAGTCCGGGGCATTCCCGCTCGCGTTTTCTTGGGACGAGCACCGGAAGTCCTCGAGCTCAGCCCGTTTCCTTCGCTGCAAGTGCATTTCCAGTGGTTTCTGACACCGGACGAGCGTTCGCCACTCGTTGGAAGCTTCGGCCATCTTTTGGACCGTTTTGGGTCGCACCACAGTTCTCCCTCCAACGAGCTCGCTTCCCGACCTATACCTCCGGAAAACGTGTCAGGGAGCATGCCAGGAGTCTGGGTTGAAGTCCTCGGAGCACGAGACCCGAACATCGAAAGACTTATGACCAATACGGAGCAAAGGGAAGAAACCGTCGGGGGACCGCTTTTTACCCCAGGACGAGAAAACTGAGTCCGGGGCATTCCCGCTCGCGTTTTCTTGGGACGAGCACCGGAAGTCCTCGAGCTCAGCCCGTTTCCTTCGCTGCAAGTGCATTTCCAGTGGTTTCTGACACCGGACGAGCGTTCGCCACTCGTTGGAAGCTTCGGCCATCTTTTGGACCGTTTTGGGTCGCACCACAGTTCTCCCTCCAACGAGCTCGCTTGCCGACCTATACCTCCGGAAAACGTGTCAGGGAGCATGCCAGGAGTCTGGGTTGAAGTCCTCGGAGCACGAGACCCGAAGATCGAAAGACTTATGACCAATACGGAGCAAAGGGAAGAAACCGTCGGGGGACCGCTTTTTACCCCAGGACGAGAAAACTGAGTCCGGGGCATTCCCGCTCGCGTTTTCTTGGGACGAGCACCGGAAGTCCTCGAGCTCAGCCCGTTTCCTTCGCTGCAAGTGCATTTCCAGTGGTTTCTGACACCGGACGAGCGTTCGCCACTCGTTGGAAGCTTCGGCCATCTTTTGGACCGTTTTGGGTCGCACCACAGTTCTCCCTCCAACGAGCTCGCTTCCCGACCTATACCTCCGGAAAACGTGTCAGGGAGCATGCCAGGAGTCTGGGTTGAAGTCCTCGGAGCACGAGACCCGAACATCGAAAGACTTATGACCAATACGGAGCAAAGGGAAGAAACCGTCGGGGGACCGCTTTTTACCCCAGGACGAGAAAACTGAGTCCGGGGCATTCCCGCTCGCGTTTTCTTGGGACGAGCACCGGAAGTCCTCGAGCTCAGCCCGTTTCCTTCGCTGCAAGTGCATTTCCAGTGGTTTCTGACACCGGACGAGCGTTCGCCACTCGTTGGAAGCTTCGGCCATCTTTTGGACCGTTTTGGGTCGCACCACAGTTCTCCCTCCAACGAGCTCGCTTCCCGACCTATACCTCCGGAAAACGTGTCAGGGAGCATGCCAGGAGTGTGGGTTGAAGTCCTCGGAGCACGAGACCCGAAGATCGAAAGACTTATGACCAATACGGAGCAAAGGGAAGAAACCGTCGGGGGACCGCTTTTTACCCCAGGACGAGAAAACTGAGTCCGGGGCATTCCCGCTCGCGTTTTCTTGGGACGAGCACCGGAAGTCCTCGAGCTCAGCCCGTTTCCTTCGCTGCAAGTGCATTTCCAGTGGTTTCTGACACCGGACGAGCGTTCGCCACTCGTTGGAAGCTTCGGCCATCTTTTGGACCGTTTTGGGTCGCACCACAGTTCTCCCTCCAACGAGCTCGCTTCCCGACCTATACCTCCGGAAAACGTGTCAGGGAGCATGCCAGGAGTCTGGGTTGAAGTCCTCGGAGCACGAGACCCGAACATCGAAAGACTTATGACCAATACGGAGCAAAGGGAAGAAACCGTCGGGGGACCGCTTTTTACCCCAGGACGAGAAAACTGAGTCCGGGGCATTCCCGCTCGCGTTTTCTTGGGACGAGCACCGGAAGTCCTCGAGCTCAGCCCGTTTCCTTCGCTGCAAGTGCATTTCCAGTGGTTTCTGACACCGGACGAGCGTTCGCCACTCGTTGGAAGCTTCGGCCATCTTTTGGACCGTTTTGGGTCGCACCACAGTTCTCCCTCCAACGAGCTCGCTTCCCGACCTATACCTCCGGAAAACGTGTCAGGGAGCATGCCAGGAGTCTGGGTTGAAGTCCTCGGAGCACGAGACCCGAAGATCGAAAGACTTATGACCAATACGGAGCAAAGGGAAGAAACCGTCGGGGGACCGCTTTTTACCCCAGGACGAGAAAACTGAGTCCGGGGCATTCCCGCTCGCGTTTTCTTGGGACGAGCACCGGAAGTCCTCGAGCTCAGCCCGTTTCCTTCGCTGCAAGTGCATTTCCAGTGGTTTCTGACACCGGACGAGCGTTCGCCACTCGTTGGAAGCTTCGGCCATCTTTTGGACCGTTTTGGGTCGCACCACAGTTCTCCCTCCAACGAGCTCGCTTCCCGACCTATACCTCCGGAAAACGTGTCAGGGAGCATGCCAGGAGTGTGGGTTGAAGTCCTAGGAGCACGAGACCCGAAGATCGAAAGACTTATGACCAATACGGAGCAAAGGGAAGAAACCGTCGGGGGACCGCTTTTTACCCCAGGACGAGAAAACTGAGTCCGGGGCATTCCCGCTCGCGTTTTCTTGGGACGAGCACCGGAAGTCCTCGAGCTCAGCCCGTTTCCTTCGCTGCAAGTGCATTTCCAGTGGTTTCTGACACCGGACGAGCGTTCGCCACTCGTTGGAAGCTTCGGCCATCTTTTGGACCGTTTTGGGTCGCACCACAGTTCTCCCTCCAACGAGCTTGCTTCCCGACCTATACCTCCGGAAAACGTGTCAGGGAGCATGCCAGGAGTGTGGGTTGAAGTCCTCGGAGCACGAGACCCGAAGATCGAAAGACTTATGACCAATACGGAGCAAAGGGAAGAAACCGTCGGGGGACCGCTTTTTACCCCAGGACGAGAAAACTGAGTCCGGGGCATTCCCGCTCGCATTTTCTTGGGACGAGCACCGGAAGTCCTCGAGCTCAGCCCGTTTCCTTCGCTGCAAGTGCATTTCCAGTGGTTTCTGACACCGGACGAGCGTTCGCCACTCGTTGGAAGTTTCGGCCATCTTTTGGACCGTTTTGGGTCGCACCACAGTTCTCCCTCCAACGAGCTCGCTTCCCGACCTATACCTCCGGAAAACGTGTCAGGGAGCATGCCAGGAGTGTGGGTTGAAGTCCTCGGAGCACGAGACCCGAAGATCGAAAGACTTATGACCAATACGGAGCAAAGGGAAGAAACCGTCGGGGGACCGCTTTTTACCCCAGGACGAGAAAACTGAGTCCGGGGCATTCCCGCTCGCGTTTTCTTGGGACGAGCACCGGAAGTCCTCGAGCTCAGCCCGTTTCCTTCGCTGCAAGTGCATTTCCAGTGGTTTCTGACACCGGACGAGCGTTCGCCACTCGTTGGAAGCTTCGGCCATCTTTTGGACCGTTTTGGGTCGCACCACAGTTCTCCCTCCAACGAGCTCGCTTCCCGACCTATACCTCCGGAAAACGTGTCAGGGAGCATGCCAGGAGTGTGGGTTGAAGTCCTCGGAGCACGAGACCCGAAGATCGAAAGACTTATGACCAATACGGAGCAAAGGGAAGAAACCGTCGGGGGACCGCTTTTTACCCCAGGACGAGAAAACTGAGTCCGGGGCATTCCCGCTCGCGTTTTCTTGGGACGAGCACCGGAAGTCCTCGAGCTCAGCCCGTTTCCTTCGCTGCAAGTGCATTTCCAGTGGTTTCTGACACCGGACGAGCGTTCGCCACTCGTTGGAAGCTTCGGCCATCTTTTGGACCGTTTTGGGTCGCACCACAGTTCTCCCTCCAACGAGCTCGCTTCCCGACCTATACCTCCGGAAAACGTGTCAGGGAGCATGCCAGGAGTCTGGGTTGAAGTCCTCGGAGCACGAGACCCGAACATCGAAAGACTTATGACCAATACGGAGCAAAGGGAAGAAACCGTCGGGGGACCGCTTTTTACCCCAGGACGAGAAAACTGAGTCCGGGGCATTCCCGCTCGCGTTTTCTTGGGACGAGCACCGGAAGTCCTCGAGCTCAGCCCGTTTCCTTCGCTGCAAGTGCATTTCCAGTGGTTTCTGACACCGGACGAGCGTTCGCCACTCGTTGGAAGCTTCGGCCATCTTTTGGACCGTTTTGGGTCGCACCACAGTTCTCCCTCCAACGAGCTCGCTTCCCGACCTATACCTCCGGAAAACGTGTCAGGGAGCATGCCAGGAGTGTGGGTTGAAGTCCTCGGAGCACGAGACCCGAAGATCGAAAGACTTATGACCAATACGGAGCAAAGGGAAGAAACCGTCGGGGGACCGCTTTTTACCCCAGGACGAGAAAACTGAGTCCGGGGCATTCCCGCTCGCGTTTTCTTGGGACGAGCACCGGAAGTCCTCGAGCTCAGCCCGTTTCCTTCGCTGCAAGTGCATTTCCAGTGGTTTCTGACACCGGACGAGCGTTCGCCACTCGTTGGAAGCTTCGGCCATCTTTTGGACCGTTTTGGGTCGCACCACAGTTCTCCCTCCAACGAGCTCGCTTCCCGACCTATACCTCCGGAAAACGTGTCAGGGAGCATGCCAGGAGTCTGGGTTGAAGTCCTCAGAGCACGAGACCCGAACATCGAAAGACTTATGACCAATACGGAGCAAAGGGAAGAAACCGTCGGGGGACCGCTTTTTACCCCAGGACGAGAAAACTGAGTCCGGGGCATTCCCGCTCGCGTTTTCTTGGGACGAGCACCGGAAGTCCTCGAGCTCAGCCCGTTTCCTTCGCTGCAAGTGCATTTCCAGTGGTTTCTGACACCGGACGAGCGTTCGCCACTCGTTGGAAGCTTCGGCCATCTTTTGGACCGTTTTGGGTCGCACCACAGTTCTCCCTCCAACGAGCTCGCTTCCCGACCTATACCTCCGGAAAACGTGTCAGGGAGCATGCCAGGAGTGTGGGTTGAAGTCCTCGGAGCACGAGACCCGAAGATCGAAAGACTTATGACCAATACGGAGCAAAGGGAAGAAACCGTCGGGGGACCGCTTTTTACCCCAGGACGAGAAAACTGAGTCCGGGGCATTCCCGCTCGCGTTTTCTTGGGACGAGCACCGGAAGTCCTCGAGCTCAGCCCGTTTCCTTCGCTGCAAGTGCATTTCCAGTGGTTTCTGACACCGGACGAGCGTTCGCCACTCGTTGGAAGCTTCGGCCATCTTTTGGACCGTTTTGGGTCGCACCACAGTTCTCCCTCCAACGAGCTCGCTTCCCGACCTATACCTCCGGAAAACGTGTCAGGGAGCATGCCAGGAGTCTGGGTTGAAGTCCTCGGAGCACGAGACCCGAACATCGAAAGACTTATGACCAATACGGAGCAAAGGGAAGAAACCGTCGGGGGACCGCTTTTTACCCCAGGACGAGAAAACTGAGTCCGGGGCATTCCCGCTCGCGTTTTCTTGGGACGAGCACCGGAAGTCCTCGAGCTCAGCCCGTTTCCTTCGCTGCAAGTGCATTTCCAGTGGTTTCTGACACCGGACGAGCGTTCGCCACTCGTTGGAAGCTTCGGCCATCTTTTGGACCGTTTTGGGTCGCACCACAGTTCTCCCTCCAACGAGCTCGCTTCCCGACCTATACCTCCGGAAAACGTGTCAGGGAGCATGCCAGGAGTGTGGGTTGAAGTCCTCGGAGCACGAGACCCGAAGATCGAAAGACTTATGACCAATACGGAGCAAAGGGAAGAAACCGTCGGGGGACCGCTTTTTACCCCAGGACGAGAAAACTGAGTCCGGGGCATTCCCGCTCGCGTTTTCTTGGGACGAGCACCGGAAGTCCTCGAGCTCAGCCCGTTTCCTTCGCTGCAAGTGCATTTCCAGTGGTTTCTGACACCGGACGAGCGTTCGCCACTCGTTGGAAGCTTCGGCCATCTTTTGGACCGTTTTGGGTCGCACCACAGTTCTCCCTCCAACGAGCTCGCTTCCCGACCTATACCTCCGGAAAACGTGTCAGGGAGCATGCCAGGAGTGTGGGTTGAAGTCCTCGGAGCACGAGACTCGAAGATCGAAAGACTTATGACCAATACGGAGCAAAGGGAAGAAACCGTCGGGGGACCGCTTTTTACCCCAGGACGAGAAAACTGAGTCCGGGGCATTCCCGCTCGCGTTTTCTTGGGACGAGCAACGGAAGTCCACGAGCTCAGCCCGTTTCCTTCGCTGCAAGTGCATTTCCAGTGGTTTCTGACACCGGACGAGCGTTCGCCACTCGTTGGAAGCTTCGGCCATCTTTTGGACCGTTTTGGGTCGCACCACAGTTCTCCCTCCAACGAGCTCGCTTCCCGACCTATACCTCCGGAAAACGCGTCAGGGAGCATGCCAGGAGTGTGGGTTGAAGTCCTCGGAGCACGAGACCCGAAGATCGAAAGACTTATGACCAATACGGAGCAAAGGGAAGAAACCGTCGGGGGACCGCTTTTTACCCCAGGACGAGAAAACTGAGTCCGGGGCATTCCCGCTCGCGTTTTCTTGGGACGAGCACCGGAAGTCCTCGAGCTCAGCCCGTTTCCTTCGCTGCAAGTGCATTTCCAGTGGTTTCTGACACCGGACGAGCGTTCGCCACTCGTTGGAAGCTTCGGCCATCTTTTGGACCGTTTTGGGTCGCACCACAGTTCTCCCTCCAACGAGCTCGCTTCCCGACCTATACCTCCGGAAAACGTGTCAGGGAGCATGCCAGGAGTGTGGGTTGAAGTCCTCGGAGCACGAGACCCGAAGATCGAAAGACTTATGACCAATACGGAGCAAAGGGAAGAAACCGTCGGGGGACCGCTTTTTACCCCAGGACGAGAAAACTGAGTCCGGGGCATTCCCGCTCGCGTTTTCTTGGGACGAGCACCGGAAGTCCTCGAGCTCAGCCCGTTTCCTTCGCTGCAAGTGCATTTCCAGTTGTTTCTGACACCGGACGAGCGTTCGCCACTCGTTGGAAGCTTCGGCCATCTTTTGGACCGTTTTGGGTCGCACCACAGTTCTCCCTCCAACGAGCTCGCTTCCCGACCTATACCTCCGGAAAACGTGTCAGGGAGCATGCCAGGAGTGTGGGTTGAAGTCCTCGGAGCACGAGACCCGAACATCGAAAGACTTATGACCAATACGGAGCAAAGGGAAGAAACCGTCGGGGGACCGCTTTTTACCCCAGGACGAGAAAACTGAGTCCGGGGCATTCCCGCTCGCGTTTTCTTGGGACGAGCACCGGAAGTCCTCGAGCTCAGCCCGTTTCCTTCGCTGCAAGTGCATTTCCAGTGGTTTCTGACACCGGACGAGCGTTCGCCACTCGTTGGAAGCTTCGGCCATCTTATGGACCGTTTTGGGTCGCACCACAGTTCTCCCTCCAACGAGCTCGCTTCCCGACCTATACCTCCGGAAAACGTGTCAGGGAGCATGCCAGGAGTGTGGGTTGAAGTCATCGAAGCACGAGACCCGAAGATCGAAAGACTTATGACCAATACGAAGCAAAGGAAAGAAACCGTCGGGGGACCGCTTTTTACCCCAGGACGAGAAAACTGAGTCCGGGGCATTCCCGCTCGCGTTTTCTTGGGACGAGCATCGGAAGTCCTCGAGCTCAGCCCGTTTCCTTCGCTGCAAGTGCATTTCCAGTGGTTTCTGACACCGGACGAGCGTTCGCCACTCGTTGGAAGCTTCGGCCATCTTTTGGACCGTTTTGGGTCGCACCACAGTTCTCCCTCCAACGAGCTCGCTTCCCGACCTATACCTCCGGAAAACGTGTCAGGGAGCATGCCAGGAGTGTGGGTTGAAGTCCTCGGAGCACGAGACCCGAAGATCGAAAGACTTATGACCAATACGGAGCAAAGGGAAGAAACCGTCGGGGGACCGCTTTTTACCCCAGGACGAGAAAACAGAGTCCGGGGCATTCCCGCTCGCGTTTTCTTGGGACGAGCACCGGAAGTCCTCGAGCTCAGCCCGTTTCCTTCGCTGCAAGTGCATTTCCAGTGGTTTCTGACACCGGACGAGCGTTCGCCACTCGTTGGAAGCTTCGGCCATCTTTTGGACCGTTTTGGGTCGCACCACAGTTCTCCCTCCAACGAGCTCGCTTCCCGACCTATACCTCCGGAAAACGTGTCAGGGAGCATGCCAGGAGTGTGGGTTGAAGTCCTCGGAGCACGAGACCCGAAGATCGAAAGACTTATGACCAATACGGAGCAAAGGGAAGAAACCGTCGGGGGACCGCTTTTTACCCCAGGAGGAGAAAACTGAGTCCGGGGCATTCCCGCTCGCGTTTTCTTGGGACGAGCACCGGAAGTCCTCGAGCTCAGCCCGTTTCCTTCGCTGCAAGTGCATTTCCAGTGGTTTCTGACACCGGACGAGCGTTCGCCACTCGTTGGAAGCTTCGGCCATCTTTTGGACCATTTTGGGTCGCACCACAGTTCTCCCTCCAACGAGCTCGCTTCCCGACCTATACCTCCGGAAAACGTGTCAGGGAGCATGCCAGGAGTGTGGGTTGAAGTCCTCGGAGCACGAGACCCGAAGATCGAAAGACTTATGACCAATACGGAGCAAAGGGAAGAAACCGTCGGGGGACCGCTTTTTACCCCAGGACGAGAAAACTGAGTCCGGGGCATTCCCGCTCGCGTTTTCTTGGGACGAGCACCGGAAGTCCTCGAGCTCAGCCCGTTTCCTTCGCTGCAAGTGCATTTCCAGTGGTTTCTGACACCGGACGAGCGTTCGCCACTCGTTGGAAGCTTCGGCCATCTTTTGGACCGTTTTGGGTCGCACCACAGTTCTCCCTCCAACGAGCTCGCTTCCCGACCTATACCTCCGGAAAACGTGTCAGGGAGCATGCCAGGAGTGTGGGTTGAAGTCCTCGGAGCACGAGACTCGAAGATCGAAAGACTTATGACCAATACGGAGCAAAGGGAAGAAACCGTCGGGGGACCGCTTTTTACCCCAGGACGAGAAAACTGAGTCCGGGGCATTCCCGCTCGCGTTTTCTTGGGACGAGCACCGGAAGTCCACGAGCTCAGCCCGTTTCCTTCGCTGCAAGTGCATTTCCAGTGGTTTCTGACACCGGACGAGCGTTCGCCACTCGTTGGAAGCTTCGGCCATCTTTTGGACCGTTTTGGGTCGCACCACAGTTCTCCCTCCAACGAGCTCGCTTCCCGACCTATACCTCCGGAAAACGCGTCAGGGAGCATGCCAGGAGTGTGGGTTGAAGTCCTCGGAGCACGAGACCCGAAGATCGAAAGACTTATGACCAATACGGAGCAAAGGGAAGAAACCGTCGGGGGACCGCTTTTTACCCCAGGACGAGAAAACTGAGTCCGGGGCATTCCCGCTCGCGTTTTCTTGGGACGAGCACCGGAAGTCCTCGAGCTCAGCCCGTTTCCTTCGCTGCAAGTGCATTTCCAGTGGTTTCTGACACCGGACGAGCGTTCGCCACTCGTTGGAAGCTTCGGCCATCTTTTGGACCGTTTTGGGTCGCACCACAGTTCTCCCTCCAACGAGCTCGCTTCCCGACCTATACCTCCGGAAAACGTGTCAGGGAGCATGCCAGGAGTGTGGGTTGAAGTCCTCGGAGCACGAGACCCGAAGATCGAAAGACTTATGACCAATACGGAGCAAAGGGAAGAAACCGTCGGGGGACCGCTTTTTACCCCAGGACGAGAAAACTGAGTCCGGGGCATTCCCGCTCGCGTTTTCTTGGGACGAGCACCGGAAGTCCTCGAGCTCAGCCCGTTTCCTTCGCTGCAAGTGCATTTCCAGTTGTTTCTGACACCGGACGAGCGTTCGCCACTCGTTGGAAGCTTCGGCCATCTTTTGGACCGTTTTGGGTCGCACCACAGTTCTCCCTCCAACGAGCTCGCTTCCCGACCTATACCTCCGGAAAACGTGTCAGGGAGCATGCCAGGAGTGTGGGTTGAAGTCCTCGGAGCACGAGACCCGAACATCGAAAGACTTATGACCAATACGGAGCAAAGGGAAGAAACCGTCGGGGGACCGCTTTTTACCCCAGGACGAGAAAACTGAGTCCGGGGCATTCCCGCTCGCGTTTTCTTGGGACGAGCACCGGAAGTCCTCGAGCTCAGCCCGTTTCCTTCGCTGCAAGTGCATTTCCAGTGGTTTCTGACACCGGACGAGCGTTCGCCACTCGTTGGAAGCTTCGGCCATCTTATGGACCGTTTTGGGTCGCACCACAGTTCTCCCTCCAACGAGCTCGCTTCCCGACCTATACCTCCGGAAAACGTGTCAGGGAGCATGCCAGGAGTGTGGGTTGAAGTCATCGAAGCACGAGACCCGAAGATCGAAAGACTTATGACCAATACGAAGCAAAGGAAAGAAACCGTCGGGGGACCGCTTTTTACCCCAGGACGAGAAAACTGAGTCCGGGGCATTCCCGCTCGCGTTTTCTTGGGACGAGCATCGGAAGTCCTCGAGCTCAGCCCGTTTCCTTCGCTGCAAGTGCATTTCCAGTGGTTTCTGACACCGGACGAGCGTTCGCCACTCGTTGGAAGCTTCGGCCATCTTTTGGACCGTTTTGGGTCGCACCACAGTTCTCCCTCCAACGAGCTCGCTTCCCGACCTATACCTCCGGAAAACGTGTCAGGGAGCATGCCAGGAGTGTGGGTTGAAGTCCTCGGAGCACGAGACCCGAAGATCGAAAGACTTATGACCAATACGGAGCAAAGGGAAGAAACCGTCGGGGGACCGCTTTTTACCCCAGGACGAGAAAACAGAGTCCGGGGCATTCCCGCTCGCGTTTTCTTGGGACGAGCACCGGAAGTCCTCGAGCTCAGCCCGTTTCCTTCGCTGCAAGTGCATTTCCAGTGGTTTCTGACACCGGACGAGCGTTCGCCACTCGTTGGAAGCTTCGGCCATCTTTTGGACCGTTTTGGGTCGCACCACAGTTCTCCCTCCAACGAGCTCGCTTCCCGACCTATACCTCCGGAAAACGTGTCAGGGAGCATGCCAGGAGTGTGGGTTGAAGTCCTCGGAGCACGAGACCCGAAGATCGAAAGACTTATGACCAATACGGAGCAAAGGGAAGAAACCGTCGGGGGACCGCTTTTTACCCCAGGAGGAGAAAACTGAGTCCGGGGCATTCCCGCTCGCGTTTTCTTGGGACGAGCACCGGAAGTCCTCGAGCTCAGCCCGTTTCCTTCGCTGCAAGTGCATTTCCAGTGGTTTCTGACACCGGACGAGCGTTCGCCACTCGTTGGAAGCTTCGGCCATCTTTTGGACCGTTTTGGGTCGCACCACAGTTCTCCCTCCAACGAGCTCGCTTCCCGACCTATACCTCCGGAAAACGTGTCAGGGAGCATGCCAGGAGTGTGGGTTGAAGTCCTCGGAGCACGAGACCCGAAGATCGAAAGACTTATGACCAATACGGAGCAAAGGGAAGAAACCGTCGGGGGACCGCTTTTTACCCCAGGACGAGAAAACTGAGTCCGGGGCATTCCCGCTCGCGTTTTCTTTGGACGAGCACCGGAAGTCCTCGAGCTCAGCCCGTTTCCTTCGCTGCAAGTGCATTTCCAGTGGTTTCTGACACCGGACGAGCGTTCGCCACTCGTTGGAAGCTTCGGCCATCTTTTGGACCGTTTTGGGTCGCACCACAGTTCTCCCTCCAACGAGCTCGCTTCCCGAACTATACCTCCGGAAAACGTGTCAGGGAGCATGCCAGGAGTGTGGGTTGAAGTCCTCGGAGCACGAGACCCGAAGATCGAAAGACTTATGACCAATACGGAGCAAAGGGAAGAAACCGTCGGGGGACCGCTTTTTACCCCAGGACGAGAAAACTGAGTCCGGGGCATTCCCGCTCGCGTTTTCTTGGGACGAGCACCGGAAGTCCTCGAGCTCAGCCCGTTTCCTTCGCTGCAAGTGCATTTCCAGTTGTTTCTGACACCGGACGAGCGTTCGCCACTCGTTGGAAGCTTCGGCCATCTTTTGGACCGTTTTGGGTCGCACCACAGTTCTCCCTCCAACGAGCTCGCTTCCCGACCTATACCTCCGGAAAACGTGTCAGGGAGCATGCCAGGAGTGTGGGTTGAAGTCCTCGGAGCACGAGACCCGAAGATCGAAAGACTTATGACCAATACGGAGCAAAGGGAAGAAACCGTCGGGGGACCGCTTTTTACCCCAGGACGAGAAAACTGAGTCCGGGGCATTCCCGCTCGCGTTTTCTTGGGACGAGCACCGGAAGTCCTCGAGCTCAGCCCGTTTCCTTCGCTGCAAGTGCATTTCCAGTGGTTTCTGACACCGGACGAGCGTTCGCCACTCGTTGGAAGCTTCGGCCATCTTTTGGACCGTTTTGGGTCGCACCACAGTTCTCCCTCCAACGAGCTCGCTTCCCGACCTATACCTACGGAAAACGTGTCAGGGAGCATGCCAGGAGTGTGGGTTGAAGTCCTCGGAGCACGAGACCCGAAGATCGAAAGACTTATGACCAATACGGAGCAAAGGGAAGAAACCGTCGGGGGACCGCTTTTTACCCCAGGACGAGAAAACTGAGTCCGGGGCATTCCCGCTCGCGTTTTCTTGGGACGAGCACCGGAAGTCCTCGAGCTCAGCCCGTTTCCTTCGCTGCAAGTGCATTTCCAGTGGTTTCTGACACCGGACGAGCGTTCGCCACTCGTTGGAAGCTTCGGCCATCTTTTGGACCGTTTTGGGTCGCACCACAGTTCTCCCTCCAACGAGCTCGCTTCCCGACCTATACCTCCGGAAAACGTGTCAGGGAGCATGCCAGGAGTGTGGGTTGAAGTCCTCGGAGCACGAGACCCGAAGATCGAAAGACTTTTGACCAATACGGAGCAAAGGGAAGAAACCGTCGGGGGACCGCTTTTTACCCCAGGACGAGAAAACTGAGTCCGGGGCATTCCCGCTCGCGTTTTCTTGGGACGAGCACCGGAAGTCCTCGAGCTCAGCCCGTTTCCTTCGCTGCAAGTGCATTTCCAGTGGTTTCTGACACCGGACGAGCGTTCGCCACTCGTTGGAAGCTTCGGCCATCTTTTGGACCGTTTTGGGTCGCACCACAGTTCTCCCTCCAACGAGCTCGCTTCCCCACCTATACCTCCGGAAAACGTGTCAGGGAGCATGCCAGGAGTGTGGGTTGAAGTCCTCGGAGCACGAGACCCGAAGATCGAAAGACTTATGACCAATACGGAGCAAAGGGAAGAAACCGTCGGGGGACCGCTTTTTACCCCAGGACGAGAAAACTGAGTCCGGGGCATTCCCGCTCGCGTTTTCTTGGGACGAGCACCGGAAGTCCTCGAGCTCAGCCCGTTTCCTTCGCTGCAAGTGCATTTCCAGTGGTTTCTGACACCGGACGAGCGTTCGCCACTCGTTGGAAGCTTCGGCCATCTTTTGGACCGTTTTGGGTCGCACCACAGTTCTCCCTCCAACGAGCTCGCTTCCCGACCTATACCTTCGGAAAACGTGTCAGGGAGCATGCCAGGAGTGTGGGTTGAAGTCCTCGGAGCACGAGACCCGAAGATCGAAAGACTTATGACCAATACGGAGCAAAGGGAAGAAACCGTCGGGGGACCGCTTTTTACCCCAGGACGAGAAAACTGAGTCCGGGGCTTCCCGGTCGCGTTTTCTTGGGACGAGCACCGGAAGTCCTCGAGCTCAGCCCGTTTCCTTCGCTGCAAGTGCATTTCCAGTGGTTTCTGACACCGGACGAGCGTTCGCCACTCGTTGGAAGCTTCGGCCATCTTTTGGACCGTTTTGGGTCGCACCACAGTTCTCCCTCCAACGAGCTCGCTTCCCGACCTATACCTTCGGAAAACGTGTCAGGGAGCATGCCAGGAGTGTGGGTTGAAGTCCTCGGAGCACGAGACCCGAAGATCGAAAGACTTATGACCAATACGGAGCAAAGGGAAGAAACCGTCGGGGGACCGCTTTTTACCCCAGGACGAGAAAACTGAGTCCGGGGCTTCCCGGTCGCGTTTTCTTGGGACGAGCACCGGAAGTCCTCGAGCTCAGCCCGTTTCCTTCGCTGCAAGTGCATTTCCAGTGGTTTCTGACACCGGACGAGTGTTCGCCACTCGTTGGAAGCTTCGGCCATCTTTTGGACCGTTTTGGGTCGCACCACAGTTCTCCCTCCAACGAGCTCGCTTCCCGACCTATACCTCCGGAAAACGTGTCAGGGAGCATGCCAGGAGTGTGGGTTGAAGTCCTCGGAGCACGAGACCGGAAGATCGAAAGACTTATGACCAATACGGAGCAAAGGGAAGAAACCGTCGGGGGACCGCTTTTTACCCCAGGACGAGAAAACTGAGTCCGGGGCATTCCCGGTCGCGTTTTCTTGGGACGAGCACCGGAAGTCCTCGAGCTCAGCCCGTTTCCTTCGCTGCAAGTGCATTTCCATTGGTTTCTGACACCGGACGAGCGTTCGCCACTCGTTGGAAGCTTCGGCCATCTTTTGGACCGTTTTGGGTCGCACCACAGTTCTCCCTCCAACGAGCGCGCTTCCCGACCTATACCTCCGGAAAACGTGTCAGGGAGCATGCCAGGAGTGTGGGTTGAAGTCCTCGGAGCACGAGACCGGAAGATCGAAAGACTTATGACCAATACGGAGCAAAGGGAAGAAACCGTCGGGGGACCGCTTTTTACCCCAGGACGAGAAAACTGAGTCCGGGGCATTCCCGCTCGCGTTTTCTTGGGACGAGCACCGGAAGTCCTCGAGCTCAGCCCGTTTCCTTCGCTGCAAGTGCATTTCCAGTGGTTTCTGACACCGGACGAGCGTTCGCCACTCGTTGGAAGCTTCGGCCATCTTTTGGACCGTTTTGGGTCGCACCACAGTTCTCCCTCCAACGAGCTCGCTTCCCGACCTATACCTCCGGAAAACGTGTCAGGGAGCATGCCAGGAGTGTGGGTTGAAGTCCTCGGAGCACGAGACCCGAAGATCGAAAGACTTATGACCAATACGGAGCAAAGGGAAGAAACCGTCGGGGGACCGCTTTTTACCCCAGGACGAGAAAACTGAGTCCGGGGCATTCCCGCTCGCGTTTTCTTGGGACGAGCACCGGAAGTCCTCGAGCTCAGCCCGTTTCCTTCGCTGCAAGTGCATTTCCAGTGGTTTCTGACACCGGACGAGCGTTCGCCACTCGTTGGAAGCTTCGGCCATCTTTTGGACCGTTTTGGGTCGCACCACAGTTCTCCCTCCAACGAGCTCGCTTCCCGACCTATACCTTCGGAAAACGTGTCAGGGAGCATGCCAGGAGTGTGGGTTGAAGTCCTCGGAGCACGAGACCCGAAGATCGAAAGACTTATGACCAATACGGAGCAAAGGGAAGAAACCGTCGGGGGACCGCTTTTTACCCCAGGACGAGAAAACTGAGTCCGGGGCTTCCCGGTCGCGTTTTCTTGGGACGAGCACCGGAAGTCCTCGAGCTCAGCCCGTTTCCTTCGCTGCAAGTGCATTTCCAGTGGTTTCTGACACCGGACGAGCGTTCGCCACTCGTTGGAAGCTTCGGCCATCTTTTGGACCGTTTTGGGTCGCACCACAGTTCTCCCTCCAACGAGCTCGCTTCCCGACCTATACCTCCGGAAAACGTGTCAGGGAGCATGCCAGGAGTGTGGGTTGAAGTCCTCGGAGCACGAGACCGGAAGATCGAAAGACTTATGACCAATACGGAGCAAAGGGAAGAAACCGTCGGGGGACCGCTTTTTACCCCAGGACGAGAAAACTGAGTCCGGGGCATTCCCGGTCGCGTTTTCTTGGGACGAGCACCGGAAGTCCTCGAGCTCAGCCCGTTTCCTTCGCTGCAAGTGCATTTCCATTGGTTTCTGACACCGGACGAGCGTTCGCCACTCGTTGGAAGCTTCGGCCATCTTTTGGACCGTTTTGGGTCGTACCACAGTTCTCCCTCCAACGAGCGCGCTTCCCGACCTATACCTCCGGAAAACGTATCAGGGAGCATGCCAGGAGTGTGGGTTGAAGTCCTCGGAGCACGAGACCGGAAGATCGAAAGACTTATGACCAATACGGAGCAAAGGGAAGAGACCGTCGGGGGACCGCTTTTTACCCCAGGACGAGAAAACTGAGTCCGGGGCATTCCCGCTCGCGTTTTCTTGGGACGAGCACCGGAAGTCCTCGAGCTCAGCCCGTTTCCTTCGCTGCAAGTGCATTTCCAGTGGTTTCTGACACCGGACGAGCGTTCGCCACTCGTTGGAAGCTTCGGCCATCTTTTGGACCGTTTTGGGTCGCACCACAGTTCTCCCTCCAACGAGCTCGCTTCCCGACCTATACCTCCGGAAAACGTGTCAGGGAGCATGCCAGGAGTGTGGGTTGAAGTCCTCGGAGCACGAGACCCGAAGATCGAAAGACTTATGACCAATACGAAGCAAAGGGAAGAAACCGTCGGGGGACCGCTTTTTACCCCAGGACGAGAAAACTGAGTCCGGGGCATTCCCGCTCGCGTTTTCTTGGGACGAGCACCGGAAGTCCTCGAGCTCAGCCCGTTTCCTTCGCTGCAAGTGCATTTCCAGTGGTTTCTGACACCGGACGAGCGTTCGCCACTCGTTGGAAGCTTCGGCCATCTTTTGGACCGTTTTGGGTCGCACCACAGTTCTCCCTCCAACGAGCTCGCTTCCCGACCTATACCTTCGGAAAACGTGTCAGGGAGCATGCCAGGAGTGTGGGTTGAAGTCCTCGGAGCACGAGACCCGGAGATCGAAAGACTTATGACCAATACGGAGCAAAGGGAAGAAACCGTCGGGGGACCGCTTTTTACCCCAGGACGAGAAAACTGAGTCCGGGGCTTCCCGGTCGCGTTTTCTTGGGACGAGCACCGGAAGTCCTCGAGCTCAGCCCGTTTCCTTCGCTGCAAGTGCATTTCCAGTGGTTTCTGACACCGGACGAGCGTTCGCCACTCGTTGGAAGCTTCGGCCATCTTTTGGACCGTTTTGGGTCGCACCACAGTTCTCCCTCCAACGAGCGCGCTTCCCGACCTATACCTCCGGAAAACGTGTCAGGGAGCATGCCAGGAGTGTGGGTTGAAGTCCTCGGAGCACGAGACCGGAAGATCGAAAGACTTATGACCAATACGGAGCAAAGGGAAGAAACCGTCGAGGGACCGCTTTTTACCCCAGGACGAGAAAACTGAGTCCGGGGCATTCCCGCTCGCGTTTTCTTGGGACGAGCACCGGAAGTCCTCGAGCTCAGCTCGTTTCCTTCGCTGCAAGTGCATTTCCAGTGGTTTCTGACACCGGACGAGCGTTCGCCACTCGTTGGAAGCTTCGGCCATCTTTTGGACCGTTTTGGGTCGCACCACAGTTCTCCCTCCAACGAGCTCGCTTCCCGACCTATACCTCCGGAAAACGTGTCAGGGAGCATGCCAGGAGTGTGGGTTGAAGTCCTCGGAGCACGAGACCCGAAGATCGAAAGACTTATGACCAATACGGAGCAAAGGGAAGAAACCGTCGGGGGACCGCTTTTTACCCCAGGACGAGAAAACTAAGTCCGGGGCATTCCCGCTCGCGTTTTCTTGGGACGAGCACCGGAAGTCCTCGAGCTCAGCCCGTTTCCTTCGCTGCAAGTGCATTTCCAGTGGTTTCTGACACCGGACGAGCGTTCGCCACTCGTTGGAAGCTTCGGCCATCTTTTGGACCGTTTTGGGTCGCACCACAGTTCTCCCTCCAACGAGCTCGCTTCCCGACCTATACCTCCGGAAAACGTGTCAGGGAGCATGCCAGGAGTGTGGGTTGAAGTCCTCGGAGCACGAGACCCGAAGATCGAAAGACTTATGACCAATACGGAGCAAAGGGAAGAAACCGTCGGGGGACCGCTTTTTACCCCAGGACGAGAAAACTGAGTCCGGGGCATTCCCGCTCGCGTTTTCTTGGGACGAGCACCGGAAGTCCTCGAGCTCAGCCCGTTTCCTTCGCTGCAAGTGCATTTCCAGTGGTTTCTGACACCGGACGAGCGTTCGCCACTCGTTGGAAGCTTCGGCCATCTTTTGGACCGTTTTGGGTCGCACCACAGTTCTCCCTCCAACGAGCTCGCTTCCCGACCTATACCTCCGGAAAACGTGTCAGGGAGCATGCCAGGAGTGTGGGTTGAAGTCCTCGGAGCACGAGACCCGAAGATCGAAAGACTTATGACCAATACGGAGCAAAGGGAAGAAACCGTCGGGGGACCGCTTTTTACCCCAGGACGAGAAAACTGAGTCCGGGGCATTCCCGCTCGCGTTTTCTTGGGACGAGCACCGGAAGTCCTCGAGCTCAGCCCGTTTCCTTCGCTGCAAGTGCATTTCCAGTGGTTTCTGACACCGGACGAGCGTTCGCCACCCGTTGGAAGCTCGGCCATCTTTTGGACCGTTTTGGGTCGCACCACAGTTCTCCCTCCAACGAGCTCGCTTCCCGACCTATACCTCCGGAAAACGTGTCAGGGAGCATGCCAGGAGTGTGGGTTGAAGTCCTCGGAGCACGAGACCCGAAGATCGAAAGACTTATGACCAATACGGAGCAAAGGGAAGAAACCGTCGGGGGACCGCTTTTTACCCCAGGACGAGAAAACTGAGTCCGGGGCATTCCCGCTCGCGTTTTCTTGGGACGAGCACCGAAAGTCCTCGAGCTCAGCCCGTTTCCTTCGCTGCAAGTGCATTTCCAGTGGTTTCTGACACCGGACGAGCGTTCGCCACTCGTTGGAAGCTTCGGCCATCTTTTGGACCGTTTTGGGTCGCACCACAGTTCTCCCTCCAACGAGCTCGCTTCCCGACCTATACCTCCGGAAAACGTGTCAGGGAGCATGCCAGGAGTGTGGGTTGAAGTCCTCGGAGCACGAGACCCGAAGATCGAAAGACTTATGACCAATACGGAGCAAAGGGAAGAAACTGTCGGGGGACCGCTTTTTACCCCAGGACGAGAAAACTGAGTCTGGGGCATTCCCGCTCGCGTTTTCTTGGGACGAGCACCGGAAGTCCTCGAGCTCAGCCCGTTTCCTTCGCTGCAAGTGCATTTCCAGTGGTTTCTGACACCGGACGAGCGTTCGCCACTCGTTGGAAGCTTCGGCCATCTTTTGGACCGTTTTGGGTCGCACCACAGTTCTCCCTCCAACGAGCTCGCTTCCCGACCTATACCTCCGGAAAACGTGTCAGGGAGCATGCCAGGAGTGTGGGTTGAAGTCCTCGGAGCACGAGACCCGAAGATCGAAAGACTTATGACAAATACGGAGCAAAGGGAAGAAACCGTCGGGGGACCGCTTTTTACCCCAGGACGAGAAAACTGAGTCCGGGGCATTCCCGCTCGCGTTTTCTTGGGACGAGCACCGGAAGTCCTCGAGCTCAGCCCGTTTCCTTCGCTGCAAGTGCATTTCCAGTGGTTTCTGACACCGGACGAGCGTTCGCCACTCGTTGGAAGCTTCGGCCATCTTTTGGACCGTTTTGGCTCGCACCACAGTTCTCCCTCCAACGAGCTCGCTTCCCGACCTATACCTCCGGAAAACGTGTCAGGGAGCATGCCAGGAGTGTGGGTTGAAGTCCTCGGAGCACGAGACCCGAAGTTCGAAAGACTTATGACCAATACGGAGCAAAGGGAAGAAACCGTCGAGGGACCGCTTTTTACCCCAGGACGAGAAAACTGAGTCCGGGGCATTCCCGCTCGCGTTTTCTTGGGACGAGCACCGGAAGTCCTCGAGCTCAGCCCGTTTCCTTCGCTGCAAGTGCATTTCCAGTGGTTTCTGACACCGGACGAGCGTTCGCCACTCGTTGGAAGCTTCGGCCATCTTTTGGACCGTTTTTGGTCGCACCACAGTTCTCCCTCGAACGAGCTCGCTTCCCGACCTATACCTCCGGAAAACGTGTCAGGGAGCATGCCAGGAGTGTGGGTTGAAGTCCACGGAGCACGAGACCCGAAGATCGAAAGACTTATGACCAATACGGAGCAAAGGGAAGAAACCGTCGGGGGACCGCTTTTTACCCCAGGACGAGAAAACTGAGTCCGGGGCATTCCCGCTCGCGTTTTCTTGGGACGAGCACCGGAAGTCCTCGAGCTCAGCCCGTTTCCTTCGCTGCAAGTGCATTTCCAGTGGTTTCTGACACCGGACGAGCGTTCGCCACTCGTTGGAAGCTTCGGCCATCTTTTGGACCGTTTTGGGTCGCACCACAGTTCTCCCTCCAACGAGCTCGCTTCCCGACCTATACCTCCGGAAAACGTGTCAAGGAGCATGCCAGGAGTGTGGGTTGAAGTCCTCGGAGCACGAGACCCGAAGATCGAAAGACTTATGACCAATACGGAGCAAAGGGAAGAAACCGTCGGGGGACCACTTTTTACCCCAGGACGAGAAAACTGAGTCCGGGGCATTCCCGCTCGCGTTTTCTTTGGACGAACGCCGGAAGTCCTCGAGCTCAGCCCGTTTCCTTCGCTGCAAGTGCATTTCCAGTGGTTTCTGACACCGGACGAGCGTTCGCCACTCGTTGGAAGCTTCGGCCATCTTTTGGACCGTTTTGGGTCGCACCACAGTTCTCCCTCCAACGAGCTCGCTTCCTGACCTATACCTCCGGAAAACGTGTCAGGGAGCATGCCAGGAGTGTGGGTTGAAGTCCTCGGAGCACGAGACCCGAAGATCGAATGACTTATGACCAATACGGAGCAAAGGGAAGAAACCGTCGGGGGACCGCTTTTTACCCCAGGACGAGAAAACTGAGTCCGGGGCATTCCCGCTCGCGTTTTCTTGGGACGAGCACCGGAAGTCCTCGAGCTCAGCCCGTTTCCTTCGCTGCAAGTGCATTTCCAGTGGTTTCTGACACCGGACGAGCGTTCGCCACTCGTTGGAAGCTTCTGCCATCTTTTGGACCGTTTTGGGTCGCACCACAGTTCTCCCTCCAACGAGCTCGCTTCCCGACCTATACCTCCGGAAAATGTGTCAGGGAGCATGCCAGGAGTGTGGGTTGAAGTCCTCGGAGCACGAGACCCGAAGATCGAAAGACTTATGACCAATACGGAGCAAAGGGAAGAAACCGTCGGGGGACCGCTTTTTACCCCAGGACGAGAAAACTGAGTCCGGGGCATTCCCGCTCGCGTTTTCTTGGGACGAGCACCGGAAGTCCTCGAGCTCAGCCCGTTTCCTTCGCTGCAAGTGCATTTCCAGTGGTTTCTGACACCGGACGAGCGTTCGCCAGTCGTTGGAAGCTTCGGCTATCTTTTGGACCGTTTTGGGTCGCACCACAGTTCTCCCTCCAACGAGCTCGCTTCCCGACCTATACCTCCGGAAAACGTGTCAGGGAGCATGCCAGGAGTGTGGGTTGAAGTCCTCGGAGCACGAGACCCGAAGATCGAAAGACTTATGACCAATACGGAGCAAAGGGAAGAAACCGTCGGGGGACCGCTTTTTACCCCAGGACGAGAAAACTGAGTCCGGGGCATTCCCGCTCGCGTTTTCTTTGGACGAGCACCGGAAGTCCTCGAGCTCAGCCCGTTTCCTTCGCTGCAAGTGCATTTCCAGTGGTTTCTGACACCGGACGAGCGTTCGCCACTCGTTGGAAGCTTCGGCCATCTTTTGGACCGTTTTGGGTCGCACCACAGTTCTCCCTCCAACGAGCTCGCTTCCCGACCTATACCTCCGGAAAACGTGTCAGGGAGCATGCCAGGAGTGTGGGTTGAAGTCCTCGGAGCACGAGACCCGAAGATCGAAAGACTTATGACCAATACGGAGCAAAGGGAAGAAACCGTCGGGGGACCGCTTTTTACCCCAGGACGAGAAAACTGAGTCCGGGGCATTCCCGCTCGCGTTTTCTTGGGACGAGCACCGGAAGTCCTCGAGCTCAGCCCGTTTCTTTCGCTGCAAGTGCATTTCCAGTGGTTTCTGACACCGGACGAGCGTTCGCCACTCGTTGGAAGCTTCGGCCATCTTTTGGACCGTTTTGGGTCGCACCACAGTTCTCCCTCCAACGAGCTCGCTTCCCGACCTATACCTCCGGAAAACGTGTCAGGGAGCATGCCAGGAGTGTGGGTTGAAGTCCTCGGAGCACGAGACCCGAAGATCGAAAGACTTATGACCAATACGGAGCAAAGGGAAGAAACCGTCGGGGGACCGCTTTTTACCCCAGGACGAGAAAACTGAGTCCGGGGCATTCCCGCTCGCGTTTTCTTTGGACGAGCACCGGAAGTCCTCGAGCTCAGCCCGTTTCCTTCGCTGCAAGTGCATTTCCAGTGGTTTCTGACACCGGACGAGCGTTCGCCACTCGTTGGAAGCTTCGGCCATCTTTTGGACCGTTTTGGGTCGCACCACAGTTCTCCCTCCAACGAGCTCGCTTCCCGACCTATACCTCCGGAAAACGTGTCAGGGAGCATGCCAGGAGTGTGGGTTGAAGTCCTCGGAGCACGAGACCCGAAGATCGAAAGACTTATGACCAATACGGAGCAAAGGGAAGAAACCGTCGGGGGACCGCTTTTTACCCCAGGACGAGAAAACTGAGTCCGGGGCATTCCCGCTCGCGTTTTCTTGGGACGAGCACCGGAAGTCCTCGAGCTCAGCCCGTTTCCTTCGCTGCAAGTGCATTTCCAGTGGTTTCTGACACCGGACGAGCGTTCGCCACTCGTTGGAAGCTTCGGCCATCTTTTGGACCGTTTTGGGTCGCACCACAGTTCTCCCTCCAACGAGCTCGCTTCCCGACCTATACCTCCGGAAAACGTGTCAGGGAGCATGCCAGGAGTGTGGGTTGAAGTCCTCGGAGCACGAGACCCGAAGATCGAAAGACTTATGACCAATACGGAGCAAAGGGAAGAAACCGTCGGGGGACCGCTTTTTACCCCAGGACGAGAAAACTGAGTCCGGGGCATTCCCGCTCGCGTTTTCTTGGGACGAGCACCGGAAGTCCTCGAGCTCAGCCCGTTTCCTTCGCTGCAAGTGCATTTCCAGTGGTTTCTGACACCGGACGAGCGTTCGCCACCCGTTGGAAGCTCGGCCATCTTTTGGACCGTTTTGGGTCGCACCACAGTTCTCCCTCCAACGAGCTCGCTTCCCGACCTATACCTCCGGAAAACGTGTCAGGGAGCATGCCAGGAGTGTGGGTTGAAGTCCTCGGAGCACGAGACCCGAAGATCGAAAGACTTATGACCAATACGGAGCAAAGGGAAGAAACCGTCGGGGGACCGCTTTTTACCCCAGGACGAGAAAACTGAGTCCGGGGCATTCCCGCTCGCGTTTTCTTGGGACGAGCACCGGAAGTCCTCGAGCTCAGCCCGTTTCCTTCGCTGCAAGTGCATTTCCAGTGGTTTCTGACACCGGACGAGCGTTCGCCACTCGTTGGAAGCTTCGGCCATCTTTTGGACCGTTTTGGGTCGCACCACAGTTCTCCCTCCAACGAGCTCGCTTCCCGACCTATACCTCCGGAAAACGTGTCAGGGAGCATGCCAGGAGTGTGGGTTGAAGTCCTCGGAGCACGAGACCCGAAGATCGAAAGACTTATGACCAATACGGAGCAAAGGGAAGAAACCGTCGGGGGACCGCTTTTTACCCCAGGACGAGAAAACTGAGTCCGGGGCATTCCCGCTCGCGTTTTCTTGGGACGAGCACCGGAAGTCCTCGAGCTCAGCCCGTTTCCTTCGCTGCAAGTGCATTTCCAGTGGTTTCTGACACCGGACGAGCGTTCGCCACTCGTTGGAAGCTTCGGCCATCTTTTGGACCGTTTTGGGTCGCACCACAGTTCTCCCTCCAACGAGCTCGCTTCCCGACCTATACCTCTGGAAAACGTGTCAGGGAGCATGCCAGGAGTGTGGGTTGAAGTCCTCGGAGCACGAGACCCGAAGATCGAAAGACTTATGACCAATACGGAGCAAAGGGAAGAAACCGTCGGGGGACCGCTTTTTACCCCAGGACGAGAAAACTGAGTCCGGGGCATTCCCGCTCGCGTTTTCTTGGGACGAGCACGGGAAGTCCTCGAGCTCAGCCCGTTTCCTTCGCTGCAAGTGCATTTCCAGTGGTTTCTGACACCGGACGAGCGTTCGCCACTCGCTGGAAGCTTCGGCCATCTTTTGGACCGTTTTGGGTCGCACCACAGTTCTCCCTCCAACGAGCTCGCTTCCCGACCTATACCTCCGGAAAACGTGTCAGGGAGCATGCCAGGAGTGTGGGTTGACGTCCTCGGAGCACGAGACCCGAAGATCGAAAGACTTATGACCAATACGGAGCAAAAGGAAGAAACCGTCGGGGGACCGCTTTTTACCCCAGGACGAGAAAACTGAGTCCGGGGCATTCCCGCTCGCGTTTTCTTGGGACGAGCACCGGAAGTCCTCGAGCTCAGCCCGTTTCCTTCGCTGCAGGTGCATTTCCAGTGGTTTCTGACACCGGACGAGCGTTCGCCACTCGTTGGAAGCTTCGGCCATCTTTTGGACCGTTTTGGGTCGCACCACAGTTCTCCCTCCAACGAGCTCGCTTCCCGACCTATACCTCTGGAAAACGTGTCAGGGAGCATGCCAGGAGTGTGGGTTGAAGTCCTCGGAGCACGAGACCCGAAGTTCGAAAGACTTATGACCAATACGGAGCAAAGGGAAGAAACCGTCGGGGGACCGCTTTTTACCCCAGCACGAGAAAACTGAGTCCGGGGCATTCCCGCTCGCGTTTTCTTGGGACGAGCACCGGAAGTCCTCGAGCTCAGCCCGTTTCCTTCGCTGCAAGTGCATTTCCAGTGGTTTCTGACACCGGACGAGCGTTCGCCACTCGTTGGAAGCTTCGGCCATCTTTTGGACCGTTTTGGGTCGCACCACAATTCTCCCTCCAACGAGCTCGCTTCCCGACCTATACCTCCGGAAAACGTGTCAGGGAGCATGCCAGGAGTGTGGGTTGAAGTCCTCGGAGCACGAGACCCGAAGATCGAAAGACTTATGACCAATACGGAGCAAAGGGAAGAAACCGTCGGGGGACCGCTTTTTACCCCAGGACGAGAAAACTGAGTCCGGGGCATTCCCGCTCGTGTTTTCTTGGGACGAGCACCGGAAGTCCTCGAGCTCAGCCCGTTTCCTTCGCTGCAAGTGCATTTCCAGTGGTTTCTGACACCGGACGAGCGTTCGCCACTCGTTGGAAGCTTCGGCCATCTTTTGGACCGTTTTGGGTCGCACCACAGTTCTCCCTCCAACGAGCTCGCTTCCTGACCTATACCTCCGGAAAACGTGTCAGGGAGCATGCCAGGAGTGTGGGTTGAAGTCCTCGGAGCACGAGACCCGAAGATCGAAAGACTTATGACCAATACGGAGCAAAGGGAAGAAACCGTCGGGGGACCGCTTTTTACCCCAGGACGAGAAAACTGAGTCCGGGGCATTCCCGCTCGCGTTTTCTTGGGACGAGCACCGGAAGTCCTCGAGCTCAGCCCGTTTACTTCGCTGCAAGTGCATTTCCAGTGGTTTAGGACACCGGACGAGCGTTCGCCACTCGTTGGAAGCTTCGGCCATCTTTTGGACCGTTTTGGGTCGCACCACAGTTCTCCCTCCAACGAGCTCGCTTCCCGACCTATACCTCCGGAAAACGTGTCAGGGAGCATGCCAGGAGTGTGGGTTGAAGTCCTCGGAGCACGAGACCCGAAGATCGAAAGACTTATGACCAATACGGAGCAAAGGGAAGAAACCGTCGGGGGACCGCTTTTTACCCCAGGACGAGAAAACTGAGTCCGGGGCATTCCCGCTCGCGTTTTCTTGGGACGAGCACCGGAAGTCCTCGAGCTCAGCCCGTCTCCTTCGCTGCAAGTGCATTTCCAGTGGTTTCTGACACCGGACGAGCGTTCGCCACTCGTTGGAAGCTTCGGCCATCTTTTGGACCGTTTTGGGTCGCACCACAGTTCTCCCTCCAACGAGCTCGCTTCCCGACCTATACCTCCGGAAAACGTGTCAGGGAGCATGCCAGGAGTGTGGGTTGAAGTCCTCGGAGCACGAGACCCGAAGATCGAAAGACTTTTGACCAATACGGAGCAAAGGGAAGAAACCGTCGGGGGACCGCTTTTTACCCCAGGACGAGAAAACTGAGTCCGGGCATTCCCGCTCGCGTTTTCTTGGGACGAGCACGGAAGTCCTCGAGCTCAGCCCGTTTCCTTCGCTGCAAGTGCATTTCCAGTGGTTTCTGACACCGGACGAGCGTTCGCCACTCGTTGGAAGCTTCGGCCATCTTTTGGACCGTTTTGGGTCGCACCAAAGTTCTCCCTCCAACGAGCTCGCTTCCCGACCTATACCTCCGGAAAACGTGTCAGGCAGCATTCCAGGAGTGTGGGTTGAAGTCCTCGGAGCACGAGACCCGAAGATCGAAAGACTTATGACCAATACGGAGCAAAGGGAAGAAACCGTCGGGGGACCGCTTTGTACCCCAGGACGAGAAAACTGAGTCCGGGGCATTCCCGCTCGCGTTTTCTTGGGACGAGCACCGGAAGTCCTCGAGCTCAGCCCGTTTCCTTCGCTGCAAGTGCATTTCCAGTGGTTTCTGACACCGGACGAGCGTTCGCCACTCGTTGGAAGCTTCGGCCATCTTTTGGACCGTTTTGGGTCGCACCACAGTTCTCCCTCCAACGAGCTCGCTTCCCGACCTATACCTCCGGAAAACGTGTCAGGGAGCATGCCAGGAGTGTGGGTTGAAGTCCTCGGAGCACGAGACCCGAAGATCGAAAGACTTATGACCAATACGGAGCAAAGGGAAGAAACCGTCGGGGGACCGCTTTTTACCCCAGGACGAGAAAACTGAGTCCGGAGCATTCCCGCTCGCGTTTTCTTGGGACGAGCACCGGAAGTCCTCGAGCTCAGCCCGTTTCCTTCGCTGCAAGTGCATTTCCAGTGGTTTCTGACACCGGACGAGCGTTCGCCACTCGTTGGAAGCTTCGGCCATCTTTTGGACCGTTTTGGGTCGCACCACAGTTCTCCCTCCAACGAGCTCGCTTCCCGACCTATACCTCCGGAAAACGTGTCAGGGAGCATGCCAGGAGTGTGGGTTGAAGTCTTCGGAGCACGAGACCCGAAGATCGAAAGACTTATGACCAATACGGAGCAAAGGGAAGAAACCGTCGGGGGACCGCTTTTTACCCCAGGACGAGAAAACTGAGTCCGGGGCATTCCCGCTCGCGTTTTCTTGGGAAGAGCACCGGAAGTCCTCGAGCTCAGCCCGTTTGCTTCGCTGCAAGTGCATTTCCAGTGGTTTCTGACACCGGACGAGCGTTCGCCACTCGTTGGAAGCTTCGGCCATCTTTTGGACCGTTTTGGGTCGCACCACAGTTCTCCCTCCAACGAGCTCGCTTCCCGACCTATACCTCCGGAAAACGTGTCAGGGAGCATGCCAGGAGTGTGGGTTGAAGTCCTCGGAGCACGAGACCCGAAGATCGAAAGACTTATGACCAATACGGAGCAAAGGGAAGAAACCGTCGGGGGACCGCTTTTTACCCCAGGACGAGAAAACTGAGTCCGGGGCATTCCCGCTCGCGTTTTCTTGGGACGAGCACCGGAAGTCCTCGAGCTCAGCCCGTTTCCTTCGCTGCAAGTGCATTTCCAGTGGTTTCTGACACCGGACGAGCGTTCGCCACTCGTTGGAAGCTTCGGCCATCTTTTGGACCGTTTTGGGTCGCACCACAGTTCTCCCTCCAACGAGCTCGCTTCCCGACCTATACCTCCGGAAAACGTGTCAGGGAGCATGCCAGGAGTGTGGGTTGATGTCCTCGGAGCACGAGAACCGAAGATCGAAAGACTTATGACCAATACGGAGCAAAGGGAAGAAACCGTCGGGGGATCGCTTTTTTCCCCAGGACGAGAAAACTGAGTCCGGAGCATTACCGCTCGCATTTTCATGGGACGAGCACCGGAAGTCCTCGAGCTCAGCCCGTTTCCTTCGCTGCAAGTGCATTTCCAGTGGTTTCTGACACCGGACGAGCGTTCGCCACTCGTTGGAAGCTTCGGCCATCTTTTGGACCGTTTTGGGTCGCACCACAGTTCTCCCTCCAACGAGCTCGCTTCCCGACCTATACCTCCGGAAAACGTGTCAGGGAGCATGCCAGGAGTGTGGGTTGAAGTCCTCGGAGCACGAGACCCGAAGATCGAAAGACTTATGACCAATACGGAGCAAAGGGAAGAAACCGTCGGGGGACCGCTTTTTACCCCAGGACGAGAAAACTGAGTCCGGGGCATTCCCGCTCGCGTTTTCTTGGGACGAGCACCGGAAGTCCTCGAGCTCAGCCCGTTTCCTTCGCTGCAAGTGCATTTCCAGTGGTTTCTGACACCGGACGAGCGTTCGCCACTCGTTGGAAGCTTCGGCCATCTTTTATACCGTTTTGGGTCGCACCACAGTTCTCCCTCCAACGAGCTCGCTTCCCGACCTATACCTCCGGAAAACGTGTCAGGGAGCATGCCAGGAGTGTGGGTTGAAGTCCTCGGAGCACGAGACCCGAAGATCGAAAGACTTATGACCAATACGGAGCAAAGGGAAGAAACCGTCGGGGGACCGCTTTTTACCCCAGGACGAGAAAACTGAGTCCGGGGCATTCCCGCTCGCGTTTTCTTGGGACGAGCACCGGAAGTCCTCGAGCTCAGCCCGTTTCCTTCGCTGCAAGTGCATTTCCAGTGGTTTCTGACACCGGACGAGCGTTCGCCACTCGTTGGAAGCTTCGGCCATCTTTTGGACCGTTTTGGGTCGCACCACAGTTCTCCCTCCAACGAGCTCGCTTCCCGACCTATACCTCCGGAAAACGTGTCAGGGAGCATGCCAGGTGTGTGGGTTGAAGTCCTCGGAGCACGAGACCCGAAGATCGAAAGACTTATGACCAATACGGAGCAAAGGGAAGAAACCGTCGGGGGACCGCTTTTTACCCCAGGACGAGAAAACTGAGTCCGGGGCATTCCCGCTCGCGTTTTCTTGGGACGAGCACCGGAAGCCCTCGAGCTCAGCCCGTTTCCTTCGCTGCAAGTGCATTTCCAGTGGTTTCTGACACCGGACGAGCGTTCGCCACTCGTTGGAAACTTCGGCCATCTTTTGGACCGTTTTGGGTCGCACCACAGTTCTCCCTCCAACGAGCTCGCTTCCCGACCTATACCTCCCGAAAACGTGTCAGGGAGCATGCCAGGAGTGTGGGTTGAAGTCCTCGGAGCACGAGACCCGAAGATCGAAAGACTTATGACCAATACGGAGCAAAGGGAAGAAACCGTCGGGGGACCGCTTTTTACCCCAGGACGAGAAAACTGAGTCCGGGGCATTCCCGCTCGCGTTTTCTTGGGACGAGCACCGGAAGTCCTCGAGCTCAGCCCGTTTCCTTCGCTGCAAGTGCATTTCCAGTGGTTTCTGACACCGGACGAGCGTTCGCCACTCGTTGGAAGCTTCGGCCATCTTTTGGACCGTTTTGGGTCGCACCACAGTTCTCCCTCCAACGAGCTCGCTTCCCGACCTATACCTCCGGAAAACGTGTCAGGTAGCATGCCAGGAGTGTGGGTTGAAGTCCTCGGAGCACGAGACCCGAAGATCGAAAGACTTATGACCAATACGGAGCAAAGGGAAGAAACCGTCGGGAGACCGCTTTTTACCCCAGGACGAGAAAACTGAGTCCGGGGCATTCCCGCTCGCGTTTTCTTGGGACGAGCACCGGAAGTCCTCGAGCTCAGCCCGTTTCCTTCGCTGCAAGTGCATTTCCAGTGGTTTCTGACACCGGACGAGCGTTCGCCACTCGTTGGAAGCTTCGGCCATCTTTTGGACCGTTTTGGGTCGCACCACAGTTCTCCCTCCAACGAGCTCGCTTCCCGACCTATACCTCCGGAAAACGTGTCAGGTAGCATGCCAGGAGTGTTGGTTGAAGTCCTTGGAGCACGAGACCCGAAGATCGAAAGACTTATGACCAATACGGAGCAAAGGGAAGAAACCGTCGGGGGACCGCATTTTACCCCAGGACGAGAAAACTGAGTCCGGGGCATTCCCGCTCGCGCTTTCTTGGGACGAGCACCGGAAGTCCTCGAGCTCAGCCCGTTTCCTTCGCTGCAAGTGCATTTCCAGTGGTTTCTGACACCGGACGAGCGTTCGCCACTCGTTGGAAGCTTCGGCCATCTTTTGGACCGTTTTGGGTCGCACCACAGTTCTCCCTCCAACGAGCTCGCTTCCGGACCTATACCTCCGGAAAACGTGTCAGAGAGCATGCCAGGAGTGTGGGTTGAAGTCCTCGGAGCACGAGACCCGAAGATCGAAAGACTTATGACCAATACGGAGCAAAGGGAAGAAACCGTCGGGGGATCGCTTTTTACCCCAGGACGAGAAAACTGAGTCCGGGGCATTCCCGCTCGCGTTTTCTTGGGACGAGCACCGGAAGTCCTAGAGCTCAGCCCGTTTCCTTCGCTGCAAGTGCATTTCCAGTGGTTTCTGACACCGGACGAGCGTTCGCCACTCATTGGAAGCTTCGGCCATCTTTTGGACCGTTTTGGGTCGCACCACAGTTCTCCCTCCAACGAGCTCGCTTCCCGACCTATACCTCCGGAAAACGTGTCAGGGAGCATGCCAGGAGTGTAGGTTGAAGTCCTCGGAGCACGAGACCCGAAGATCGAAAGACTTATGACCAATACGGAGCAAAGGTAAGAAACGTCGGGGGACCGCTTTTTACCCCAGGACGAGAAAACTGAGTCCGGGGCATTCCCGCTCGCGTTTTCTTGGACGAGCACCGGAAGTCCTCGAGCTCAGCCCGTTTCCTTCGCTGCAAGTGCATTTCCAGTGGTTTCTGACACCGGACGAGCGTTCGCCACTCGTTGGAAGCTTCGGCCATCTTTTGGACCGTTTTGGGTCGCACCACAGTTCTCCCTCCAACGAGCTCGCTTCCCGACCTATACCTCCGGAAAACGTGTCAGGGAGCATGCCAGGTGTGTGGGTTGAAGTCCTCGGAGCACGAGACCCGAAGATCGAAAGACTTATGACCAATACGGAGCAAAGGGAAGAAACCGTCGGGGGACCGCTTTTTACCCCAGGACGAGAAAACTGAGTCCGGGGCATTCCCGCTCGCGTTTTCTTGGGACGAGCACCGGATGTCCTAGAGCTCAGCCCGTTTCCTTCGCTGCAAGTGCATTTCCAGTGGTTTCTGACACCGGACGAGCGTTCGCCACTCGTTGGAAGCTTCGGCCATCTTTTGGACCGTTTTGGGTCGCACCACAGTTCTCCCTCCAACGAGCTCGCTTCCCGACCTATACCTCCGGAAAACGTGTCAGGTAGCATGCCAGGAGTGTGGGTTGAAGTCCTCGGAGCACGAGACCCGAAGATCGAAAGACTTATGACCAATACGGAGCAAAGGGAAGAAACCGTCGGGGGACCGCTTTTTACCCCAGGACGAGAAAACTGAGTCCGGGGCATTTCCGCTCGCGTTTTCTTGGGACGAGCACCGGAAGTCCACGAGCTCAGCCCGTTTCCTTCGCTGCAAGTGCATTTCCAGTGGTTTCTGACACCGGACGAGCGTTCGCCACTCGTTGGAAGCTTCGGCCATCTTTTGGACCGTTTTGGGTCGCACCACAGTTCTCCCTCCAACGAGCTCGCTTCCCGACCTATACCTCCGGAAAACGTGTCAGGTAGCATGCCGGGAGTGTGGGTTGAAGTCCTCGGAGCACGAGACCCGAAGATCGAAAGACTTATGACCAATACGGAGCAAAGGGAAGAAACCGTCGGGAGACCGCTTTTTACCCCAGGACGAGAAAACTGAGTCCGGGGCATTCCCGCTCGCGTTTTCTTGGGACGAGTACCGGAAGTCCTCGAGCTCAGCCCGTTTCCTTCGCTGCAAGTGCATTTCCAGTGGTTTCTGACACCGGACGAGCGTTCGCCACTCGTTGGAAGCTTCGGCCATCTTTTGGACCGTTTTGGGTCCCACCACAGTTCTCCCTCCAACGAGCTCGCTTCCCGACCTATACCTCCGGAAAACGTGTCAGGGAGCATGCCAGGAGTGTGGGTTGAAGTCCTCGGAGCACGAGACCCGAAGATCGAAAGACTTATGACCAATACGGAGCAAAGGGAAGAAACCGTCGGGGGACCGCTTTTTACCCCAGGACGAGAAAACTGAGTCCGGGGCATTCCCGCTCGCGTTTTCTTGGGACGAGCACCGGAAGTCCTCGAGCTCAGCCCGTTTCCTTCGCTGCACGTGCATTTCCAGTGGTTTCTGACACCGGACGAGCGTTCGCCACTCGTTGGAAGCTTCGGCCATCTTTTTTACCGTTTTGGGTCGCACCACAGTTCTCCCTCCAACGAGCTCGCTTCCGGACCTATACCTCCGGAAAACGTGTCAGGGAGCATGCCAGGAGTGTGGGTTGAAGTCCTCGGAGCACGAGACCCGAAGATCGAAAGACTTATGACCAAGACGGACCAAAGGGAAGAAACCGTCGGGGGACCGCTTTTTACACCAGGACGAGAAAACTGAGTCCGGGGCATTCCCGCTCGCGTTTTCTTGGGACGTGCACCGGAAGTCCTCGAGCTCAGCCCGTTTCCTTCGCTGCAAGTGCATTTCCAGTGGTTTCTGACACCGGACGAGCGTTCGCCACTCGTTGGAAGCTTCGGCCATCTTTTGGACCGTTTTGGGTCGCACCACAGTTCTCCCTCCAACGAGCTCGCTTCCCGACCTATACCTCCGGAAAACGTGTCAGGAAGCATGCGAGGAGTGTGGGTTGAAGTCCTCGGAGCACGAGACCCGAAGATCGAAAGACTTATGACCAATACGGAGCAAAGGGAAGAAACCGTCGGGGGACCGCTTTTTACCCCAGGACGAGAAAACTGAGTCCGGGGCATTCCCGCTCGCGTTTTCTTGGGACGAGCACTGGAAGTCCTCGAGCTCAGCCCGTTTCCTTCGCTGCAAGTGCATTTCCAGTGGTTTCTGACACCGGACGAGCGTTCGCCACTCGTTGGAAGCTTCGGCCATCTTTTGGACCGTTTTGGGTCGCACCACAGTTCTCCCTCCAACGAGCTCGCTTCCGGACCTATACCTCCGGAAAACGTGTCAGGGAGCATGCCAGCAGTGTGGGTTGAAGTCCTCGGAGCACGAGACCCGAAGATCGAAAGACTTATGACCAATACGGAGCAAAGGGAAGAAACCGTCGGGGGACCGCTTTTTACCCCAGGACGAGAAAACTGAGTCCGGGGCATTCCCGCTCGCGTTTTCTTGGGACGTGCACCGGAAGTCCTCGAGCTCAGCCCGTTTGCTTCGCTGCAAGTGCATTTCCAGTGGTTTCTGACACCGGACGAGCGTTCGCCACTCGTTGGAAGCTTCGGCCATCTTTTGGACCGTTTTGGGTCGCACCACAGTTCTCCCTCCAACGAGCTCGCTTCCCGACCTATACCTCCGGAAAACGTGTCAGGGAGCATGCCAGGAGTGTGGGTTGAAGTCCTCGGAGCACGAGACCCGAAGATCGAAAGACTTATGACCAATACGGAGCAAAGGGAAGAAACCGTCGGGGGACCGCTTTTTACCCCAGGACGAGAAAACTGAGTCCGGGGCATTCCCGCTCGCGTTTTCTTGGGACGAGCACCGGAAGTCCTCGAGCTCAGCCCGTTTCCTTCGCTGCAAGTGCATTTCCAGTGGTTTCTGACACCGGACGAGCGTTCGCCACTCGTTGGAAGCTTCGGCCATCTTTTGGACCGTTTTGGGTCGCACCACAGTTCTCCCTCCAACGAGCTCGCTTCCCGACCTATACCTCCGGAAAACGTGTCAGGGAGCATGCCAGGAGTGTGGGTTGAAGTCCTCGGAGCACGAGACCCGAAGATCGAAAGACTTATGACCAATACGGAGCAAAGGGAAGAAACCGTCGGGGGACCGCTTTTTACCCCAGGACGAGAAAACTGAGTCCGGGGCATTCCCGCTCGCGTTTTCTTGGGACGAGCACCGGAAGTCCTCGAGCTCAGCCCGTTTCCTTCGCTGCAAGTGAATTTCCAGTGGTTTCTGACACCGGACGAGCGTTCGCCACTCGTTGGAAGCTTCGGCCATCTTTTGGACCGTTTTGGGTCGCACCACAGTTCTCCCTCCAACGAGCTCGCTTCCCGACCTATACCTCCGGAAAACGTGTCAGGGAGCATGCCAGGAGTGTGGGTTGAAGTCCTCGGAGCACGAGACCCGAAGATCGAAAGACTTATGACCCATACGGAGCAAAGGGAAGACACCGTCGGGGGACCGCTTTTTACCCCAGGACGAGAAAACTTAGTCCGGGGCATTCCCGCTCGCGTTTTCTTGGGACGAGCACCGGAAGTCCTCGAGCTCAGCCCGTTTCCTTCGCTGCAAGTGCATTTCCAGTGGTTTCTGACACCGGACGAGCGTTCGCCACTGGTTGGAAGCTTCGGCCATCTTTTGGACCGTTTTGGGTCGCACCACAGTTCTCCCTCCAACGAGCTCGCTTCCCGACCTATACCTCCGGAAAACGTGTCAGGGAGCATGCCAGCAGTGTGGGTTGAAGTCCTCGGAGCACGAGACCCGAAGATCGAAAGACTTATGACCAATACGGAGCAAAGGGAAGAAACCGTCGGGGGACCGCTTTTTACCCCAGGACGAGAAAACTGAGTCCGGGGCATTCCCGCTCGCGTTTTCTTGGGACGAGCACCGGAAGTCCTCGAGCTCAGCCCGTTTCCTTCGCTGCAAGTGCATTTCCAGTGGTTTCTGACACCGGACGAGCGTTCGCCACTCGTTGGAAGCTTCGGCCATCTTTTGGACCGTTTTGGGTCGCACCACAGTTCTCCCTCCAACGAGCTCGCTTCCCGACCTATACCTCCGGAAAACGTGTCAGGGAGCATGCCAGGAGTGTGGGTTGAAGTCCTCGGAGCACGAGACCCGAAGATCGAAAGACTTATGACCAATACGGAGCAAAGGGAAGAAACCGTCGGGGGACCGCTTTTTACCCCAGGACGAGAAAACTGAGTCCGGGGCATTCCCGCTCGCGTTTTCTTGGGAAGAGCACCGGAAGTCCTCGAGCTCAGCCCGTTTCCTTCGCTGCAAGTGCATTTCCAGTGGTTTCTGACACCGGACGAGCGTTCGCCACTCGTTGGAAGCTTCGGCCATCTTTTGGACCGTTTTGGGTCGCACCACAGTTCTCCCTCCAACGAGCTCGCTTCCCGACCTATACCTCCGGAAAACGTGTCAGGGAGCATGCCAGCAGTGTGGGTTGAAGTCCTCGGAGCACGAGACCCGAAGATCGAAAGACTTATGACCAATACGGAGCAAAGGGAAGAAACCGTCGGGGGACCGCTTTTTACCCCAGGACGAGAAAACTGAGTCCGGGGCATTCCCGCTCGCGTTTTCTTGGGACGAGCACCGGAAGTCCTCGAGCTCAGCCCGTTTCCTTCGCTGCAAGTGCATTTCCAGTGGTTTCTGACACCGGACGAGCGTTCGCCACTCGTTGGAAGCTTCGGCCATCTTTTGGACCGTTTTGGGTCGCACCACAGTTCTCCCTCCAACGAGCTCGCTTCCCGACCTATACCTCCGGAAAACGTGTCAGGGAGCATGCCAGCAGTGTAAGTTGAAGTCCTCGGAGCACGAGACCCGAAGATCGAAAGACTTATGACCAATACGGAGCAAAGGGAAGAAACCGTCGGGGGACCGCTTTTTACCCCAGGACGAGAAAACTGAGTCCGGGGCATTCCCGCTCGCGTTTTCTTGGGACGAGCACCGGAAGTCCTCGAGCTCAGCCCGTTTCCTTCGCTGCAAGTGCATTTCCAGTGGTTTCTGACACCGGACGAGCGTTCGCCACTCGTTGGAAGCTTCGGCCATCTTTTGGACCGTTTTGGGTCGCACCACAGTTCTCCCTCCAACGAGCTCACTTCCCGACCTATACCTCCGGAAAACGTGTCAGGGAGCATGCCAGGAGTGTGGGTTGAAGTCCTCGGAGCACGAGACCCGAAGATCGAAAGACTTATGACCAATACGGAGCAAAGGGAATAAACCGTCGGGGGACCGCTTTTTACCCCAGGACGAGAAAACTGAGTCCGGGGCATTCCCGCTCGCGTTTTCTTGGGACGAGCACCGGAAGTCCTCGAGCTCAGCCCGTTTCCTTCGCTGCAAGTGCATTTCCAGTGGTTTCTGACACCGGACGAGCGTTCGCCACTCGTTGGAAGCTTCGGCCATCTTTTGGACCGTTTTGGGTCGCACCACAGTTCTCCCTCCAACGAGCTCGCTTCCCGACCTATACCTCCGGAAAACGTGTCAGGGAGCATGCCAGCAGTGTGGGTTGAAGTCCTCGGAGCACGAGACCCGAAGATCGAAAGACTTATGACCAATACGGAGCAAAGGGAAGAAACCGTCGGGGGACCGCTTTTTACCCCAGGACGAGAAAACTGAGTCCGGGGCATTCCCGCTCGCGTTTTCTTGGGACGAGCACCGGAAGTCCTCGAGCTCAGCCCGTTTCCTTCGCTGCAAGTGCATTTCCAGTGGTTTCTGACACCGGACGAGCGTTCGCCACTCGTTGGAAGCTTCGGCCATCTTTTGGACCGTTTTGGGTCGCACCACTGTTCTCCCTCCAACGAGCTCGCTTCCCGACCTATACCTCCGGAAAACGTGTCAGGGAGCATGCCAGCAGTGTGGGTTGAAGTCCTCGGAGCACGAGACCCGAAGATCGAAAGACTTATGACCAATACGGAGCAAAGGGAAGAAACCGTCGGGGGACCGCTTTTTACCCCAGGACGAGAAAACTGAGTCCGGGGCATTCCCGCTCGCGTTTTCTTGGGACGAGCACCGGAAGTCCTCGAGCTCAGCCCGTTTCCTTCGCTGCAAGTGCATTTCCAGTGGTTTCTGACACCGGACGAGCGTTCGCCACTCGTTGGAAGCTTCGGCCATCTTTTGGACCGTTTTGGGTCGCACCACAGTTCTCCCTCCAACGAGCTCGCTTCCCGACCTATACCTCCGGAAAACGTGTCAGGGAGCATGCCAGGAGTGTGGGTTGAAGTCCTCGGAGCACGAGACCCGAAGATCGAAAGACTTATGACCAATACGGAGCAAAGGGAAGAAACCGTCGGGGGACCGCTTGTTACCCCAGGACGAGAAAACTGAGTCCGGGGCATTCCCGCTCGCGCTTTCTTGGGACGAGCACCGGAAGTCCTCGAGCTCAGCCCGTTTCCTTCGCTGCAAGTGCATTTCCAGTGGTTTCTGACACCGGACGAGCGTTCGCCACTCGTTGGAAGCTTCGGCCATCTTTTGGACCGTTTTGGGTCGCACCACAGTTCTCCCTCCAACGAGCTCGCTTCCCGACCTATACCTCCGGAAAACGTGTCAGGGAGCATGCCAGGAGTGTGGGTTGAAGTCCTCGGAGCACGAGACCCGAAGATCGAAAGACTTATGACCAATACGGAGCAAAGGGAAGAAACCGTCGGGGGACCGCTTTTTACCCCAGGACGAGAAAACTGAGTCCGGGGCATTCCCGCTCGCGTTTTCTTGGGACGAGCACCGGAAGTCCTCGAGCTCAGCCCGTTTCCTTCGCTGCAAGTGCATTTCCAGTGGTTTCTGACACCGGACGAGCGTTCGCCACTCGTTGGAAGCTTCGGCCATCTTTTGGACCGTTTTGGGTCGCACCACAGTTCTCCCTCCAACGAGCTCGCTTCCCGACCTATACCTCCGGAAAACGTGTCAGGGAGCATGCCAGGAGTGTGGGTTGAAGTCCTCGGAGCACGAGACCCGAAGATCGAAAGACTTATGACCAATACGGAGCAAAGGGAAGAAACCGTCGGGGGACCGCTTTTTACCCCAGGACGAGAAAACTGAGTCCGGGGCATTCCCGCTCGCGTTTTCTTGGGACGAGCACCGGAAGTCCTCGAGCTCAGCCCGTTTCCTTCGCTGCAAGTGCATTTCCAGTGGTTTCTGACACCGGACGAGCGTTCGCCACTCGTTGGAAGCTTCGGCCATCTTTTGGACCGTTTTGGGTCGCACCACAGTTCTCCCTCCAACGAGCTCGCTTCCCGACCTATACCTCCGGAAAACGTGTCAGGGAGCATGCCAGGAGTGTGGGTTGAAGTCCTCGGAGCTCGAGACCCGAAGATCGAAAGACTTATGACCAATACGGAGCAAAGGGAAGAAACCGTCGGGGGACCGCTTTTTACCCCAGGACGAGAAAACTGAGTCCGGGGCATTCCCGCTCGCGTTTTCTTGGGACGAGCACCGGAAGTCCTCGAGCTCAGCCCGTTTCCTTCGCTGCAAGTGCATTTCCAGTGGTTTCTAACACCGGACGAGCGTTCGCCACTCGTTGGAAGCTTCGGCCATCTTTTGGACCGTTTTGGGTCGCACCACAGTTCTCCCTCCAACGAGCTCGCTTCCCGACCTATACCTCCGGAAAACGTGTCAGGGAGCATGCCAGGAGTGTGGGTTGAAGTCCTCGGAGCACGAGACCCGAAGATCGAAAGACTTATGACCAATACGGAGCAAAGGGAAGAAACCGTCGGGGGACCGCTTTTTACCCCAGGACGAGAAAACTGAGTCCGGGGCATTCCCGCTCGCGTTTTCTTGGGACGAGCACCGGAAGTCCTCGAGCTCAGCCCGTTTCCTTCGCTGCAAGTGCATTTCCAGTGGTTTCTGACACCGGACGAGCGTTCGCCACTCGTTGGAAGCTTCGGCCATCTTTTGGACCGTTTTGGGTCGCACCACAGTTCTCCCTCCAACGAGCTCGCTTCCCGACCTATACCTCCGGAAAACGTGTCAGGGAGCATGCCAGGAGTGTGGGTTGAAGTCCTCGGAGCACGAGACCCGAAGATCGAAAGACTTATGACCAATACGGAGCAAAGGGAAGAAACCGTCGGGGGACCGCTTTTTACACCAGGACGAGAAAACTGAGTCCGGGGCATTCCCGCTCGCGTTTTCTTGGGACGAGCACCGGAAGTCCTCGAGCTCAGCCCGTTTCCTTCGCTGCAAGTGCATTTCCAGTGGTTTCTGACACCGGACGAGCGTTCGCCACTCGTTGGAAGCTTCGGCCATCTTTTGGACCGTTTTGGGTCGCACCACAGTTCTCCCTCCAACAACCTCGCTTCCCGACCTATACCTCCGGAAAACGTGTCAGGGAGCATGCCAGGAGTGTGGGTTGAAGTCCTCGGAGCACGAGACCCGAAGATCGAAAGACTTATGACCAATACGGAGCAAAGGGAAGAAACCGTCGGGGGACCGCTTTTTACCCCAGGACGAGAAAACTGAGTCCGGGGCATTCCCGCTCGCGTTTTCTTGGGACGAGCACCGGAAGTCCTCGAGCTCAGCCCGTTTCCTTCACTGCAAGTGCATTTCCAGTGGTTTCTGACACCGGACGAGCGTTCGCCACTCGTTGGAAGCTTCGGCCATCTTTTGGACCGTTTTGGGTCGCACCACAGTTCTCCCTCCAACGAGCTCGCTTCCCGACCTATACCTCCGGAAAACGTGTCAGGGAGCATGCCAGGAGTGTGGGTTGAAGTCCTCGGAGCACGAGACCCGAAGATCGAAAGACTTATGACCAATACGGAGCAAAGGGAAGAAACCGTCGGGGGACCGCTTTTTACCCCAGGACGAGAAAACTGAGTCCGGGGCATTCCCGCTCGCGTTTTCTTGGGACGAGCACCGGAAGTCCTCGAGCTCAGCCCGTTTCCTTCGCTGCAAGTGCATTTCCAGTGGTTTCTGACACCGGACGAGCGTTCGCCACTCGTTGGAAGCTTCGGCCATCTTTTGGACCGTTTTGGGTCGCACCACAGTTCTCCCTCCAACGAGCTCGCTTCCCGACCTATACCTCCGGAAAACGTGTCAGGGAGCATGCCAGGAGTGTGGGTTGAAGTCCTCGGAGCACGAGACCCGAAGATCGAAAGACTTATGACCAATACGGAGCAAAGGGAAGAAACCGTCGGGGGACCGCTTTTTACCCCAGGACGAGAAAACTGAGTCCGGGGCATTCCCGCTCGCGTTTTCTTGGGACGAGCACCGGAAGTCCTCGAGCTCAGCCCGTTTCCTTCGCTGCAAGTCATTTCCAGTGGTTTCTGACACCGGACGAGCGTTCGCCACTCGTTGGAAGCTTCGGCCATCTTTTGGACCGTTTTGGGTCGCACCACAGTTCTCCCTCCAACGAGCTCGCTTCCCGACCTATACTTCCGGAAAACGTGTCAGGGAGCATGCCAGGAGTGTGGGTTGAAGTCCTCGGAGCACGAGACCCGAAGATCGAAAGACTTATGACCAATACGGAGCAAAGGGAAGAAACCGTCGGGGGACCGCTTTTTACCCCAGGACGAGAAAACTGAGTCCGGGGCATTCCCGCTCGCGTTTTCTTGGGACGAGCACCGGAAGTCCTCGAGCTCAGCCCGTTTCCTTCGCTGCAAGTGCATTTCCAGTGGTTTCTGACACCGGACGAGCGTTCGCCACTCGTTGGAAGCTTCGTCCATCTTTTGGACCGTTTTGGGTCGCACAACAGTTCTCCCTCCAACGAGCTCGCTTCCCGACCTATACCTCCGGAAAACGTGTCAGGGAGCATGCCAGGAGTGTGGGTTGAAGTCCTCGGAGCACGAGACCCGAAGATCGAAAGACTTATGACCAATACGGAGCAAAGGGAAGAAACCGTCGGGGGACCGCTTTTTACCCCAGGACGAGAAAACTGAGTCCGGGGCATTCCCGCTCGCGTTTTCTTGGGACGAGCACCGGAAGTCCTCGAGCTCAGCCCGTTTCCTTCGCTGCAAGTGCATTTCCAGTGGTTTCTGACACCGGACGAGCGTTCGCCACTCGTTGGAAGCTTCGGCCATCTTTTGGACCGTTTTGGGTCGCACCACAGTTCTCCCTCCAACGAGCTCGCTTCCCGACCTATACCTCCGGAAAACGTGTCAGGGAGCATGCCAGCAGTGTGGGTTGAAGTCCTCGGAGCACGAGACCCGAAGATCGAAAGACTTATGACCAATACGGAGCAAAGGGAAGAAACCGTCGGGGGACCGCTTTTTACCCCAGGACGAGAAAACTGAGTCCGGGGCATTCCCGCTCGCGTTTTCTTGGGACGAGCACCGGAAGTCCTCGAGCTCAGCCCGTTTCCTTCGCTGCAAGTGCATTTCCAGTGGTTTCTGACACCGGACGAGCGTTCGCCACTCGTTGGAAGCTTCGGCCATCTTTTGGACCGTTTTGGGTCGCACCACAGTTCTCCCTCCAACGAGCTCGCTTCCCGACCTATACCTCCGGAAAACGTGTCAGGGAGCATGCCAGGAGTGTGGGTTGAAGTCCTCGGAGCACGAGACCCGAAGATCGAAAGACTTATGACCAATACGGAGCAAAGGGAAGAAACCGTCGGGGGACCGCTTTTTACCCCAGGACGAGAAAACTGAGTCCGGGGCATTCCCGCTCGCGTTTTCTTGGGACGAGCACCGGAAGTCCTCGAGCTCAGCCCGTTTCCTTCGCTGCAAGTGCATTTCCAGTGGTTTCTGACACCGGACGAGCGTTCGCCACTCGTTGGAAGCTTCGGCCATCTTTTGGACCGTTTTGGGTCGCACCACAGTTCTCCCTCCAACGAGCTCGCTTCCCGACCTATACCTCCGGAAAACGTGTCAGGGAGCATGCCAGGAGTGTGGGTTGAAGTCCTCGGAGCACGAGACCCGAAGATCGAAAGACTTATGACCAATACGGAGCAAAGGGAAGAAACCGTCGGGGGACCGCTTTTTACCCCAGGACGAGAAAACTGAGTCCGGGGCATTCCCGCTCGCGTTTTCTTGGGACGAGCACCGGAAGTCCTCGAGCTCAGCCCGTTTCCTTCGCTGCAAGTGCATTTCCAGTGGTTTCTGACACCGGACGAGCGTTCGCCACTCGTTGGAAGCTTCGGCCATCTTTTGGACCGTTTTGGGTCGCACCACAGTTCTCCCTCCAACGAGCTCGCTTCCCGACCTATACCTCCGGAAAACGTGTCAGGGAGCATGCCAGGAGTGTGGGTTGAAGTCCTCGGAGCACGAGACCCGAAGATCGAAAGACTTATGACCAATACGGAGCAAAGGGAAGAAACCGTCGGGGGACCGCTTTTTACCCCAGGACGAGAAAACTGAGTCCGGGGCATTCCCGCTCGCGTTTTCTTGGGACGAGCACCGGAAGTCCTCGAGCTCAGCCCGTTTCCTTCGCTGCAAGTGCATTTCCAGTGGTTTCTGACACCGGACGAGCGTTCGCCACTCGTTGGAAGCTTCGGCCATCTTTTGGACCGTTTTGGGTCGCACCACAGTTCTCCCTCCAACGAGCTCGCTTCCCGACCTATACCTCCGGAAAACGTGTCAGGGAGCATGCCAGGAGTGTGGGTTGAAGTCCTCGGAGCACGAGACCCGAAGATCGAAAGACTTATGACCAATACGGAGCAAAGGGAAGAAACCGTCGGGGGACCGCTTTTTACCCCAGGACGAGAAAACTGAGTCCGGGGCATTCCCGCTCGCGTTTTCTTGGGACGAGCACCGGAAGTCCTCGAGCTCAGCCCGTTTCCTTCGCTGCAAGTGCATTTCCAGTGGTTTCTGACACCGGACGAGCGTTCGCCACTCGTTGGAAGCTTCGGCCATCTTTTGGACCGTTTTGGGTCGCACCACAGTTCTCCCTCCAACGAGCTCGCTTCCCGACCTATACCTCCGGAAAACGTGTCAGGGAGCATGCCAGGAGTGTGGGTTGAAGTCCTCGGAGCACGAGACCCGAACATCGAAAGACTTATGACCAATACGGAGCAAAGGGAAGAAACCGTCGGGGGACCGCTTTTTACCCCAGGACGAGAAAACTGAGTCCGGGGCATTCCCGCTCGCGTTTTCTTGGGACGAGCACCGGAAGTCCTCGAGCTCAGCCCGTTTCCTTCGCTGCAAGTGCATTTCCAGTGGTTTCTGACACCGGACGAGCGTTCGCCACTCGTTGGAAGCTTCGGCCATCTTTTGGACCGTTTTGGGTCGCACCACAGTTCTCCCTCCAACGAGCTCGCTTCCCGACCTATACCTCCGGAAAACGTGTCAGGGAGCATGCCAGGAGTGTGGGTTGAAGTCCTCGGAGCACGAGACTCGAAGATCGAAAGACTTATGACCAATACGGAGCAAAGGGAAGAAACCGTCGGGGGACCGCTTTTTACCCCAGGACGAGAAAACTGAGTCCGGGGCATTCCCGCTCGCGTTTTCTTGGGACGAGCACCGGAAGTCCACGAGCTCAGCCCGTTTCCTTCGCTGCAAGTGCATTTCCAGTGGTTTCTGACACCGGACGAGCGTTCGCCACTCGTTGGAAGCTTCGGCCATCTTTTGGACCGTTTTGGGTCGCACCACAGTTCTCCCTCCAACGAGCTCGCTTCCCGACCTATACCTCCGGAAAACGCGTCAGGGAGCATGCCAGGAGTGTGGGTTGAAGTCCTCGGAGCACGAGACCCGAAGATCGAAAGACTTATGACCAATACGGAGCAAAGGGAAGAAACCGTCGGGGGACCGCTTTTTACCCCAGGACGAGAAAACTGAGTCCGGGGCATTCCCGCTCGCGTTTTCTTGGGACGAGCACCGGAAGTCCTCGAGCTCAGCCCGTTTCCTTCGCTGCAAGTGCATTTCCAGTGGTTTCTGACACCGGACGAGCGTTCGCCACTCGTTGGAAGCTTCGGCCATCTTTTGGACCGTTTTGGGTCGCACCACAGTTCTCCCTCCAACGAGCTCGCTTCCCGACCTATACCTCCGGAAAACGTGTCAGGGAGCATGCCAGGAGTGTGGGTTGAAGTCCTCGGAGCACGAGACCCGAAGATCGAAAGACTTATGACCAATACGGAGCAAAGGGAAGAAACCGTCGGGGGACCGCTTTTTACCCCAGGACGAGAAAACTGAGTCCGGGGCATTCCCGCTCGCGTTTTCTTGGGACGAGCACCGGAAGTCCTCGAGCTCAGCCCGTTTCCTTCGCTGCAAGTGCATTTCCAGTTGTTTCTGACACCGGACGAGCGTTCGCCACTCGTTGGAAGCTTCGGCCATCTTTTGGACCGTTTTGGGTCGCACCACAGTTCTCCCTCCAACGAGCTCGCTTCCCGACCTATACCTCCGGAAAACGTGTCAGGGAGCATGCCAGGAGTGTGGGTTGAAGTCCTCGGAGCACGAGACCGGAAGATCGAAAGACTTATGACCAATACGGAGCAAAGGGAAGAAACCGTCGGGGGACCGCTTTTTACCCCAGGACGAGAAAACTGAGTCCGGGGCATTCCCGCTCGCGTTTTCTTGGGACGAGCACCGGAAGTCCTCGAGCTCAGCCCGTTTCCTTCGCTGCAAGTGCATTTCCAGTGGTTTCTGACACCGGACGAGCGTTCGCCACTCGTTGGAAGCTTCGGCCATCTTATGGACCGTTTTGGGTCGCACCACAGTTCTCCCTCCAACGAGCTCGCTTCCCGACCTATACCTCCGGAAAACGTGTCAGGGAGCATGCCAGGAGTGTGGGTTGAAGTCATCGAAGCACGAGACCCGAAGATCGAAAGACTTATGACCAATACGAAGCAAAGGAAAGAAACCGTCGGGGGACCGCTTTTTACCCCAGGACGAGAAAACTGAGTCCGGGGCATTCCCGCTCGCGTTTTCTTGGGACGAGCATCGGAAGTCCTCGAGCTCAGCCCGTTTCCTTCGCTGCAAGTGCATTTCCAGTGGTTTCTGACACCGGACGAGCGTTCGCCACTCGTTGGAAGCTTCGGCCATCTTTTGGACCGTTTTGGGTCGCACCACAGTTCTCCCTCCAACGAGCTCGCTTCCCGACCTATACCTCCGGAAAACGTGTCAGGGAGCATGCCAGGAGTGTGGGTTGAAGTCCTCGGAGCACGAGACCCGAAGATCGAAAGACTTATGACCAATACGGAGCAAAGGGAAGAAACCGTCGGGGGACCGCTTTTTACCCCAGGACGAGAAAACAGAGTCCGGGGCATTCCCGCTCGCGTTTTCTTGGGACGAGCACCGGAAGTCCTCGAGCTCAGCCCGTTTCCTTCGCTGCAAGTGCATTTCCAGTGGTTTCTGACACCGGACGAGCGTTCGCCACTCGTTGGAAGCTTCGGCCATCTTTTGGACCGTTTTGGGTCGCACCACAGTTCTCCCTCCAACGAGCTCGCTTCCCGACCTATACCTCCGGAAAACGTGTCAGGGAGCATGCCAGGAGTGTGGGTTGAAGTCCTCGGAGCACGAGACCCGAAGATCGAAAGACTTATGACCAATACGGAGCAAAGGGAAGAAACCGTCGGGGGACCGCTTTTTACCCCAGGAGGAGAAAACTGAGTCCGGGGCATTCCCGCTCGCGTTTTCTTGGGACGAGCACCGGAAGTCCTCGAGCTCAGCCCGTTTCCTTCGCTGCAAGTGCATTTCCAGTGGTTTCTGACACCGGACGAGCGTTCGCCACTCGTTGGAAGCTTCGGCCATCTTTTGGACCGTTTTGGGTCGCACCACATTTCTCCCTCCAACGAGCTCGCTTCCCGACCTATACCTCCGGAAAACGTGTCAGGGAGCATGCCAGGAGTGTGGGTTGAAGTCCTCGGAGCACGAGACCCGAAGATCGAAAGACTTATGACCAATACGGTGCAAAGGGAAGAAACCGTCGGGGGACCGCTTTTTACCCCAGGACGAGAAAACTGAGTCCGGGGCATTCCCGCTCGCGTTTTCTTTGGACGAGCACCGGAAGTCCTCGAGCTCAGCCCGTTTCCTTCGCTGCAAGTGCATTTCCAGTGGTTTCTGACACCGGACGAGCGTTCGCCACTCGTTGGAAGCTTCGGCCATCTTTTGGACCGTTTTGGGTCGCACCACAGTTCTCCCTCCAACGAGCTCGCTTCCCGACCTATACCTCCGGAAAACGTGTCAGGGAGCATGCCAGGAGTGTGGGTTGAAGTCCTCGGAGCACGAGACCCGAAGATCGAAAGACTTATGACCAATACGGAGCAAAGGGAAGAAACCGTCGGGGGACCGCTTTTTACCCCAGGACGAGAAAACTGAGTCCGGGGCATTCCCGCTCGCGTTTTCTTGGGACGAGCACCGGAAGTCCTCGAGCTCAGCCCGTTTCCTTCGCTGCAAGTGCATTTCCAGTTGTTTCTGACACCGGACGAGCGTTCGCCACTCGTTGGAAGCTTCGGCCATCTTTTGGACCGTTTTGGGTCGCACCACAGTTCTCCCTCCAACGAGCTCGCTTCCCGACCTATACCTCCGGAAAACGTGTCAGGGAGCATGCCAGGAGTGTGGGTTGAAGTCCTCGGAGCACGAGACCCGAAGATCGAAAGACTTATGACCAATACGGAGCAAAGGGAAGAAACCGTCGGGGGACCGCTTTTTACCCCAGGACGAGAAAACTGAGTCCGGGGCATTCCCGCTCGCGTTTTCTTGGGACGAGCACCGGAAGTCCTCGAGCTCAGCCCGTTTCCTTCGCTGCAAGTGCATTTCCAGTGGTTTCTGACACCGGACGAGCGTTCGCCACTCGTTGGAAGCTTCGGCCATCTTTTGGACCGTTTTGGGTCGCACCACAGTTCTCCCTCCAACGAGCTCGCTTCCCGACCTATACCTACGGAAAACGTGTCAGGGAGCATGCCAGGAGTGTGGGTTGAAGTCCTCGGAGCACGAGACCCGAAGATCGAAAGACTTATGACCAATACGGAGCAAAGGGAAGAAACCGTCGGGGGACCGCTTTTTACCCCAGGACGAGAAAACTGAGTCCGGGGCATTCCCGCTCGCGTTTTCTTGGGACGAGCACCGGAAGTCCTCGAGCTCAGCCCGTTTCCTTCGCTGCAAGTGCATTTCCAGTGGTTTCTGACACCGGACGAGCGTTCGCCACTCGTTGGAAGCTTCGGCCATCTTTTGGACCGTTTTGGGTCGCACCACAGTTCTCCCTCCAACGAGCTCGCTTCCCGACCTATACCTCCGGAAAACGTGTCAGGGAGCATGCCAGGAGTGTGGGTTGAAGTCCTCGGAGCACGAGACCCGAAGATCGAAAGACTTTTGACCAATACGGAGCAAAGGGAAGAAACCGTCGGGGGACCGCTTTTTACCCCAGGACGAGAAAACTGAGTCCGGGGCATTCCCGCTCGCGTTTTCTTGGGACGAGCACCGGAAGTCCTCGAGCTCAGCCCGTTTCCTTCGCTGCAAGTGCATTTCCAGTGGTTTCTGACACCGGACGAGCGTTCGCCACTCGTTGGAAGCTTCGGCCATCTTTTGGACCGTTTTGGGTCGCACCACAGTTCTCCCTCCAACGAGCTCGCTTCCCCACCTATACCTCCGGAAAACGTGTCAGGGAGCATGCCAGGAGTGTGGGTTGAAGTCCTCGGAGCACGAGACCCGAAGATCGAAAGACTTATGACCAATACGGAGCAAAGGGAAGAAACCGTCGGGGGACCGCTTTTTACCCCAGGACGAGAAAACTGAGTCCGGGGCATTCCCGCTCGCGTTTTCTTGGGACGAGCACCGGAAGTCCTCGAGCTCAGCCCGTTTCCTTCGCTGCAAGTGCATTTCCAGTGGTTTCTGACACCGGACGAGCGTTCGCCACTCGTTGGAAGCTTCGGCCATCTTTTGGACCGTTTTGGGTCGCACCACAGTTCTCCCTCCAACGAGCTCGCTTCCCGACCTATACCTTCGGAAAACGTGTCAGGGAGCATGCCAGGAGTGTGGGTTGAAGTCCTCGGAGCACGAGACCCGAAGATCGAAAGACTTATGACCAATACGGAGCAAAGGGAAGAAACCGTCGGGGGACCGCTTTTTACCCCAGGACGAGAAAACTGAGTCCGGGGCTTCCCGGTCGCGTTTTCTTGGGACGAGCACCGGAAGTCCTCGAGCTCAGCCCGTTTCCTTCGCTGCAAGTGCATTTCCAGTGGTTTCTGACACCGGACGAGCGTTCGCCACTCGTTGGAAGCTTCGGCCATCTTTTGGACCGTTTTGGGTCGCACCACAGTTCTCCCTCCAACGAGCTCGCTTCCCGACCTATACCTTCGGAAAACGTGTCAGGGAGCATGCCAGGAGTGTGGGTTGAAGTCCTCGGAGCACGAGACCCGAAGATCGAAAGACTTATGACCAATACGGAGCAAAGGGAAGAAACCGTCGGGGGACCGCTTTTTACCCCAGGACGAGAAAACTGAGTCCGGGGCTTCCCGGTCGCGTTTTCTTGGGACGAGCACCGGAAGTCCTCGAGCTCAGCCCGTTTCCTTCGCTGCAAGTGCATTTCCAGTGGTTTCTGACACCGGACGAGTGTTCGCCACTCGTTGGAAGCTTCGGCCATCTTTTGGACCGTTTTGGGTCGCACCACAGTTCTCCCTCCAACGAGCTCGCTTCCCGACCTATACCTCCGGAAAACGTGTCAGGGAGCATGCCAGGAGTGTGGGTTGAAGTCCTCGGAGCACGAGACCGGAAGATCGAAAGACTTATGACCAATACGGAGCAAAGGGAAGAAACCGTCGGGGGACCGCTTTTTACCCCAGGACGAGAAAACTGAGTCCGGGGCATTCCCGGTCGCGTTTTCTTGGGACGAGCACCGGAAGTCCTCGAGCTCAGCCCGTTTCCTTCGCTGCAAGTGCATTTCCATTGGTTTCTGACACCGGACGAGCGTTCGCCACTCGTTGGAAGCTTCGGCCATCTTTTGGACCGTTTTGGGTCGCACCACAGTTCTCCCTCCAACGAGCGCGCTTCCCGACCTATACCTCCGGAAAACGTGTCAGGGAGCATGCCAGGAGTGTGGGTTGAAGTCCTCGGAGCACGAGACCGGAAGATCGAAAGACTTATGACCAATACGGAGCAAAGGGAAGAAACCGTCGGGGGACCGCTTTTTACCCCAGGACGAGAAAACTGAGTCCGGGGCATTCCCGCTCGCGTTTTCTTGGGACGAGCACCGGAAGTCCTCGAGCTCAGCCCGTTTCCTTCGCTGCAAGTGCATTTCCAGTGGTTTCTGACACCGGACGAGCGTTCGCCACTCGTTGGAAGCTTCGGCCATCTTTTGGACCGTTTTGGGTCGCACCACAGTTCTCCCTCCAACGAGCTCGCTTCCCGACCTATACCTCCGGAAAACGTGTCAGGGAGCATGCCAGGAGTGTGGGTTGAAGTCCTCGGAGCACGAGACCCGAAGATCGAAAGACTTATGACCAATACGGAGCAAAGGGAAGAAACCGTCGGGGGACCGCTTTTTACCCCAGGACGAGAAAACTGAGTCCGGGGCATTCCCGCTCGCGTTTTCTTGGGACGAGCACCGGAAGTCCTCGAGCTCAGCCCGTTTCCTTCGCTGCAAGTGCATTTCCAGTGGTTTCTGACACCGGACGAGCGTTCGCCACTCGTTGGAAGCTTCGGCCATCTTTTGGACCGTTTTGGGTCGCACCACAGTTCTCCCTCCAACGAGCTCGCTTCCCGACCTATACCTTCGGAAAACGTGTCAGGGAGCATGCCAGGAGTGTGGGTTGAAGTCCTCGGAGCACGAGACCCGAAGATCGAAAGACTTATGACCAATACGGAGCAAAGGGAAGAAACCGTCGGGGGACCGCTTTTTACCCCAGGACGAGAAAACTGAGTCCGGGGCTTCCCGGTCGCGTTTTCTTGGGACGAGCACCGGAAGTCCTCGAGCTCAGCCCGTTTCCTTCGCTGCAAGTGCATTTCCAGTGGTTTCTGACACCGGACGAGCGTTCGCCACTCGTTGGAAGCTTCGGCCATCTTTTGGACCGTTTTGGGTCGCACCACAGTTCTCCCTCCAACGAGCTCGCTTCCCGACCTATACCTCCGGAAAACGTGTCAGGGAGCATGCCAGGAGTGTGGGTTGAAGTCCTCGGAGCACGAGACCGGAAGATCGAAAGACTTATGACCAATACGGAGCAAAGGGAAGAAACCGTCGGGGGACCGCTTTTTACCCCAGGACGAGAAAACTGAGTCCGGGGCATTCCCGGTCGCGTTTTCTTGGGACGAGCACCGGAAGTCCTCGAGCTCAGCCCGTTTCCTTCGCTGCAAGTGCATTTCCATTGGTTTCTGACACCGGACGAGCGTTCGCCACTCGTTGGAAGCTTCGGCCATCTTTTGGACCGTTTTGGGTCGTACCACAGTTCTCCCTCCAACGAGCGCGCTTCCCGACCTATACCTCCGGAAAACGTATCAGGGAGCATGCCAGGAGTGTGGGTTGAAGTCCTCGGAGCACGAGACCGGAAGATCGAAAGACTTATGACCAATACGGAGCAAAGGGAAGAAACCGTCGGGGGACCGCTTTTTACCCCAGGACGAGAAAACTGAGTCCGGGGCATTCCCGCTCGCGTTTTCTTGGGACGAGCACCGGAAGTCCTCGAGCTCAGCCCGTTTCCTTCGCTGCAAGTGCATTTCCAGTGGTTTCTGACACCGGACGAGCGTTCGCCACTCGTTGGAAGCTTCGGCCATCTTTTGGACCGTTTTGGGTCGCACCACAGTTCTCCCTCCAACGAGCTCGCTTCCCGACCTATACCTCCGGAAAACGTGTCAGGGAGCATGCCAGGAGTGTGGGTTGAAGTCCTCGGAGCACGAGACCCGAAGATCGAAAGACTTATGACCAATACGAAGCAAAGGGAAGAAACCGTCGGGGGACCGCTTTTTACCCCAGGACGAGAAAACTGAGTCCGGGGCATTCCCGCTCGCGTTTTCTTGGGACGAGCACCGGAAGTCCTCGAGCTCAGCCCGTTTCCTTCGCTGCAAGTGCATTTCCAGTGGTTTCTGACACCGGACGAGCGTTCGCCACTCGTTGGAAGCTTCGGCCATCTTTTGGACCGTTTTGGGTCGCACCACAGTTCTCCCTCCAACGAGCTCGCTTCCCGACCTATACCTTCGGAAAACGTGTCAGGGAGCATGCCAGGAGTGTGGGTTGAAGTCCTCGGAGCACGAGACCCGGAGATCGAAAGACTTATGACCAATACGGAGCAAAGGGAAGAAACCGTCGGGGGACCGCTTTTTACCCCAGGACGAGAAAACTGAGTCCGGGGCTTCCCGGTCGCGTTTTCTTGGGACGAGCACCGGAAGTCCTCGAGCTCAGCCCGTTTCCTTCGCTGCAAGTGCATTTCCAGTGGTTTCTGACACCGGACGAGCGTTCGCCACTCGTTGGAAGCTTCGGCCATCTTTTGGACCGTTTTGGGTCGCACCACAGTTCTCCCTCCAACGAGCGCGCTTCCCGACCTATACCTCCGGAAAACGTGTCAGGGAGCATGCCAGGAGTGTGGGTTGAAGTCCTCGGAGCACGAGACCGGAAGATCGAAAGACTTATGACCAATACGGAGCAAAGGGAAGAAACCGTCGAGGGACCGCTTTTTACCCCAGGACGAGAAAACTGAGTCCGGGGCATTCCCGCTCGCGTTTTCTTGGGACGAGCACCGGAAGTCCTCGAGCTCAGCTCGTTTCCTTCGCTGCAAGTGCATTTCCAGTGGTTTCTGACACCGGACGAGCGTTCGCCACTCGTTGGAAGCTTCGGCCATCTTTTGGACCGTTTTGGGTCGCACCACAGTTCTCCCTCCAACGAGCTCGCTTCCCGACCTATACCTCCGGAAAACGTGTCAGGGAGCATGCCAGGAGTGTGGGTTGAAGTCCTCGGAGCACGAGACCCGAAGATCGAAAGACTTATGACCAATACGGAGCAAAGGGAAGAAACCGTCGGGGGACCGCTTTTTACCCCAGGACGAGAAAACTAAGTCCGGGGCATTCCCGCTCGCGTTTTCTTGGGACGAGCACCGGAAGTCCTCGAGCTCAGCCCGTTTCCTTCGCTGCAAGTGCATTTCCAGTGGTTTCTGACACCGGACGAGCGTTCGCCACTCGTTGGAAGCTTCGGCCATCTTTTGGACCGTTTTGGGTCGCACCACAGTTCTCCCTCCAACGAGCTCGCTTCCCGACCTATACCTCCGGAAAACGTGTCAGGGAGCATGCCAGGAGTGTGGGTTGAAGTCCTCGGAGCACGAGACCCGAAGATCGAAAGACTTATGACCAATACGGAGCAAAGGGAAGAAACCGTCGGGGGACCGCTTTTTACCCCAGGACGAGAAAACTGAGTCCGGGGCATTCCCGCTCGCGTTTTCTTGGGACGAGCACCGGAAGTCCTCGAGCTCAGCCCGTTTCCTTCGCTGCAAGTGCATTTCCAGTGGTTTCTGACACCGGACGAGCGTTCGCCACTCGTTGGAAGCTTCGGCCATCTTTTGGACCGTTTTGGGTCGCACCACAGTTCTCCCTCCAACGAGCTCGCTTCCCGACCTATACCTCCGGAAAACGTGTCAGGGAGCATGCCAGGAGTGTGGGTTGAAGTCCTCGGAGCACGAGACCCGAAGATCGAAAGACTTATGACCAATACGGAGCAAAGGGAAGAAACCGTCGGGGGACCGCTTTTTACCCCAGGACGAGAAAACTGAGTCCGGGGCATTCCCGCTCGCGTTTTCTTGGGACGAGCACCGGAAGTCCTCGAGCTCAGCCCGTTTCCTTCGCTGCAAGTGCATTTCCAGTGGTTTCTGACACCGGACGAGCGTTCGCCACTCGTTGGAAGCTTCGGCCATCTTTTGGACCGTTTTGGGTCGCACCACAGTTCTCCCTCCAACGAGCTCGCTTCCCGACCTATACCTTCGGAAAACGTGTCAGGGAGCATGCCAGGAGTGTGGGTTGAAGTCCTCGGAGCACGAGACCCGGAGATCGAAAGACTTATGACCAATACGGAGCAAAGGGAAGAAACCGTCGGGGGACCGCTTTTTACCCCAGGACGAGAAAACTGAGTCCGGGGTTTCCCGGTCGCGTTTTCTTGGGACGAGCACCGGAAGTCCTCGAGCTCAGCCCGTTTCCTTCGCTGCAAGTGCATTTCCAGTGGTTTCTGACACCGGACGAGCGTTCGCCACTCGTTGGAAGCTTCGGCCATCTTTTGGACCGTTTTGGGTCGCACCACAGTTCTCCCTCCAACGAGCGCGCTTCCCGACCTATACCTCCGGAAAACGTGTCAGGGAGCATGCCAGGAGTGTGGGTTGAAGTCCTCGGAGCACGAGACCGGAAGATCGAAAGACTTATGACCAATACGGAGCAAAGGGAAGAAACCGTCGAGGGACCGCTTTTTACCCCAGGACGAGAAAACTGAGTCCGGGGCATTCCCGCTCGCGTTTTCTTGGGACGAGCACCGGAAGTCCTCGAGCTCAGCTCGTTTCCTTCGCTGCAAGTGCATTTCCAGTGGTTTCTGACACCGGACGAGCGTTCGCCACTCGTTGGAAGCTTCGGCCATCTTTTGGACCGTTTTGGGTCGCACCACAGTTCTCCCTCCAACGAGCTCGCTTCCCGACCTATACCTCCGGAAAACGTGTCAGGGAGCATGCCAGGAGTGTGGGTTGAAGTCCTCGGAGCACGAGACCCGAAGATCGAAAGACTTATGACCAATACGGAGCAAAGGGAAGAAACCGTCGGGGGACCGCTTTTTACCCCAGGACGAGAAAACTAAGTCCGGGGCATTCCCGCTCGCGTTTTCTTGGGACGAGCACCGGAAGTCCTCGAGCTCAGCCCGTTTCCTTCGCTGCAAGTGCATTTCCAGTGGTTTCTGACACCGGACGAGCGTTCGCCACTCGTTGGAAGCTTCGGCCATCTTTTGGACCGTTTTGGGTCGCACCACAGTTCTCCCTCCAACGAGCTCGCTTCCCGACCTATACCTCCGGAAAACGTGTCAGGGAGCATGCCAGGAGTGTGGGTTGAAGTCCTCGGAGCACGAGACCCGAAGATCGAAAGACTTATGACCAATACGGAGCAAAGGGAAGAAACCGTCGGGGGACCGCTTTTTACCCCAGGACGAGAAAACTGAGTCCGGGGCATTCCCGCTCGCGTTTTCTTGGGACGAGCACCGGAAGTCCTCGAGCTCAGCCCGTTTCCTTCGCTGCAAGTGCATTTCCAGTGGTTTCTGACACCTGACGAGCGTTCGCCACTCGTTGGAAGCTTCGGCCATCTTTTGGACCGTTTTGGGTCGCACCACAGTTCTCCCTCCAACGAGCTCGCTTCCCGACCTATACCTCCGGAAAACGTGTCAGGGAGCATGCCAGGAGTGTGGGTTGAAGTCCTCGGAGCACGAGACCCGAAGATCGAAAGACTTATGACCAATACGGAGCAAAGGGAAGAAACCGTCGGGGGACCGCTTTTTACCCCAGGACGAGAAAACTGAGTCCGGGGCATTCCCGCTCGCGTTTTCTTGGGACGAGCACCGGAAGTCCTCGAGCTCAGCCCGTTTCCTTCGCTGCAAGTGCATTTCCAGTGGTTTCTGACACCGGACGAGCGTTCGCCACCCGTTGGAAGCTCGGCCATCTTTTGGACCGTTTTGGGTCGCACCACAGTTCTCCCTCCAACGAGCTCGCTTCCCGACCTATACCTCCGGAAAACGTGTCAGGGAGCATGCCAGGAGTGTGGGTTGAAGTCCTCGGAGCACGAGACCCGAAGATCGAAAGACTTATGACCAATACGGAGCAAAGGGAAGAAACCGTCGGGGGACCGCTTTTTACCCCAGGACGAGAAAACTGAGTCCGGGGCATTCCCGCTCGCGTTTTCTTGGGACGAGCACCGAAAGTCCTCGAGCTCAGCCCGTTTCCTTCGCTGCAAGTGCATTTCCAGTGGTTTCTGACACCGGACGAGCGTTCGCCACTCGTTGGAAGCTTCGGCCATCTTTTGGACCGTTTTGGGTCGCACCACAGTTCTCCCTCCAACGAGCTCGCTTCCCGACCTATACCTCCGGAAAACGTGTCAGGGAGCATGCAAGGAGTGTGGGTTGAAGTCCTCGGAGCACGAGACCCGAAGATCGAAAGACTTATGACCAATACGGAGCAAAGGGAAGAAACTGTCGGGGGACCGCTTTTTACCCCAGGACGAGAAAACTGAGTCCGGGGCATTCCCGCTCGCGTTTTCTTGGGACGAGCACCGGAAGTCCTCGAGCTCAGCCCGTTTCCTTCGCTGCAAGTGCATTTCCAGTGGTTTCTGACACCGGACGAGCGTTCGCCACTCGTTGGAAGCTTCGGCCATCTTTTGGACCGTTTTGGGTCGCACCACAGTTCTCCCTCCAACGAGCTCGCTTCCCGACCTATACCTCCGGAAAACGTGTCAGGGAGCATGCCAGGAGTGTGGGTTGAAGTCCTCGGAGCACGAGACCCGAAGATCGAAAGACTTATGACCAATACGGAGCAAAGGGAAGAAACCGTCGGGGGACCGCTTTTTACCCCAGGACGAGAAAACTGAGTCCGGGGCATTCCCGCTCGCGTTTTCTTGGGACGAGCACCGGAAGTCCTCGAGCTCAGCCCGTTTCCTTCGCTGCAAGTGCATTTCCAGTGGTTTCTGACACCGGACGAGCGTTCGCCACTCGTTGGAAGCTTCGGCCATCTTTTGGACCGTTTTGGGTCGCACCACAGTTCTCCCTCCAACGAGCTCGCTTCCCGACCTATACCTCCGGAAAACGTGTCAGGGAGCATGCCAGGAGTGTGGGTTGAAGTCCTCGGAGCACGAGACCCGAAGTTCGAAAGACTTATGACCAATACGGAGCAAAGGGAAGAAACCGTCGAGGGACCGCTTTTTACCCCAGGACGAGAAAACTGAGTCCGGGGCATTCCCGCTCGCGTTTTCTTGGGACGAGCACCGGAAGTCCTCGAGCTCAGCCCGTTTCCTTCGCTGCAAGTGCATTTCCAGTGGTTTCTGACACCGGACGAGCGTTCGCCACTCGTTGGAAGCTTCGGCCATCTTTTGGACCGTTTTTGGTCGCACCACAGTTCTCCCTCGAACGAGCTCGCTTCCCGACCTATACCTCCGGAAAACGTGTCAGGGAGCATGCCAGGAGTGTGGGTTGAAGTCCACGGAGCACGAGACCCGAAGATCGAAAGACTTATGACCAATACGGAGCAAAGGGAAGAAACCGTCGGGGGACCGCTTTTTACCCCAGGACGAGAAAACTGAGTCCGGGGCATTCCCGCTCGCGTTTTCTTGGGACGAGCACCGGAAGTCCTCGAGCTCAGCCCGTCTCCTTCGCTGCAAGTGCATTTCCAGTGGTTTCTGACACCGGACGAGCGTTCGCCACTCGTTGGAAGCTTCGGCCATCTTTTGGACCGTTTTGGGTCGCACCACAGTTCTCCCTCCAACGAGCTCGCTTCCCGACCTATACCTCCGGAAAACGTGTCAGGGAGCATGCCAGGAGTGTGGGTTGAAGTCCTCGGAGCACGAGACCCGAAGATCGAAAGACTTTTGACCAATACGGAGCAAAGGGAAGAAACCGTCGGGGGACCGCTTTTTACCCCAGGACGAGAAAACTGAGTCCGGGGCATTCCCGCTCGCGTTTTCTTTGGACGAACGCCGGAAGTCCTCGACCTCAGCCCGTTTCCTTCGCTGCAAGTGCATTTCCAGTGGTTTCTGACACCGGACGAGCGTTCGCCACTCGTTGGAAGCTTCGGCCATCTTTTGGACCGTTTTGGGTCGCACCACAGTTCTCCCTCCAACGAGCTCGCTTCCTGACCTATACCTCCGGAAAACGTGTCAGGGAGCATGCCAGGAGTGTGGGTTGAAGTCCTCGGAGCACGAGACCCGAAGATCGAATGACTTATGACCAATACGGAGCAAAGGGAAGAAACCGTCGGGGGACCGCTTTTTACCCCAGGACGAGAAAACTGAGTCCGGGGCATTCCCGCTCGCGTTTTCTTGGGACGAGCACCGGAAGTCCTCGAGCTCAGCCCGTTTCCTTCGCTGCAAGTGCATTTCCAGTGGTTTCTGACACCGGACGAGCGTTCGCCACTCGTTGGAAGCTTCTGCCATCTTTTGGACCGTTTTGGGTCGCACCGCAGTTCTCCCTCCAACGAGCTCGCTTCCCGACCTATACCTCCGGAAAACGTGTCAGGGAGCATGCCAGGAGTGTGGGTTGAAGTCCTCGGAGCACGAGACCCGAAGATCGAAAGACTTATGACCAATACGGAGCAAAGGGAAGAAACCGTCGGGGGACCGCTTTTTACCCCAGGACGAGAAAACTGAGTCCGGGGCATTCCCGCTCGCGTTTTCTTGGGACGAGCACCGGAAGTCCTCGAGCTCAGCCCGTTTCCTTCGCTGCAAGTGCATTTCCAGTGGTTTCTGACACCGGACGAGCGTTCGCCACTCGTTGGAAGCTTCGGCCATCTTTTGGACCGTTTTGGGTCGCACCACAGTTCTCCCTCCAACGAGCTCGCTTCCGGACCTATACCTCCGGAAAACGTGTCAGGGAGCATGCCAGCAGTGTGGGTTGAAGTCCTCGGAGCACGAGACCCGAAGATCGAAAGACTTATGACCAATACGGAGCAAAGGGAAGAAACCGTCGGGGGACCGCTTTTTACCCCAGGACGAGAAAACTGAGTCCGGGGCATTCCCGCTCGCGTTTTCTTGGGACGTGCACCGGAAGTCCTCGAGCTCAGCCCGTTTGCTTCGCTGCAAGTGCATTTCCAGTGGTTTCTGACACCGGACGAGCGTTCGCCACTCGTTGGAAGCTTCGGCCATCTTTTGGACCGTTTTGGGTCGCACCACAGTTCTCCCTCCAACGAGCTCGCTTCCCGACCTATACCTCCGGAAAACGTGTCAGGGAGCATGCCAGGAGTGTGGGTTGAAGTCCTCGGAGCACGAGACCCGAAGATCGAAAGACTTATGACCAATACGGAGCAAAGGGAAGAAACCGTCGGGGGACCGCTTTTTACCCCAGGACGAGAAAACTGAGTCCGGGGCATTCCCGCTCGCGTTTTCTTGGGACGAGCACCGGAAGTCCTCGAGCTCAGCCCGTTTCCTTCGCTGCAAGTGCATTTCCAGTGGTTTCTGACACGGGACGAGCGTTCGCCGCTCGTTGGAAGCTTCGGCCATCTTTTGGACCGTTTTGGGTCGCACCACAGTTCTCCCTCCAACGAGCTCGCTTCCCGACCTATACCTCCGGAAAACGTGTCAGGGAGCATGCCAGGAGTGTGGGTTGAAGTCCTCGGAGCACGAGACCCGAAGATCGAAAGACTTATGACCAATACGGAGCAAAGGGAAGAAACCGTCGGGGGACCGCTTTTTACCCCAGGACGAGAAAACTGAGTCCGGGGCATTCCCGCTCGCGTTTTCTTGGGACGAGCACCGGAAGTCCTCGAGCTCAGCCCGTTTCCTTCGCTGCAAGTGAATTTCCAGTGGTTTCTGACACCGGACGAGCGTTCGCCACTCGTTGGAAGCTTCGGCCATCTTTTGGACCGTTTTGGGTCGCACCACAGTTCTCCCTCCAACGAGCTCGCTTCCCGACCTATACCTCCGGAAAACGTGTCAGGGAGCATGCCAGGAGTGTGGGTTGAAGTCCTCGGAGCACGAGACCCGAAGATCGAAAGACTTATGACCAATACGGAGCAAAGGGAAGACACCGTCGGGGGACCGCTTTTTACCCCAGGACGAGAAAACTTAGTCCGGGGCATTCCCGCTCGCGTTTTCTTGGGACGAGCACCGGAAGTCCTCGAGCTCAGCCCGTTTCCTTCGCTGCAAGTGCATTTCCAGTGGTTTCTGACACCGGACGAGCGTTCGCCACTGGTTGGAAGCTTCGGCCATCTTTTGGACCGTTTTGGGTCGCACCACAGTTCTCCCTCCAACGAGCTCGCTTCCCGACCTATACCTCCGGAAAACGTGTCAGGGAGCATGCCAGCAGTGTGGGTTGAAGTCCTCGGAGCACGAGACCCGAAGATCGAAAGACTTATGACCAATACGGAGCAAAGGGAAGAAACCGTCGGGGGACCGCTTTTTACCCCAGGACGAGAAAACTGAGTCCGGGGCATTCCCGCTCGCGTTTTCTTGGGACGAGCACCGGAAGTCCTCGAGCTCAGCCCGTTTCCTTCGCTGCAAGTGCATTTCCAGTGGTTTCTGACACCGGACGAGCGTTCGCCACTCGTTGGAAGCTTCGGCCATCTTTTGGACCGTTTTGGGTCGCACCACAGTTCTCCCTCCAACGAGCTCGCTTCCCGACCTATACCTCCGGAAAACGTGTCAGGGAGCATGCCAGGAGTGTGGGTTGAAGTCCTCGGAGCACGAGACCCGAAGATCGAAAGACTTATGACCAATACGGAGCAAAGGGAAGAAACCGTCGGGGGACCGCTTTTTACCCCAGGACGAGAAAACTGAGTCCGGGGCATTCCCGCTCGCGTTTTCTTGGGAAGAGCACCGGAAGTCCTCGAGCTCAGCCCGTTTCCTTCGCTGCAAGTGCATTTCCAGTGGTTTCTGACACCGGACGAGCGTTCGCCACTCGTTGGAAGCTTCGGCCATCTTTTGGACCGTTTTGGGTCGCACCACAGTTCTCCCTCCAACGAGCTCGCTTCCCGACCTATACCTCCGGAAAACGTGTCAGGGAGCATGCCAGCAGTGTGGGTTGAAGTCCTCGGAGCACGAGACCCGAAGATCGAAAGACTTATGACCAATACGGAGCAAAGGGAAGAAACCGTCGGGGGACCGCTTTTTACCCCAGGACGAGAAAACTGAGTCCGGGGCATTCCCGCTCGCGTTTTCTTGGGACGTGCACCGGAAGTCCTCGAGCTCAGCCCGTTTGCTTCGCTGCAAGTGCATTTCCAGTGGTTTCTGACACCGGACGAGCGTTCGCCACTCGTTGGAAGCTTCGGCCATCTTTTGGACCGTTTTGGGTCGCACCACAGTTCTCCCTCCAACGAGCTCGCTTCCCGACCTATACCTCCGGAAAACGTGTCAGGGAGCATGCCAGGAGTGTGGGTTGAAGTCCTCGGAGCACGAGACCCGAAGATCGAAAGACTTATGACCAATACGGAGCAAAGGGAAGAAACCGTCGGGGGACCGCTTTTTACCCCAGGACGAGAAAACTGAGTCCGGGGCATTCCCGCTCGCGTTTTCTTGGGACGAGCACCGGAAGTCCTCGAGCTCAGCCCGTTTCCTTCGCTGCAAGTGCATTTCCAGTGGTTTCTGACACCGGACGAGCGTTCGCCGCTCGTTGGAAGCTTCGGCCATCTTTTGGACCGTTTTGGGTCGCACCACAGTTCTCCCTCCAACGAGCTCGCTTCCCGACCTATACCTCCGGAAAACGTGTCAGGGAGCATGCCAGGAGTGTGGGTTGAAGTCCTCGGAGCACGAGACCCGAAGATCGAAAGACTTATGACCAATACGGAGCAAAGGGAAGAAACCGTCGGGGGACCGCTTTTTACCCCAGGACGAGAAAACTGAGTCCGGGGCATTCCCGCTCGCGTTTTCTTGGGACGAGCACCGGAAGTCCTCGAGCTCAGCCCGTTTCCTTCGCTGCAAGTGAATTTCCAGTGGTTTCTGACACCGGACGAGCGTTCGCCACTCGTTGGAAGCTTCGGCCATCTTTTGGACCGTTTTGGGTCGCACCACAGTTCTCCCTCCAACGAGCTCGCTTCCCGACCTATACCTCCGGAAAACGTGTCAGGGAGCATGCCAGGAGTGTGGGTTGAAGTCCTCGGAGCACGAGACCCGAAGATCGAAAGACTTATGACCAATACGGAGCAAAGGGAAGACACCGTCGGGGGACCGCTTTTTACCCCAGGACGAGAAAACTTAGTCCGGGGCATTCCCGCTCGCGTTTTCTTGGGACGAGCACCGGAAGTCCTCGAGCTCAGCCCGTTTCCTTCGCTGCAAGTGCATTTCCAGTGGTTTCTGACACCGGACGAGCGTTCGCCACTGGTTGGAAGCTTCGGCCATCTTTTGGACCGTTTTGGGTCGCACCACAGTTCTCCCTCCAACGAGCTCGCTTCCCGACCTATACCTCCGGAAAACGTGTCAGGGAGCATGCCAGCAGTGTGGGTTGAAGTCCTCGGAGCACGAGACCCGAAGATCGAAAGACTTATGACCAATACGGAGCAAAGGGAAGAAACCGTCGGGGGACCGCTTTTTACCCCAGGACGAGAAAACTGAGTCCGGGGCATTCCCGCTCGCGTTTTCTTGGGACGAGCACCGGAAGTCCTCGAGCTCAGCCCGTTTCCTTCGCTGCAAGTGCATTTCCAGTGGTTTCTGACACCGGACGAGCGTTCGCCACTCGTTGGAAGCTTCGGCCATCTTTTGGACCGTTTTGGGTCGCACCACAGTTCTCCCTCCAACGAGCTCGCTTCCCGACCTATACCTCCGGAAAACGTGTCAGGGAGCATGCCAGGAGTGTGGGTTGAAGTCCTCGGAGCACGAGACCCGAAGATCGAAAGACTTATGACCAATACGGAGCAAAGGGAAGAAACCGTCGGGGGACCGCTTTTTACCCCAGGACGAGAAAACTGAGTCCGGGGCATTCCCGCTCGCGTTTTCTTGGGAAGAGCACCGGAAGTCCTCGAGCTCAGCCCGTTTCCTTCGCTGCAAGTGCATTTCCAGTGGTTTCTGACACCGGACGAGCGTTCGCCACTCGTTGGAAGCTTCGGCCATCTTTTGGACCGTTTTGGGTCGCACCACAGTTCTCCCTCCAACGAGCTCGCTTCCCGACCTATACCTCCGGAAAACGTGTCAGGGAGCATGCCAGCAGTGTGGGTTGAAGTCCTCGGAGCACGAGACCCGAAGATCGAAAGACTTATGACCAATACGGAGCAAAGGGAAGAAACCGTCGGGGGACCGCTTTTTACCCCAGGACGAGAAAACTGAGTCCGGGGCATTCCCGCTCGCGTTTTCTTGGGACGAGCACCGGAAGTCCTCGAGCTCAGCCCGTTTCCTTCGCTGCAAGTGCATTTCCAGTGGTTTCTGACACCGGACGAGCGTTCGCCACTCGTTGGAAGCTTCGGCCATCTTTTGGACCGTTTTGGGTCGCACCACAGTTCTCCCTCCAACGAGCTCGCTTCCCGACCTATACCTCCGGAAAACGTGTCAGGGAGCATGCCAGCAGTGTAAGTTGAAGTCCTCGGAGCACGAGACCCGAAGATCGAAAGACTTATGACCAATACGGAGCAAAGGGAAGAAACCGTCGGGGGACCGCTTTTTACCCCAGGACGAGAAAACTGAGTCCGGGGCATTCCCGCTCGCGTTTTCTTGGGACGAGCACCGGAAGTCCTCGAGCTCAGCCCGTTTCCTTCGCTGCAAGTGCATTTCCAGTGGTTTCTGACACCGGACGAGCGTTCGCCACTCGTTGGAAGCTTCGGCCATCTTTTGGACCGTTTTGGGTCGCACCACAGTTCTCCCTCCAACGAGCTCGCTTCCCGACCTATACCTCCGGAAAACGTGTCAGGGAGCATGCCAGGAGTGTGGGTTGAAGTCCTCGGAGCACGAGACCCGAAGATCGAAAGACTTATGACCAATACGGAGCAAAGGGAATAAACCGTCGGGGGACCGCTTTTTACCCCAGGACGAGAAAACTGAGTCCGGGGCATTCCCGCTCGCGTTTTCTTGGGACGAGCACCGGAAGTCCTCGAGCTCAGCCCGTTTCCTTCGCTGCAAGTGCATTTCCAGTGGTTTCTGACACCGGACGAGCGTTCGCCACTCGTTGGAAGCTTCGGCCATCTTTTGGACCGTTTTGGGTCGCACCACAGTTCTCCCTCCAACGAGCTCGCTTCCCGACCTATACCTCCGGAAAACGTGTCAGGGAGCATGCCAGCAGTGTGGGTTGAAGTCCTCGGAGCACGAGACCCGAAGATCGAAAGACTTATGACCAATACGGAGCAAAGGGAAGAAACCGTCGGGGGACCGCTTTTTACCCCAGGACGAGAAAACTGAGTCCGGGGCATTCCCGCTCGCGTTTTCTTGGGACGAGCACCGGAAGTCCTCGAGCTCAGCCCGTTTCCTTCGCTGCAAGTGCATTTCCAGTGGTTTCTGACACCGGACGAGCGTTCGCCACTCGTTGGAAGCTTCGGCCATCTTTTGGACCGTTTTGGGTCGCACCACAGTTCTCCCTCCAACGAGCTCGCTTCCCGACCTATACCTCCGGAAAACGTGTCAGGGAGCATGCCAGCAGTGTGGGTTGAAGTCCTCGGAGCACGAGACCCGAAGATCGAAAGACTTATGACCAATACGGAGCAAAGGGAAGAAACCGTCGGGGGACCGCTTTTTACCCCAGGACGAGAAAACTGAGTCCGGGGCATTCCCGCTCGCGTTTTCTTGGGACGAGCACCGGAAGTCCTCGAGCTCAGCCTGTTTCCTTCGCTGCAAGTGCATTTCCAGTGGTTTCTGACACCGGACGAGCGTTCGCCACTCGTTGGAAGCTTCGGCCATCTTTTGGACCGTTTTGGGTCGCACCACAGTTCTCCCTCCAACGAGCTCGCTTCCCGACCTATACCTCCGGAAAACGTGTCAGGGAGCATGCCAGGAGTGTGGGTTGAAGTCCTCGGAGCACGAGACCCGAAGATCGAAAGACTTATGACCAATACGGAGCAAAGGGAAGAAACCGTCGGGGGACCGCTTTTTACCCCAGGACGAGAAAACTGAGTCCGGGGCATTCCCGCTCGCGCTTTCTTGGGACGAGCACCGGAAGTCCTCGAGCTCAGCCCGTTTCCTTCGCTGCAAGTGCATTTCCAGTGGTTTCTGACACCGGACGAGCGTTCGCCACTCGTTGGAAGCTTCGGCCATCTTTTGGACCGTTTTGGGTCGCACCACAGTTCTCCCTCCAACGAGCTCGCTTCCCGACCTATACCTCCGGAAAACGTGTCAGGGAGCATGCCAGGAGTGTGGGGTTGAAGTCCTCGGAGCACGAGACCCGAAGATCGAAAGACTTATGACCAATACGGAGCAAAGGGAAGAAACCGTCGGGGGGACCGCTTTTACCCCAGGACGAGGAAAACTGAGTCCGGGGCATTCCCGCTCGCGTTTTCTTGGGACGAGCACCGGAAGTCCTCGAGCTCAGGCCCGTTTCCTTCGCTGCAAGTGCATTTCCAGTGGTTTCTGACACCGGACGAGCGTTCGCCACTCGTTGGAAGCTTCGGCCATCTTTTGGACCGTTTTGGGTCGCACCACAGTTCTCCCTCCAACGAGCTCGCTTCCCGACCTATACCTCCGGAAAACGTGTCAGGGAGCATGCCAGGAGTGTGGGTTGAAGTCCTCGGAGCACGAGACCCGAAGATCGAAAGACTTATGACCAATACGGAGCAAAGGGAAGAAACCGTCGGGGGACCGCTTTTTACCCCAGGACGAGAAAACTGAGTCCGGGGCATTCCCGCTCGCGTTTTCTTGGGACGAGCACCGGAAGTCCTCGAGCTCAGCCCGTTTCCTTCGCTGCAAGTGCATTTCCAGTGGTTTCTGACACCGGACGAGCGTTCGCCACTCGTTGGAAGCTTCGGCCATCTTTTGGACCGTTTTGGGTCGCACCACAGTTCTCCCTCCAACGAGCTCGCTTCCCGACCTATACCTCCGGAAAACGTGTCAGGGAGCATGCCAGGAGTGTGGGTTGAAGTCCTCGGAGCTCGAGACCCGAAGATCGAAAGACTTATGACCAATACGGAGCAAAGGGAAGAAACCGTCGGGGGACCGCTTTTTACCCCAGGACGAGAAAACTGAGTCCGGGGCATTCCCGCTCGCGTTTTCTTGGGACGAGCACCGGAAGTCCTCGAGCTCAGCCCGTTTCCTTCGCTGCAAGTGCATTTCCAGTGGTTTCTAACACCGGACGAGCGTTCGCCACTCGTTGGAAGCTTCGGCCATCTTTTGGACCGTTTTGGGTCGCACCACAGTTCTCCCTCCAACGAGCTCGCTTCCCGACCTATACCTCCGGAAAACGTGGTCAGGGAGCATGCCAGGAGTGTGGGTTGAAGTCCTCGGAGCACGAGACCCGAAGATCGAAAGACTTATGACCAATACGGAGCAAAGGGAAGAAACCGTCTGGGGACCGCTTTTTACCCCAGGACGAGGAAAACTGAGTCCGGGGCATTCCCTGCTCGCGTTTTTCTTGGGACGAGCACCGGAAGTCCTCGAGCTCAGCCCGTTTCCTTCGCTGCAAGTGCATTTCCAGTGGTTTCTGACACACGGACGAGCGTTCGCCACTCGTTGGAAGCTTCGGCCATCTTTTGGACCGTTTTGGGTCGCACCACAGTTCTCCCTCCAACGAGCTCGCTTCCCGACCTATACCTCCGGGAAAACGTGTCAGGGAGCATGCCAGGAGTGTGGGTTGAAGTCCTCGGAGCACGAGACCCGAAGATCGAAAGACTTATGACCAATACGGAGCAAAGGGAAGAAACCGTCGGGGGACCGCTTTTTTACCCCAGGACGAGAAAACTGAGTCCGGGGCATTCCCGCTCGCGTTTTCTTGGGGACGAGCACCGGAAGTCCTCGAGCTCAGCCCTGTTTCCTCGCTGCAAGTGCATTTCCAGTGGTTTCTGACACCGGACGAGCGTTCGCCACTCGTTGGAAGCTTCGGCCATCTTTTGGACCGTTTTTGGGTCGCACCACAGTTCTCCCTCCAACGAGCTCGCTTCCCGACCTATACCTCCGGGAAAACGTGTCAGGGAGCATGCCAGGAGTGTGGGTTGAAGTCCTCGGAGCACGAGACCCGAAGATCGAAAGACTTATGACCAATACGGAGCAAAGGGAAGAAACCGTCGGGGGACCGCTTTTTACCCCAGGACGAGAAAACTGAGTCCGGGGCATTCCCGCTCGCGCTTTTCTTGGGGACGAGCACCGGAAGTCCTCGAGCTCAGCCCGTTTCCTTCGCTGCAAGTGCATTTCCAGTGGTTTCTGACACCGGACGAGCGTTCGCCACTCGTTGGAAGCTTCGGCCATCTTTTGGACCGTTTTGGGTCGCACCACAGTTCTCCCTCCAACGAGCTCGCTTCCCGACCTATACCTCCGGAAAACGTGTCAGGGAGCATGCCAGGAGTGTGGGTTGAAGTCCTCGGAGCACGAGACCCGAAGATCGAAAGACTTATGACCAATACGGAGCAAAGGGAAGAAACCGTCGGGGGACCGCTTTTTACCCCAGGACGAGGAAAACTGAGTCCGGGGCATTCCCGCTCGCGTTTTCTTGGGACGAGCACCGGAAGTCCTCGAGCTCAGCCCGTTTCCTTCGCTGCAAGTGCATTTCCAGTGGTTTCTGACACCGGACGAGCGTTCGCCACTCGTTGGAAGCTTCGGCCATCTTTTGGACCGTTTTGGGTCGCACCACAGTTCTCCCTCCAACGAGCTCGCTTCCCGACCTATACCTCCGGAAAACGTGTCAGGGAGCATGCCAGGAGTGTGGGTTGAAGTCCTCGGAGGCACGAGACCCGAAGATCGAAAGACTTATGACCAATACGGAGCAAAGGGAAGAAACCGTCGGGGGGACCGCTTTTTACCCCAGGACGAGAAAACTGAGTCCGGGGCATTCCCGCTCGCGTTTTCTTGGGACGAGCACCGGAAGTCCTCGAGCTCAGCCCGTTTCCTTCGCTGCAAGTGCATTTCCAGTGGTTTCTGACACCGGACGAGCGTTCGCCACTCGTTGGAAGCTTCGGCCATCTTTTGGACCGTTTTGGGGTCGCACCACAGTTCTCCCTCCAACGAGCTCGCTTCCCGACCTATACCTCCGGAAAACGTGTCAGGGAGCATGCCAGGAGTGTGGGTTGAAGTCCTCGGAGCACGAGACCCGAAGATCGAAAGACTTATGACCAATACGGAGCAAAGGGAAGAAACCGTCGGGGGACCGCTTTTTACACCAGGACGAGAAAACTGAGTCCGGGGCATTCCCGCTCGCGTTTTCTTGGGACGAGCACCGGAAGTCCTCGAGCTCAGCCCGTTTCCTTCGCTGCAAGTGCATTTCCAGTGGTTTCTGACACCGGACGAGCGTTCGCCACTCGTTGGAAGCTTCGGCCATCTTTTGGACCGTTTTGGGTCGCACCACAGTTCTCCCTCCAACGAGCTCGCTTCCCGACCTATACCTCCGGGAAAACGTGTCAGGGAGCATGCCAGGAGTGTGGGTTGAAGTCCTCGGAGCACGAGACCCGAAGATCGAAAGACTTATGACCAATACGGAGCAAAGGGAAGAAAACCGTCGGGGGGACCGCTTTTTACCCCAGGACGAGAAAACTGAGTCCGGGGCATTCCCGCTCGCGTTTTCTTGGGACGAGCACCGGAAGTCCTCGAGCTCAGCCCGTTTCCTTCGCTGCAAGTGCATTTCCAGTGGTTTCTGACACCGGACGAGCGTTCGCCACTCGTTGGAAGCTTCGGCCATCTTTTGGGACCGTTTTGGGTCGCACCACAGTTCTCCCTCCAACGAGCTCGCTTCCCGACCTATACCTCCGGAAAACGTGTCAGGGAGCATGCCAGGAGTGTGGGTTGAAGTCCTCGGAGCACGAGACCCGAAGATCGAAAGACTTATGACCAATACGGAGCAAAGGGAAGAAACCGTCGGGGGGACCGCTTTTTACCCCAGGACGAGGAAAACTGAGTCCGGGGGCATTCCCGCTCGCGTTTTCTTGGGACGAGCACCGGAAGTCCTCGAGCTCAGCCCGTTTCCTTCGCTGCAAGTGCATTTCCAGTGGTTTCTGACACCGGACGAGCGTTCGCCACTCGTTGGAAGCTTCGGCCATCTTTTGGACCGTTTTGGGTCGCACCACAGTTCTCCCTCCAACGAGCTCGCTTCCCGACCTATACCTCCGGAAAACGTGTCAGGGAGCATGCCAGGAGTGTGGGTTGAAGTCCTCGGAGCACGAGACCCGAAGATCGAAAGACTTATGACCAATACGGAGCAAAGGGAAGAAACCGTCGGGGGACCGCTTTTTACCCCAGGACGAGAAAACTGAGTCCGGGGCATTCCCGCTCGCGTTTTCTTTGGGACGAGCACCGGAAGTCCTCGAGCTCAGCCCGTTTCCTTCGCTGCAAGTGCATTTCCAGTGGTTTCTGACACCGGACGAGCGTTCGCCACTCGTTGCCACTCGTTGGAAGCTTCGGCCATCTTTTTGGACCGTTTTGGGTCGCACCACAGTTCTCCCTCCAACGAGCTCGCTTCCCGACCTATACCTCCGGAAAACGTGTCAGGGAGCATGCCAGGAGTGTGGGTTGAAGTCCTCGGAGCACGAGACCCGAAGATCGAAAGACTTATGACCAATACGGAGCAAAGGGAAGAAACCGTCGGGGGACCGCTTTTTACCCCAGGACGAGAAAACTGAGTCCGGGGCATTCCCGCTCGCGTTTTCTTGGGACGAGCACCGGAAGTCCTCGAGCTCAGCCCGTTTCCTTCGCTGCAAGTGCATTTCCAGTGGTTTCTGACACCGGACGAGCGTTCGCCACTCGTTGGAAGCTTCGGCCATCTTTTGGACCGTTTTGGGTCGCACCACAGTTCTCCCTCCAACGAGCTCGCTTCCCGACCTATACCTCCGGAAAACGTGTCAGGGAGCATGCCAGGAGTGTGGGTTGAAGTCCTCGGAGCACGAGACCCGAAGATCGAAAGACTTATGACCAATACGGAGCAAAGGGAAGAAACCGTCGGGGGACCGCTTTTTACCCCAGGACGAGAAAACTGAGTCCGGGGCATTCCCGCTCGCGTTTTCTTGGGACGAGCACCGGAAGTCCTCGAGCTCAGCCCGTTTCCTTCGCTGCAAGTGCATTTCCAGTGGTTTCTGACACCGGACGAGCGTTCGCCACTCGTTGGAAGCTTCGGCCATCTTTTGGACCGTTTTGGGTCGCACCACAGTTCTCCCTCCAACGAGCTCGCTTCCCGACCTATACCTCCGGAAAACGTGTCAGGGAGCATGCCAGGAGTGTGGGTTGAAGTCCTCGGAGCACGAGACCCGAAGATCGAAAGACTTATGACCAATACGGAGCAAAGGGAAGAAACCGTCGGGGGACCGCTTTTTACCCCAGGACGAGAAAACTGAGTCCGGGGCATTCCCGCTCGCGTTTTCTTGGGACGAGCACCGGAAGTCCTCGAGCTCAGCCCGTTTCCTTCGCTGCAAGTGCATTTCCAGTGGTTTCTGACACCGGACGAGCGTTCGCCACTCGTTGGAAGCTTCGGCCATCTTTTGGACCGTTTTGGGTCGCACCACAGTTCTCCCTCCAACGAGCTCGCTTCCCGACCTATACCTCCGGAAAACGTGTCAGGGAGCATGCCAGGAGTGTGACTTATGACCAATACGGAGCAAAGGGAAGAAACCGTCGGGGGACCGCTTTTTACCCCAGGACGAGAAAACTGAGTCCGGGGCATTCCCGCTCGCGTTTTCTTGGGACGAGCACCGGAAGTCCTCGAGCTCAGCCCGTTTCCTTCGCTGCAAGTGCATTTCCAGCTGGTTTCTGACACCGGACGAGCGTTGCCACTCGTTGGAAGCTTCGGCCATCTTTTGGACCGTTTTGGGATCGCACCACAGTTCTCCCTCCAACGAGCTCGCTTCCCGACCTATACCTCCGGAAAACGTGTCAGGGAGCATGCCAGGAGTGTGGGTTGAAGTCCTCGGAGCACGAGACCCGAAGATCGAAAGACTTATGACCAATACGGAGCAAAGGGAAGAAACCGTCGGGGGACCGCTTTTTACCCCAGGACGAGAAAACTGAGTCCGGGGCATTCCCGCTCGCGTTTTCTTGGGACGAGCACCGGAAGTCCTCGAGCTCAGCCCGTTTCCTTCGCTGCAAGTGCATTTCCAGTGGTTTCTGACACCGGACGAGCGTTCGCCACTCGTTGGAAGCTTCGGCCATCTTTTGGACCGTTTTGGGTCGCACCACAGTTCTCCCTCCAACGAGCTCGCTTCCCGACCTATACCTCCGGAAAACGTGTCAGGGAGCATGCCAGGAGTGTGGGTTGAAGTCCTCGGAGCACGAGACCCGAAGATCGAAAGACTTATGACCAATACGGAGCAAAGGGAAGAAACCGTCGGGGGACCGCCTTTTTACCCCAGGACGAGAAAACTGAGGTCCGGGGCATTCCCGCTCGCGTTTTCTTGGGACGAGCACCGGAAAGTCCTCGAGCTCAGGCCGTTTCCTTCGCTGCAAGTGCATTTCCCAGTGGTTTCTGACACCGGACGAGCGTTCGCCACTCGTTGGAAGCTTCGGCCATCTTTTGGACCGTTTTGGGTCGCACCACAGTTCTCCCTCCAACGAGCTCGCTTCCCGACCTATACCTCCGGGAAAACGTGTCAGGGAGCATGCCAGGAGTGTGGGTTGAAGTCCTCGGAGCACGAGACCCGAAGATCGAAAGACTTATGACCAATACGGAGCAAAGGGGAAGAAACCGTCGGGGGACCGCTTTTTACCCCAGGACGAGAAAACTGAGTCCGGGGCATTCCCGCTCGCGTTTTCTTGGGACGAGCACCGGAAGAAGTCCTCGAGCTCAGGCCCGTTTCCTTCGCTGCAAGTGCATTTCCAGTGGTTTCTGACACCGGACGAGCGTTCGCCACTCGTTGGAAGCTTCGGCCATCTTTTGGACCGTTTTGGGTCGCACCACAGTTCTCCCTCCAACGAGCTCGCTTCCTGACCTATACCTCCGGAAAACGTGTCAGGGAGCATGCCAGGAGTGTGGGTTGAAGTCCTCGGAGCACGAGACCCGAAGATCGAAAGACTTATGACCAATACGGAGCAAAGGGAAGAAACCGTCGGGGGACCGCCTTTTACCCCAGGACGAGAAAAACTGAGTCCGGGGCATTCCCGCTCGACCGCTTTTTACCCCAGGACGAGAAAACTGAGTCCGGGGCATTCCCGCTCGCGTTTTCTTGGGACGAGCACCGGAAGTCCTCGAGCTCAGCCCGTTTCCTTCGCTGCAAGTGCATTTCCAGTGGTTTCTGACACCGGACGAGCGTTCGCCACTCGTTGGAAGCTTCGGCCATCTTTTGGACCGTTTTGGGTCGCACCACAGTTCTCCCTCCAACGAGCTCGCTTCCCGACCTATACCTCCGGAAAACGTGTCAGGGAGCATGCCAGGAGTGTGGGTTGAAGTCCTCGGAGCACGAGACCCGAAGATCGAAAGACTTATGACCAATACGGAGCAAAGGGAAGAAACCGTCGGGGGACCGCTTTTTACCCCAGGACGAGAAAACTGAGTCCGGGGCATTCCCGCTCGCGTTTTCTTGGGACGAGCACCGGAAGTCCTCGAGCTCAGCCCGTTTCCTTCGCTGCAAGTGCATTTCCAGTGGTTTCTGACACCGGACGAGCGTTCGCCACTCGTTGGAAGCTTCGGCCATCTTTTGGACCGTTTTGGGTCGCACCACAGTTCTCCCTCCAACGAGCTCGCTTCCCGACCTATACCTCCGGAAAACGTGTCAGGGAGCATGCCAGGAGTGTGGGTTGAAGTCCTCGGAGCACGAGACCCGAAGATCGAAAGACTTATGACCAATACGGAGCAAAGGGAAGAAACCGTCGGGGGACCGCTTTTTACCCCAGGACGAGAAAACTGAGTCCGGGGCATTCCCGCTCGCGTTTTCTTGGGACGAGCACCGGAAGTCCTCGAGCTCAGCCCGTTTCCTTCGCTGCAAGTGCATTTCCAGTGGTTTCTGACACCGGACGAGCGTTCGCCACTCGTTGGAAGCTTCGGCCATCTTTTGGACCGTTTTGGGTCGCACCACAGTTCTCCCTCCAACGAGCTCGCTTCCCGACCTATACCTCCGGAAAACGTGTCAGGGAGCATGCCAGGAGTGTGGGTTGAAGTCCTCGGAGCACGAGACCCGAAGATCGAAAGACTTATGACCAATACGGAGCAAAGGGAAGAAACCGTCGGGGGACCGCTTTTTACCCCAGGACGAGAAAACTGAGTCCGGGGCATTCCCGCTCGCGTTTTCTTGGGACGAGCACCGGAAGTCCTCGAGCTCAGCCCGTTTCCTTCGCTGCAAGTGCATTTCCAGTGGTTTCTGACACCGGACGAGCGTTCGCCACTCGTTGGAAGCTTCGGCCATCTTTTGGACCGTTTTGGGTCGCACCACAGTTCTCCCTCCAACGAGCTCGCTTCCCGACCTATACCTCCGGAAAACGTGTCAGGGAGCATGCCAGGAGTGTGGGTTGAAGTCCTCGGAGCACGAGACCCGAAGATCGAAAGACTTATGACCAATACGGAGCAAAGGGAAGAAACCGTCGGGGGACCGCTTTTTACCCCAGGACGAGAAAACTGAGTCCGGGGCATTCCCGCTCGCGTTTTCTTGGGACGAGCACCGGAAGTCCTCGAGCTCAGCCCGTTTCCTTCGCTGCAAGTGCATTTCCAGTGGTTTCTGACACCGGACGAGCGTTCGCCACTCGTTGGAAGCTTCGGCCATCTTTTGGACCGTTTTGGGTCGCACCACAGTTCTCCCTCCAACGAGCTCGCTTCCCGACCTATACCTCCGGAAAACGTGTCAGGGAGCATGCCAGGAGTGTGGGTTGAAGTCCTCGGAGCACGAGACCCGAAGATCGAAAGACTTATGACCAATACGGAGCAAAGGGAAGAAACCGTCGGGGGACCGCTTTTTACCCCAGGACGAGAAAACTGAGTCCGGGGCATTCCCGCTCGCGTTTTCTTGGGACGAGCACCGGAAGTCCTCAGAGCTCAGCCCGTTTCCTTCGCTGCAAGTGCATTTCCAGTGGTTTCTGACACCGGACGAGCGTTCGCCACTCGTTGGAAGCTTCGGCCATCTTTTGGACCGTTTTGGGTCGCACCACAGTTCTCCCTCCAACGAGCTCGCTTCCCGACCTATACCTCCGGAAAACGTGTCAGGGAGCATGCCAGGAGTGTGGGTTGAAGTCCTCGGAGCACGAGACCCGAAGATCGAAAGACTTATGACCAATACGGAGCAAAGGGAAGAAACCGTCGGGGGACCGCTTTTTACCCCAGGACGAGAAAACTGAGTCCGGGGCATTCCCGCTCGCGTTTTCTTGGGACGAGCACCGGAAGTCCTCGAGCTCAGCCCGTTTCCTTCGCTGCAAGTGCATTTCCAGTGGTTTCTGACACCGGACGAGCGTTCGCCACTCGTTGGAAGCTTCGGCCATCTTTTGGACCGTTTTGGGTCGCACCACAGTTCTCCCTCCAACGAGCTCGCTTCCCGACCTATACCTCCGGAAAACGTGTCAGGGAGCATGCCAGGAGTGTGGGTTGAAGTCCTCGGAGCACGAGACCCGAAGATCGAAAGACTTATGACCAATACGGAGCAAAGGGAAGAAACCGTCGGGGGACCGCTTTTTACCCCAGGACGAGAAAACTGAGTCCGGGGCATTCCCGCTCGCGTTTTCTTGGGACGAGCACCGGAAGTCCTCGAGCTCAGCCCGTTTCCTTCGCTGCAAGTGCATTTCCAGTGGTTTCTGACACCGGACGAGCGTTCGCCACTCGTTGGAAGCTTCGGCCATCTTTTGGACCGTTTTGGGTCGCACCACAGTTCTCCCTCCAACGAGCTCGCTTCCCGACCTATACCTCCGGAAAACGTGTCAGGGAGCATGCCAGGAGTGTGGGTTGAAGTCCTCGGAGCACGAGACCCGAAGATCGAAAGACTTATGACCAATACGGAGCAAAGGGAAGAAACCGTCGGGGGACCGCTTTTTACCCCAGGACGAGAAAACTGAGTCCGGGGCATTCCCGCTCGCGTTTTCTTGGGACGAGCACCGGAAGTCCTCGAGCTCAGCCCGTTTCCTTCGCTGCAAGTGCATTTCCAGTGGTTTCTGACACCGGACGAGCGTTCGCCACTCGTTGGAAGCTTCGGCCATCTTTTGGACCGTTTTGGGTCGCACCACAGTTCTCCCTCCAACGAGCTCGCTTCCCGACCTATACCTCCGGAAAACGTGTCAGGGAGCATGCCAGGAGTGTGGGTTGAAGTCCTCGGAGCACGAGACCCGAAGATCGAAAGACTTATGACCAATACGGAGCAAAGGGAAGAAACCGTCGGGGGACCGCTTTTTACCCCAGGACGAGAAAACTGAGTCCGGGGCATTCCCGCTCGCGTTTTCTTGGGACGAGCACCGGAAGTCCTCGAGCTCAGCCCGTTTCCTTCGCTGCAAGTGCATTTCCAGTGGTTTCTGACACCGGACGAGCGTTCGCCACTCGTTGGAAGCTTCGGCCATCTTTTGGACCGTTTTGGGTCGCACCACAGTTCTCCCTCCAACGAGCTCGCTTCCCGACCTATACCTCCGGAAAACGTGTCAGGGAGCATGCCAGGAGTGTGGGTTGAAGTCCTCGGAGCACGAGACCCGAAGATCGAAAGACTTATGACCAATACGGAGCAAAGGGAAGAAACCGTCGGGGGACCGCTTTTTACCCCAGGACGAGAAAACTGAGTCCGGGGCATTCCCGCTCGCGTTTTCTTGGGACGAGCACCGGAAGTCCTCGAGCTCAGCCCGTTTCCTTCGCTGCAAGTGCATTTCCAGTGGTTTCTGACACCGGACGAGCGTTCGCCACTCGTTGGAAGCTTCGGCCATCTTTTGGACCGTTTTGGGTCGCACCACAGTTCTCCCTCCAACGAGCTCGCTTCCCGACCTATACCTCCGGAAAACGTGTCAGGGAGCATGCCAGGAGTGTGGGTTGAAGTCCTCGGAGCACGAGACCCGAAGATCGAAAGACTTATGACCAATACGGAGCAAAGGGAAGAAACCGTCGGGGGACCGCTTTTTACCCCAGGACGAGAAAACTGAGTCCGGGGCATTCCCGCTCGCGTTTTCTTGGGACGAGCACCGGAAGTCCTCGAGCTCAGCCCGTTTCCTTCGCTGCAAGTGCATTTCCAGTGGTTTCTGACACCGGACGAGCGTTCGCCACTCGTTGGAAGCTTCGGCCATCTTTTGGACCGTTTTGGGTCGCACCACAGTTCTCCCTCCAACGAGCTCGCTTCCCGACCTATACCTCCGGAAAACGTGTCAGGGAGCATGCCAGGAGTGTGGGTTGAAGTCCTCGGAGCACGAGACCCGAAGATCGAAAGACTTATGACCAATACGGAGCAAAGGGAAGAAACCGTCGGGGGACCGCTTTTTACCCCAGGACGAGAAAACTGAGTCCGGGGCATTCCCGCTCGCGTTTTCTTGGGACGAGCACCGGAAGTCCTCGAGCTCAGCCCGTTTCCTTCGCTGCAAGTGCATTTCCAGTGGTTTCTGACACCGGACGAGCGTTCGCCACTCGTTGGAAGCTTCGGCCATCTTTTGGACCGTTTTGGGTCGCACCACAGTTCTCCCTCCAACGAGCTCGCTTCCCGACCTATACCTCCGGAAAACGTGTCAGGGAGCATGCCAGGAGTGTGGGTTGAAGTCCTCGGAGCACGAGACCCGAAGATCGAAAGACTTATGACCAATACGGAGCAAAGGGAAGAAACCGTCGGGGGACCGCTTTTTACCCCAGGACGAGAAAACTGAGTCCGGGGCATTCCCGCTCGCGTTTTCTTGGGACGAGCACCGGAAGTCCTCGAGCTCAGCCCGTTTCCTTCGCTGCAAGTGCATTTCCAGTGGTTTCTGACACCGGACGAGCGTTCGCCACTCGTTGGAAGCTTCGGCCATCTTTTGGACCGTTTTGGGTCGCACCACAGTTCTCCCTCCAACGAGCTCGCTTCCCGACCTATACCTCCGGAAAACGTGTCAGGGAGCATGCCAGGAGTGTGGGTTGAAGTCCTCGGAGCACGAGACCCGAAGATCGAAAGACTTATGACCAATACGGAGCAAAGGGAAGAAACCGTCGGGGGACCGCTTTTTACCCCAGGACGAGAAAACTGAGTCCGGGGCATTCCCGCTCGCGTTTTCTTGGGACGAGCACCGGAAGTCCTCGAGCTCAGCCCGTTTCCTTCGCTGCAAGTGCATTTCCAGTGGTTTCTGACACCGGACGAGCGTTCGCCACTCGTTGGAAGCTTCGGCCATCTTTTGGACCGTTTTGGGTCGCACCACAGTTCTCCCTCCAACGAGCTCGCTTCCCGACCTATACCTCCGGAAAACGTGTCAGGGAGCATGCCAGGAGTGTGGGTTGAAGTCCTCGGAGCACGAGACCCGAAGATCGAAAGACTTATGACCAATACGGAGCAAAGGGAAGAAACCGTCGGGGGACCGCTTTTTACCCCAGGACGAGAAAACTGAGTCCGGGGCATTCCCGCTCGCGTTTTCTTGGGACGAGCACCGGAAGTCCTCGAGCTCAGCCCGTTTCCTTCGCTGCAAGTGCATTTCCAGTGGTTTCTGACACCGGACGAGCGTTCGCCACTCGTTGGAAGCTTCGGCCATCTTTTGGACCGTTTTGGGTCGCACCACAGTTCTCCCTCCAACGAGCTCGCTTCCCGACCTATACCTCCGGAAAACGTGTCAGGGAGCATGCCAGGAGTGTGGGTTGAAGTCCTCGGAGCACGAGACCCGAAGATCGAAAGACTTATGACCAATACGGAGCAAAGGGAAGAAACCGTCGGGGGACCGCTTTTTACCCCAGGACGAGAAAACTGAGTCCGGGGCATTCCCGCTCGCGTTTTCTTGGGACGAGCACCGGAAGTCCTCGAGCTCAGCCCGTTTCCTTCGCTGCAAGTGCATTTCCAGTGGTTTCTGACACCGGACGAGCGTTCGCCACTCGTTGGAAGCTTCGGCCATCTTTTGGACCGTTTTGGGTCGCACCACAGTTCTCCCTCCAACGAGCTCGCTTCCCGACCTATACCTCCGGAAAACGTGTCAGGGAGCATGCCAGGAGTGTGGGTTGAAGTCCTCGGAGCACGAGACCCGAAGATCGAAAGACTTATGACCAATACGGAGCAAAGGGAAGAAACCGTCGGGGGACCGCTTTTTACCCCAGGACGAGAAAACTGAGTCCGGGGCATTCCCGCTCGCGTTTTCTTGGGACGAGCACCGGAAGTCCTCGAGCTCAGCCCGTTTCCTTCGCTGCAAGTGCATTTCCAGTGGTTTCTGACACCGGACGAGCGTTCGCCACTCGTTGGAAGCTTCGGCCATCTTTTGGACCGTTTTGGGTCGCACCACAGTTCTCCCTCCAACGAGCTCGCTTCCCGACCTATACCTCCGGAAAACGTGTCAGGGAGCATGCCAGGAGTGTGGGTTGAAGTCCTCGGAGCACGAGACCCGAAGATCGAAAGACTTATGACCAATACGGAGCAAAGGGAAGAAACCGTCGGGGGACCGCTTTTTACCCCAGGACGAGAAAACTGAGTCCGGGGCATTCCCGCTCGCGTTTTCTTGGGACGAGCACCGGAAGTCCTCGAGCTCAGCCCGTTTCCTTCGCTGCAAGTGCATTTCCAGTGGTTTCTGACACCGGACGAGCGTTCGCCACTCGTTGGAAGCTTCGGCCATCTTTTGGACCGTTTTGGGTCGCACCACAGTTCTCCCTCCAACGAGCTCGCTTCCCGACCTATACCTCCGGAAAACGTGTCAGGGAGCATGCCAGGAGTGTGGGTTGAAGTCCTCGGAGCACGAGACCCGAAGATCGAAAGACTTATGACCAATACGGAGCAAAGGGAAGAAACCGTCGGGGGACCGCTTTTTACCCCAGGACGAGAAAACTGAGTCCGGGGCATTCCCGCTCGCGTTTTCTTGGGACGAGCACCGGAAGTCCTCGAGCTCAGCCCGTTTCCTTCGCTGCAAGTGCATTTCCAGTGGTTTCTGACACCGGACGAGCGTTCGCCACTCGTTGGAAGCTTCGGCCATCTTTTGGACCGTTTTGGGTCGCACCACAGTTCTCCCTCCAACGAGCTCGCTTCCCGACCTATACCTCCGGAAAACGTGTCAGGGAGCATGCCAGGAGTGTGGGTTGAAGTCCTCGGAGCACGAGACCCGAAGATCGAAAGACTTATGACCAATACGGAGCAAAGGGAAGAAACCGTCGGGGGACCGCTTTTTACCCCAGGACGAGAAAACTGAGTCCGGGGCATTCCCGCTCGCGTTTTCTTGGGACGAGCACCGGAAGTCCTCGAGCTCAGCCCGTTTCCTTCGCTGCAAGTGCATTTCCAGTGGTTTCTGACACCGGACGAGCGTTCGCCACTCGTTGGAAGCTTCGGCCATCTTTTGGACCGTTTTGGGTCGCACCACAGTTCTCCCTCCAACGAGCTCGCTTCCCGACCTATACCTCCGGAAAACGTGTCAGGGAGCATGCCAGGAGTGTGGGTTGAAGTCCTCGGAGCACGAGACCCGAAGATCGAAAGACTTATGACCAATACGGAGCAAAGGGAAGAAACCGTCGGGGGACCGCTTTTTACCCCAGGACGAGAAAACTGAGTCCGGGGCATTCCCGCTCGCGTTTTCTTGGGACGAGCACCGGAAGTCCTCGAGCTCAGCCCGTTTCCTTCGCTGCAAGTGCATTTCCAGTGGTTTCTGACACCGGACGAGCGTTCGCCACTCGTTGGAAGCTTCGGCCATCTTTTGGACCGTTTTGGGTCGCACCACAGTTCTCCCTCCAACGAGCTCGCTTCCCGACCTATACCTCCGGAAAACGTGTCAGGGAGCATGCCAGGAGTGTGGGTTGAAGTCCTCGGAGCACGAGACCCGAAGATCGAAAGACTTATGACCAATACGGAGCAAAGGGAAGAAACCGTCGGGGGACCGCTTTTTACCCCAGGACGAGAAAACTGAGTCCGGGGCATTCCCGCTCGCGTTTTCTTGGGACGAGCACCGGAAGTCCTCGAGCTCAGCCCGTTTCCTTCGCTGCAAGTGCATTTCCAGTGGTTTCTGACACCGGACGAGCGTTCGCCACTCGTTGGAAGCTTCGGCCATCTTTTGGACCGTTTTGGGTCGCACCACAGTTCTCCCTCCAACGAGCTCGCTTCCCGACCTATACCTCCGGAAAACGTGTCAGGGAGCATGCCAGGAGTGTGGGTTGAAGTCCTCGGAGCACGAGACCCGAAGATCGAAAGACTTATGACCAATACGGAGCAAAGGGAAGAAACCGTCGGGGGACCGCTTTTTACCCCAGGACGAGAAAACTGAGTCCGGGGCATTCCCGCTCGCGTTTTCTTGGGACGAGCACCGGAAGTCCTCGAGCTCAGCCCGTTTCCTTCGCTGCAAGTGCATTTCCAGTGGTTTCTGACACCGGACGAGCGTTCGCCACTCGTTGGAAGCTTCGGCCATCTTTTGGACCGTTTTGGGTCGCACCACAGTTCTCCCTCCAACGAGCTCGCTTCCCGACCTATACCTCCGGAAAACGTGTCAGGGAGCATGCCAGGAGTGTGGGTTGAAGTCCTCGGAGCACGAGACCCGAAGATCGAAAGACTTATGACCAATACGGAGCAAAGGGAAGAAACCGTCGGGGGACCGCTTTTTACCCCAGGACGAGAAAACTGAGTCCGGGGCATTCCCGCTCGCGTTTTCTTGGGACGAGCACCGGAAGTCCTCGAGCTCAGCCCGTTTCCTTCGCTGCAAGTGCATTTCCAGTGGTTTCTGACACCGGACGAGCGTTCGCCACTCGTTGGAAGCTTCGGCCATCTTTTGGACCGTTTTGGGTCGCACCACAGTTCTCCCTCCAACGAGCTCGCTTCCCGACCTATACCTCCGGAAAACGTGTCAGGGAGCATGCCAGGAGTGTGGGTTGAAGTCCTCGGAGCACGAGACCCGAAGATCGAAAGACTTATGACCAATACGGAGCAAAGGGAAGAAACCGTCGGGGGACCGCTTTTTACCCCAGGACGAGAAAACTGAGTCCGGGGCATTCCCGCTCGCGTTTTCTTGGGACGAGCACCGGAAGTCCTCGAGCTCAGCCCGTTTCCTTCGCTGCAAGTGCATTTCCAGTGGTTTCTGACACCGGACGAGCGTTCGCCACTCGTTGGAAGCTTCGGCCATCTTTTGGACCGTTTTGGGTCGCACCACAGTTCTCCCTCCAACGAGCTCGCTTCCCGACCTATACCTCCGGAAAACGTGTCAGGGAGCATGCCAGGAGTGTGGGTTGAAGTCCTCGGAGCACGAGACCCGAAGATCGAAAGACTTATGACCAATACGGAGCAAAGGGAAGAAACCGTCGGGGGACCGCTTTTTACCCCAGGACGAGAAAACTGAGTCCGGGGCATTCCCGCTCGCGTTTTCTTGGGACGAGCACCGGAAGTCCTCGAGCTCAGCCCGTTTCCTTCGCTGCAAGTGCATTTCCAGTGGTTTCTGACACCGGACGAGCGTTCGCCACTCGTTGGAAGCTTCGGCCATCTTTTGGACCGTTTTGGGTCGCACCACAGTTCTCCCTCCAACGAGCTCGCTTCCCGACCTATACCTCCGGAAAACGTGTCAGGGAGCATGCCAGGAGTGTGGGTTGAAGTCCTCGGAGCACGAGACCCGAAGATCGAAAGACTTATGACCAATACGGAGCAAAGGGAAGAAACCGTCGGGGGACCGCTTTTTACCCCAGGACGAGAAAACTGAGTCCGGGGCATTCCCGCTCGCGTTTTCTTGGGACGAGCACCGGAAGTCCTCGAGCTCAGCCCGTTTCCTTCGCTGCAAGTGCATTTCCAGTGGTTTCTGACACCGGACGAGCGTTCGCCACTCGTTGGAAGCTTCGGCCATCTTTTGGACCGTTTTGGGTCGCACCACAGTTCTCCCTCCAACGAGCTCGCTTCCCGACCTATACCTCCGGAAAACGTGTCAGGGAGCATGCCAGGAGTGTGGGTTGAAGTCCTCGGAGCACGAGACCCGAAGATCGAAAGACTTATGACCAATACGGAGCAAAGGGAAGAAACCGTCGGGGGACCGCTTTTTACCCCAGGACGAGAAAACTGAGTCCGGGGCATTCCCGCTCGCGTTTTCTTGGGACGAGCACCGGAAGTCCTCGAGCTCAGCCCGTTTCCTTCGCTGCAAGTGCATTTCCAGTGGTTTCTGACACCGGACGAGCGTTCGCCACTCGTTGGAAGCTTCGGCCATCTTTTGGACCGTTTTGGGTCGCACCACAGTTCTCCCTCCAACGAGCTCGCTTCCCGACCTATACCTCCGGAAAACGTGTCAGGGAGCATGCCAGGAGTGTGGGTTGAAGTCCTCGGAGCACGAGACCCGAAGATCGAAAGACTTATGACCAATACGGAGCAAAGGGAAGAAACCGTCGGGGGACCGCTTTTTACCCCAGGACGAGAAAACTGAGTCCGGGGCATTCCCGCTCGCGTTTTCTTGGGACGAGCACCGGAAGTCCTCGAGCTCAGCCCGTTTCCTTCGCTGCAAGTGCATTTCCAGTGGTTTCTGACACCGGACGAGCGTTCGCCACTCGTTGGAAGCTTCGGCCATCTTTTGGACCGTTTTGGGTCGCACCACAGTTCTCCCTCCAACGAGCTCGCTTCCCGACCTATACCTCCGGAAAACGTGTCAGGGAGCATGCCAGGAGTGTGGGTTGAAGTCCTCGGAGCACGAGACCCGAAGATCGAAAGACTTATGACCAATACGGAGCAAAGGGAAGAAACCGTCGGGGGACCGCTTTTTACCCCAGGACGAGAAAACTGAGTCCGGGGCATTCCCGCTCGCGTTTTCTTGGGACGAGCACCGGAAGTCCTCGAGCCAGCCCGTTTCCTTCGCTGCAAGTGCATTTCCAGTGGTTTCTGACACCGGACGAGCGTTCGCCACTCGTCTGGAAGCTTCGGCCATCTTTTGGACCGTTTTGGGTCGCACCACAGTTCTCCCTCCAACGAGCTCGCTTCCCGACCTATACCTCCGGAAAACGTGTCAGGGAGCATGCCAGGAGTGTGGGTTGAAGTCCTCGGAGCACGAGACCCGAAGATCGAAAGACTTATGACCAATACGGAGCAAAGGGAAGAAACCGTCGGGGGACCGCTTTTTACCCCAGGACGAGAAAACTGAGTCCGGGGCATTCCCGCTCGCGTTTTCTTGGGACGAGCACCGGAAGTCCTCGAGCTCAGCCCGTTTCCTTCGCTGCAAGTGCATTTCCAGTGGTATTCTGACACCGGACGAGCGTTCGCCACTCGTTGGAAGCTTCGGCCATCTTTTGGACCGTTTTGGGTCGCACCACAGTTCTCCCTCCAACGAGCTCGCTTCCCGACCTATACCTCCGGAAAACGTGTCAGGGAGCATGCCAGGAGTGTGGGTTGAAGTCCTCGGAGCACGAGACCCGAAGATCGAAAGACTTATGACCAATACGGAGCAAAGGGAAGAAACCGTCGGGGGACCGCTTTTTACCCCAGGACGAGAAAACTGAGTCCGGGGCATTCCCGCTCGCGTTTTCTTGGGACGAGCACCGGAAGTCCTCGAGCTCAGCCCGTTTCCTTCGCTGCAAGTGCATTTCCAGTGGTTTCTGACACCGGACGAGCGTTCGCCACTCGTTGGAAGCTTCGGCCATCTTTTGGACCGTTTTGGGTCGCACCACAGTTCTCCCTCCAACGAGCTCGCTTCCCGACCTATACCTCCGGAAAACGTGTCAGGGAGCATGCCAGGAGTGTGGGTTGAAGTCCTCGGAGCACGAGACCCGAAGATCGAAAGACTTATGACCAATACGGAGCAAAGGGAAGAAACCGTCGGGGGACCGCTTTTTACCCCAGGACGAGAAAACTGAGTCCGGGGCATTCCCGCTCGCGTTTTCTTGGGACGAGCACCGGAAGTCCTCGAGCTCAGCCCGTTTCCTTCGCTGCAAGTGCATTTCCAGTGGTTTCTGACACCGGACGAGCGTTCGCCACTCGTTGGAAGCTTCGGCCATCTTTTGGACCGTTTTGGGTCGCACCACAGTTCTCCCTCCAACGAGCTCGCTTCCCGACCTATACCTCCGGAAAACGTGTCAGGGAGCATGCCAGGAGTGTGGGTTGAAGTCCTCGGAGCACGAGACCCGAAGATCGAAAGACTTATGACCAATACGGAGCAAAGGGAAGAAACCGTCGGGGGACCGCTTTTTACCCCAGGACGAGAAAACTGAGTCCGGGGCATTCCCGCTCGCGTTTTCTTGGGACGAGCACCGGAAGTCCTCGAGCTCCGCCCGTTTCCTTCGCTGCAAGTGCATTTCCAGTGGTTTCTGACACCGGACGAGCGTTCGCCACTCGTTGGAAGCTTCGGCCATCTTTTGGACCGTTTTGGGTCGCACCACAGTTCTCCCTCCAACGAGCTCGCTTCCCGACCTATACCTCCGGAAAACGTGTCAGGGAGCATGCCAGGAGTGTGGGTTGAAGTCCTCGGAGCACGAGACCCGAAGATCGAAAGACTTATGACCAATTACGGAGCAAAGGGAAGAAACCGTCGGGGGGACCGCTTTTTACCCCAGGACGAGAAAACTGAGTCCGGGGGCATTCCCGCTCGCGTTTTCTTGGGGACGAGCACCGGAAGTCCTCGAGCTCAGCCCGTTTCCTTCGCTGCAAGTGCATTTCCAGTGGTTTCTGACACCGGACGAGCGTTCGCCACTCGTTGGAAGCTTCGGCCATCTTTTGGACCGTTTTGGGTCGCACCGCAGTTCTCCCTCCAACGAGCTCGCTTCCCGACCTTATACCTCCGGAAAACGTGTCAGGGAGCATGCCAGGAGTGTGGGTTGAAGTCCTCGGAGCACGAGACCCGAAGATCGAAAGACTTATGACCAATACGGAGCAAAGGGAAGAAACCGTCGGGGGACCGCTTTTTTAACGCCAGGACGAGAAAACTGAGTCCGGGGCATTCCCGCTCGCGTTTTCTTGGGACGAGCACCGGAAGTCCCTCGAGCTCAGCCCGTTTCCTTCGCTGCAAGTGCATTTCCAGTGGTTTTCTGACACCGGACGAGCGTTCGCCACTCGTTGGAAGCTTCGGCCATCTTTTGGACCGTTTTGGGGTCGCACCGCAGTTCTCCCTCCAACGAGCTCGCTTCCCGACCTATACCTCCGGAAAACGTGTCAGGGAGCATGCCAGGAGTGTGGGTTGAAGTCCTCGGAGCACGAGACCCGAAGATCGAAAGACTTATGACCAATACGGAGCAAAGGGAAGAAACCGTCGGGGGACCGCTTTTTACGCCAGGACGAGAAAAACTGAGTCCCCGGGGCATTCCCGCTCGCGTTTTCTTGGGACGAGCACCGGAAGTCCTCGAGCTCAGCCCGTTTCCTTCGCTGCAAGTGCATTTCCAGTGGTTTCTGACACCGGACGAGCGTTCGCCACTCGTTGGAAGCTTCGGCCATCTTTTGGACCGTTTTTGGGTCGCACCGCAGTTCTCCCTCCAACGAGCTCGCTTCCCGACCTATACCTCCGAAAACGTGTCAGGGAGCATGCCAGGAGTGTGGGTTGACGTCCTCGGAGCACGAGACCCGAAGATCGAAAGACTTATGACCAATACGGAGCAAAGGGAAGAAAACCGTCGGGGGACCGCTTTTTACCCCAGAGACGAGAAAACTGAGTCCGGGGGCATTCCCGCTCGCGTTTTCTTGGGACGAGCACCGGAAGTCCTCGAGCTCAGCCCGTTTTCCTTCGCTGCAAGTGCATTTTCCAGTGGTTTCTGACACCGGACGAGCGTTCGCCACTCGTTGGAAGCTTCGGCCATCTTTTTGGACCGTTTTGGGTCGCACCACAGTTCTCCCCTCCAACGAGCTCGCTTCCCGACCTATACCTCCGGAAAACGTGTCAGGGAGCATGCCAGGAGTGTGGGTTGAAGTCCTCGGAGCACGAGACCCGAAGATCGAAAGACTTATGACCAATACGGAGCAAAGGGAAGAAACCGTCGGGGGACCGCTTTTTACCCCAGGACGAGAAAACTGAATCCGGGGCATTCCCGCTCGCGTTTTCTTGGGACGAGCACCGGAAGTCCTCGAGCTCAGCCCGTTTCCTTCGCTGCAAGTGCATTTCCAGTGGTTTCTGACACCCGGGACGAGCGTTCGCCACTCGTTGGAAGCTTCGGCCATCTTTTGGACCGTTTTGGGTCGCACCGCAGTTCTCCCTCCAACGAGCTCGCTTCCCGACCTATACCTCCGGAAAACGTGTCAGGGAGCATGCCAGGAGTGTGGGTTGAAGTCCTCGGAGCACGAGACCCGAAGATCGAAAGACTTATGACCAATACGGAGCAAAGGGAAGAAACCGTCGGGGGACCGCTTTTTACGCCAGGACGAGAAAACTGAGTCCGGGGCATTCCCGCTCGCGTTTTCTTGGGACGAGCACCGGAAGTCCTCGAGCTCAGCCCGTTTCCTTCGCTGCAAGTGCATTTCCAGTGGTTTCTGACACCGGACGAGCGTTCGCCACTCGTTGGAAGCTTCGGCCATCTTTTGGACCGTTTTGGGTCGCACCGCAGTTCTCCCTCCAACGAGCTCGCTTCCCGACCTATACCTCCGGAAAACGTGTCAGGGAGCATGCCAGGAGTGTGGGTTGAAGTCCTCGGAGCACGAGACCCGAAGATCGAAAGACTTATGACCAATACGGAGCAAAGGGAAGAAACCGTCGGGGGGACCGCTTTTTACGCCAGGACGAGAAAACTGAGTCCGGGGCATTCCCGCTCGCGTTTTCTTGGGACGAGCACCGGAAGTCCTCGAGCTCAGCCCGTTTCCTTCGCTGCAAGTGCATTTCCAGTGGTTTCTGACACCGGACGAGCGTTCGCCACTCGTTGGAAGCTTCGGCCATCTTTTGGACCGTTTTGGGTCGCACCGCAGTTCTCCCTCCAACGAGCTCGCTTCCCGACCTATACCTCCGGAAAACGTGTCAGGGAGCATGCCAGGAGTGTGGGTTGAAGTCCTCGGAGCACGAGACCCGAAGATCGAAAGACTTATGACCAATACGGAGCAAAGGGAAGAAACCGTCGGGGGACCGCTTTTTACGCCAGGACGAGAAAACTGAGTCCGGGGCATTCCCGCTCGCGTTTTCTTGGGACGAGCACCGGAAGTCCTCGAGCTCAGCCCGTTTCCTTCGCTGCAAGTGCATTTCCAGTGGTTTCTGACACCGGACGAGCGTTCGCCACTCGTTGGAAGCTTCGGCCATCTTTTGGACCGTTTTGGGTCGCACCGCAGTTCTCCCTCCAACGAGCTCGCTTCCCGACCTATACCTCCGGAAAACGTGTCAGGGAGCATGCCAGGAGTGTGGGTTGATGTCCTCGGAGCACGAGACCCGAAGATCGAAAGACTTATGACCAATACGGAGCAAAGGGAAGAAACCGTCGGGGGACTGCTTTTTACCCCAGGACGAGAAAACTGAGTCCGGGGCATTCCCGCTCGCGTTTTCTTGGGACGAGCACCGGAAGTCCTCGAGCTCAGCCCGTTTCCTTCGCTGCAAGTGCATTTCCAGTGGTTTCTGACACCGGACGAGCGTTCGCCACTCGTTGGAAGCTTCGGCCATCTTTTGGACCGTTTTGGGTCGCACCACAGTTCTCCCTCCAACGAGCTCGCTTCCCGACCTATACCTCCGGAAAACGTGTCAGGGAGCATGCCAGGAGTGTGGGTTGAAGTCCTCGGAGCACGAGACCCGAAGATCGAAAGACTTATGACCAATACGGAGCAAAGGGAAGAAACCGTCGGGGGACCGCTTTTTACCCCAGGACGAGAAAACTGAGTCCGGGGCATTCCCGCTCGCGTTTTCTTGGGACGAGCACCGGAAGTCCTCGAGCTCAGCCCGTTTCCTTCGCTGCAAGTGCATTTCCAGTGGTTTCTGACACCGGACGAGCGTTCGCCACTCGTTGGAAGCTTCGGCCATCTTTTGGACCGTTTGGGTCGCACCGCAGTTCTCCCTCCAACGAGCTCGCTTCCCGACCTATACCTCCGGAAAACGTGTCAGGGAGCATGCCAGGAGTGTGGGTTGAAGTCCTCGGAGCACGAGACCCGAAGATCGAAAGACTTATGACCAATACGGAGCAAAGGGAAGAAACCGTCGGGGGACCGCTTTTTACGCCAGGACGAGAAAACTGAGTCCGGGGCATTCCCGCTCGCGTTTTCTTGGGACGAGCACCGGAAGTCCTCGAGCTCAGCCCGTTTCCTTCGCTGCAAGTGCATTTCCAGTGGTTTCTGACACCGGACGAGCGTTCGCCACTCGTTGGAAGCTTCGGCCATCTTTTGGACCGTTTTGGGTCGCACCGCAGTTCTCCCTCCAACGAGCTCGCTTCCCGACCTATACCTCCGGAAAACGTGTCAGGGAGCATGCCAGGAGTGTGGGTTGAAGTCCTCGGAGCACGAGACCCGAAGATCGAAAGACTTATGACCAATACGGAGCAAAGGGAAGAAACCGTCGGGGGACCGCTTTTTACCCCAGGACGAGAAAACTGAGTCCGGGGCATTCCCGCTCGCGTTTTCTTGGGACGAGCACCGGAAGTCCTCGAGCTCAACCCGTTTCCTTCGCTGCAAGTGCATTTCCAGTGGTTTCTGACACCGGACGAGCGTTCGCCACTCGTTGGAAGCTTCGGCCATCTTTTGGACCGTTTTGGGTCGCACCACAGTTCTCCCTCCAACGAGCTCGCTTCCCGACCTATACCTCCGGAAAACGTGTCAGGGAGCATGCCAGGAGTGTGGGTTGAAGTCCTCGGAGCACGAGACCCGAAGATCGAAAGACTTATGACCAATACGGAGCAAAGGGAAGAAACCGTCGGGGGACCGCTTTTTACCCCAGGACGAGAAAACTGAGTCCGGGGCATTCCCGCTCGCGTTTTCTTGGGACGAGCACCGGAAGTCCTCGAGCTCAGCCCGTTTCCTTCGCTGCAAGTGCATTTCCAGTGGTTTCTGACACCGGACGAGCGTTCGCCACTCGTTGGAAGCTTCGGCCATCTTTTGGACCGTTTTGGGTCGCACCACAGTTCTCCCTCCAACGAGCTCGCTTCCCGACCTATACCTCCGGAAAACGTGTCAGGGAGCATGCCAGGAGTGTGGGTTGAAGTCCTCGGAGCACGAGACCCGAAGATCGAAAGACTTATGACCAATACGGAGCAAAGGGAAGAAACCGTCGGGGGACCGCTTTTTACCCCAGGACGAGAAAACTGAGTCCGGGGCATTCCCGCTCGCGTTTTCTTGGGACGAGCACCGGAAGTCCTCGAGCTCAGCCCGTTTCCTTCGCTGCAAGTGCATTTCCAGTGGTTTCTGACACCGGACGAGCGTTCGCCACTCGTTGGAAGCTTCGGCCATCTTTTGGACCGTTTTGGGTCGCACCACAGTTCTCCCTCCAACGAGCTCGCTTCCCGACCTATACCTCCGGAAAACGTGTCAGGGAGCATGCCAGGAGTGTGGGTTGAAGTCCTCGGAGCACGAGACCCGAAGATCGAAAGACTTATGACCAATACGGAGCAAAGGGAAGAAACCGTCGGGGGACCGCTTTTTACCCCAGGACGAGAAAACTGAGTCCGGGGCATTCCCGCTCGCGTTTTCTTGGGACGAGCACCGGAAGTCCTCGAGCTCAGCCCGTTTCCTTCGCTGCAAGTGCATTTCCAGTGGTTTCTGACACCGGACGAGCGTTCGCCACTCGTTGGAAGCTTCGGCCATCTTTTGGACCGTTTTGGGTCGCACCACAGTTCTCCCTCCAACGAGCTCGCTTCCCGACCTATACCTCCGGAAAACGTGTCAGGGAGCATGCCAGGAGTGTGGGTTGAAGTCCTCGGAGCACGAGACCCGAAGATCGAAAGACTTATGACCAATACGGAGCAAAGGGAAGAAACCGTCGGGGGACCGCTTTTTACCCCAGGACGAGAAAACTGAGTCCGGGGCATTCCCGCTCGCGTTTTCTTGGGACGAGCACCGGAAGTCCTCGAGCTCAGCCCGTTTCCTTCGCTGCAAGTGCATTTCCAGTGGTTTCTGACATCGGACGAGCGTTCGCCACTCGTTGGAAGCTTCGGCCATCTTTTGGACCGTTTTGGGTCGCACCACAGTTCTCCCTCCAACGAGCTCGCTTCCCGACCTATACCTCCGGAAAACGTGTCAGGGAGCATGCCAGGAGTGTGGGTTGAAGTCCTCGGAGCACGAGACCCGAAGATCGAAAGACTTATGACCAATACGGAGCAAAGGGAAGAAACCGTCGGGGGACCGCTTTTTACCCCAGGACGAGAAAACTGAGTCCGGGGCATTCCCGCTCGCGTTTTCTTGGGACGAGCACCGGAAGTCCTCGAGCTCAGCCCGTTTCCTTCGCTGCAAGTGCATTTCCAGTGGTTTCTGACACCGGACGAGCGTTCGCCACTCGTTGGAAGCTTCGGCCATCTTTTGGACCGTTTTGGGTCGCACCACAGTTCTCCCTCCAACGAGCTCGCTTCCCGACCTATACCTCCGGAAAACGTGTCAGGGAGCATGCCAGGAGTGTGGGTTGAAGTCCTCGGAGCACGAGACCCGAAGATCGAAAGACTTATGACCAATACGGAGCAAAGGGAAGAAACCGTCGGGGGACCGCTTTTTACCCCAGGACGAGAAAACTGAGTCCGGGGCATTCCCGCTCGCGTTTTCTTGGGACGAGCACCGGAAGTCCTCGAGCTCAGCCCGTTTCCTTCGCTGCAAGTGCATTTCCAGTGGTTTCTGACACCGGACGAGCGTTCGCCACTCGTTGGAAGCTTCGGCCATCTTTTGGACCGTTTTGGGTCGCACCACAGTTCTCCCTCCAACGAGCTCGCTTCCCGACCTATACCTCCGGAAAACGTGTCAGGGAGCATGCCAGGAGTGTGGGTTGAAGTCCTCGGAGCACGAGACCCGAAGATCGAAAGACTTATGACCAATACGGAGCAAAGGGAAGAAACCGTCGGGGGACCGCTTTTTACCCCAGGACGAGAAAACTGAGTCCGGGTCATTCCCGCTCGCGTTTTCTTGGGACGAGCACCGGAAGTCCTCGAGCTCAGCCCGTTTCCTTCGCTGCAAGTGCATTTCCAGTGGTTTCTGACACCGGACGAGCGTTCGCCACTCGTTGGAAGCTTCGGCCATCTTTTGGACCGTTTTGGGTCGCACCACAGTTCTCCCTCCAACGAGCTCGCTTCCCGACCTATACCTCCGGAAAACGTGTCAGGGAGCATTCCAGGAGTGTGGGTTGAAGTCCTCGGAGCACGAGACCCGAAGATCGAAAGACTTATGACCAATACGGAGCAAAGGGAAGAAACCGTCGGGGGACCGCTTTTTACCCCAGGACGAGAAAACTGAGTCCGGGGCATTCCCGCTCGCGTTTTCTTGGGACGAGCACCGGAAGTCCTCGAGCTCAGCCCGTTTCCTTCGCTGCAAGTGCATTTCCAGTGGTTTCTGACACCGGACGAGCGTTCGCCACTCGTTGGAAGCTTCGGCCATCTTTTGGACCGTTTTGGGTCGCACCACAGTTCTCCCTCCAACGAGCTCGCTTCCCGACCTATACCTCCGGAAAACGTGTCAGGGAGCATGCCAGGAGTGTGGGTTGAAGTCCTCGGAGCACGAGACCCGAAGATCGAAAGACTTATGACCAATACGGAGCAAAGGGAAGAAACCGTCGGGGGACCGCTTTTTACCCCAGGACGAGAAAACTGAGTCCGGGGCATTCCCGCTCGCGTTTTCTTGGGACGAGCACCGGAAGTCCTCGAGCTCAGCCCGTTTCCTTCGCTGCAAGTGCATTTCCAGTGGTTTCTGACACCGGACGAGCGTTCGCCACTCGTTGGAAGCTTCGGCCATCTTTTGGACCGTTTTGGGTCGCACCACAGTTCTCCCTCCAACGAGCTCGCTTCCCGACCTATACCTCCGGAAAACGTGTCAGGGAGCATGCCAGGAGTGTGGGTTGAAGTCCTCGGAGCACGAGACCCGAAGATCGAAAGACTTATGACCAATACGGAGCAAAGGGAAGAAACCGTCGGGGGACCGCTTTTTACCCCAGGACGAGAAAACTGAGTCCGGGGCATTCCCGCTCGCGTTTTCTTGGGACGAGCACCGGAAGTCCTCGAGCTCAGCCCGTTTCCTTCGCTGCAAGTGCATTTCCAGTGGTTTCTGACACCGGACGAGCGTTCGCCACTCGTTGGAAGCTTCGGCCATCTTTTGGACCGTTTTGGGTCGCACCACAGTTCTCCCTCCAACGAGCTCGCTTCCCGACCTATACCTCCGGAAAACGTGTCAGGGAGCATGCCAGGAGTGTGGGTTGAAGTCCTCGGAGCACGAGACCCGAAGATCGAAAGACTTATTACCAATACGGAGCAAAGGGAAGAAACCGTCGGGGGACCGCTTTTTACCCCAGGACGAGAAAACTGAGTCCGGGGCATTCCCGCTCGCGTTTTCTTGGGACGAGCACCGGAAGTCCTCGAGCTCAGCCCGTTTCCTTCGCTGCAAGTGCATTTCCAGTGGTTTCTGACACCGGACGAGCGTTCGCCACTCGTTGGAAGCTTCGGCCATCTTTTGGACCGTTTTGGGTCGCACCACCGTTCTCCCTCCAACGAGCTCGCTTCCCGACCTATACCTCCGGAAAACGTGTCAGGGAGCATGCCAGGAGTGTGGGTTGAAGTCCTCGGAGCACGAGACCCGAAGATCGAAAGACTTATGACCAATACGGAGCAAAGGGAAGAAACCGTCGGGGGACCGCTTTTTACCCCAGGACGAGAAAAGTGAGTCCGGGGCATTCCCGCTCGCGTTTTCTTGGGACGAGCACCGGAAGTCCTCGAGCTCAGCCCGTTTCCTTCGCTGCAAGTGCATTTCCAGTGGTTTCTGACACCGGACGAGCGTTCGCCACTCGTTGGAAGCTTCGGCCATCTTTTGGACCGTTTTGGGTCGCACCACCGTTCTCCCTCCAACGAGCTCGCTTCCCGACCTATACCTCCGGAAAACGTGTCAGGGAGCATGCCAGGAGTGTGGGTTGAAGTCCTCGGAGCACGAGACCCGAAGATCGAAAGACTTATGACCAATACGGAGCAAAGGGAAGAAACCGTCGGGGGACCGCTTTTTACCCCAGGACGAGAAAAGTGAGTCCGGGGCATTCCCGCTCGCGTTTTCTTGGGACGAGCACCGGAAGTCCTCGAGCTCAGCCCGTTTCCTTCGCTGCAAGTGCATTTCCAGTGGTTTCTGACACCGGACGAGCGTTCGCCACTCGTTGGAAGCTTCGGCCATCTTTTGGACCGTTTTGGGTCGCACCACCGTTCTCCCTCCAACGAGCTCGCTTCCCGACCTATACCTCCGGAAAACGTGTCAGGGAGCATGCCAGGAGTGTGGGTTGAAGTCCTCGGAGCACGAGACCCGAAGATCGAAAGACTTATGACCAATACGGAGCAAAGGGAAGAAACCGTCGGGGGACCGCTTTTTACCCCAGGACGAGAAAACTGAGTCCGGGGCATTCCCGCTCGCGTTTTCTTGGGACGAGCACCGGAAATCCTCGAGCTCAGCCCGTTTCCTTCGCTGCAAGTGCATTTCCAGTGGTTTCTGACACCGGACGAGCGTTCGCCACTCGTTGGAAGATTCGGCCATCTTTTGGACCGTTTTGGGTCGCACCACCGTTCTCCCTCCAACGAGCTCGCTTCTCGACCTATACCTCCGGAAAACGTGTCAGGGAGCATGCCAGGAGTGTGGGTTGAAGTCCTCGGAGCACGAGACCCGAACATCGAAAGACTTATGACCAATACGGAGCAAAGGGAAGAAACCGTCGGGGGACCGCTTTTTACCCCAGGACGAGAAAACTGAGTCCGGGGCATTCCCGCTCGCGTTTTCTTGGGACGAGCACCGGAAGTCCTCGAGCTCAGCCCGTTTCCTTCGCTGCAAGTGCATTTCCAGTGGTTTGTGACACCGGACGAGCGTTCGCCACTCGTTGGAAGCTTCGGCCATCTTTTGTACCGTTTTGGGTCGCACCACCGTTCTCCCTCCAACGAGCTCGCTTCCCGACCTATACCTCCGGAAAACGTGTCAGGGAGCATGCCAGGAGTGTGGGTTGAAGTCCTCGGAGCACGAGACCCGAAGATCGAAAGACTTATTACCAATACGGAGCAAAGGGAAGAAACCGTCGGGGGACCGCTTTTTACCCCAGGACGAGAAAACTGAGTCCGGGGCATTCCCGCTCGCGTTTTCTTGGGACGAGCACCGGAAGTCCTCGAGCTCAGCCCGTTTCCTTCGCTGCAAGTGCATTTCCAGTGGTTTCTGACACCGGACGAGCGTTCGCCACTCGTTGGAAGCTTCGGCCATCTTTTGGACCGTTTTGGGTCGCACCACCGTTCTCCCTCCAACGAGCTCGCTTCCCGACCTATACCTCCGGAAAACGTGTCAGGGAGCATGCCAGGAGTGTGGGTTGAAGTCCTCGGAGCACGGGACCCGAAGATCGAAAGACTTATGACCAATACGGAGCAAAGGGAAGAAACCGTCGGGGGACCGCTTTTTACCCCAGGACGAGAAAACTGAGTCCGGGGCATTCCCGCTCGCGTTTTCTTGGGACGAGCACCGGAAGTCCTCGAGCTCAGCCCGTTTCCTTCGCTGCAAGTGCATTTCCAGTGGTTTCTGACACCGGACGAGCGTTCGCCACTCGTTGGAAGCTTCGGCCATCTTTTGGACCGTTTTGCGTCGCACCACAGTTCTCCCTCCAACGAGCTCGCTTCCCGACCTATACCTCCGGAAAACGTGTCAGGGAGCATGCCAGGAGTGTGGGTTGAAGTCCTCGGAGCACGAGACCCGAAGATCGAAAGACTTATGACCAATACGGAGCAAAGGGAAGAAACCGTCGGGGGACCGCTTTTTACCCCAGGACGAGAAAACTGAGTCCGGGGCATTCCCGCTCGCGTTTTCTTGGGACGAGCACCGGAAGTCCTCGAGCTCAGCCCGTTTCCTTCGCTGCAAGTGCATTTCCAGTGGTTTCTGACACCGGACGAGCGTTCGCCACTCGTTGGAAGCTTCGGCCATCTTTTGGACCGTTTTGGGTCGCACCACAGTTCTCCCTCCAACGAGCTCGCTTCCCGACCTATACCTCCGGAAAACGTGTCAGGGAGCATGCCAGGAGTGTGGGTTGAAGTCCTCGGAGCACGAGACCCGAAGATCGAAAGACTTATGACCAATACGGAGCAAAGGGAAGAAACCGTCGGGGGACCGCTTTTTACCCCAGGACGAGAAAACTGAGTCCGGGGCATTCCCGCTCGCGTTTTCTTGGGACGAGCACCGGAAGTCCTCGAGCTCAGCCCGTTTCCTTCGCTGCAAGTGCATTTCCAGTGGTTTCTGACACCGGACGAGCGTTCGCCACTCGTTGGAAGCTTCGGCCATCTTTTGGACCGTTTTGGGTCGCACCACAGTTCTCCCTCCAACGAGCTCGCTTCCCGACCTATACCTCCGGAAAACGTGTCAGGGAGCATGCCAGGAGTGTGGGTTGAAGTCCTCGGAGCACGAGACCCGAAGATCGAAAGACTTATTACCAATACGGAGCAAAGGGAAGAAACCGTCGGGGGACCGCTTTTTACCCCAGGACGAGAAAACTGAGTCCGTGGCATTCCCGCTCGCGTTTTCTTGGGACGAGCACCGGAAGTCCTCGAGCTCAGCCCGTTTCCTTCGCTGCAAGTGCATTTCCAGTGGTTTCTGACACCGGACGAGCGTTCGCCACTCGTTGGAAGCTTCGGCCATCTTTTGGACCGTTTTGGGTCGCACCACCGTTCTCCCTCCAACGAGCTCGCTTCCCGACCTATACCTCCGGAAAACGTGTCAGGGAGCATGCCAGGAGTGTGGGTTGAAGTCCTCGGAGCACGAGACCCGAAGATCGAAAGACTTATGACCAATACGGAGCAAAGGGAAGAAACCGTCGGGGGACCGCTTTTTACCCCAGGACGAGAAAAGTGAGTCCGGGGCATTCCCGCTCGCGTTTTCTTGGGACGAGCACCGGAAGTCCTCGAGCTCAGCCCGTTTCCTTCGCTGCAAGTGCATTTCCAGTGGTTTCTGACACCGGACGAGCGTTCGCCACTCGTTGGAAGCTTCGGCCATCTTTTGGACCGTTTTGGGTCGCACCACCGTTCTCCCTCCAACGAGCTCGCTTCCCGACCTATACCTCCGGAAAACGTGTCAGGGAGCATGCCAGGAGTGTGGGTTGAAGTCCTCGGAGCACGAGACCCGAAGATCGAAAGACTTATGACCAATACGGAGCAAAGGGAAGAAACCGTCGGGGGACCGCTTTTTACCCCAGGACGAGAAAAGTGAGTCCGGGGCATTCCCGCTCGCGTTTTCTTGGGACGAGCACCGGAAGTCCTCGAGCTCAGCCCGTTTCCTTCGCTGCAAGTGCATTTCCAGTGGTTTCTGACACCGGACGAGCGTTCGCCACTCGTTGGAAGCTTCGGCCATCTTTTGGACCGTTTTGGGTCGCACCACCGTTCTCCCTCCAACGAGCTCGCTTCCCGACCTATACCTCCGGAAAACGTGTCAGGGAGCATGCCAGGAGTGTGGGTTGAAGTCCTCGGAGCACGAGACCCGAAGATCGAAAGACTTATGACCAATACGGAGCAAAGGGAAGAAACCGTCGGGGGACCGCTTTTTACCCCAGGACGAGAAAACTGAGTCCGGGGCATTCCCGCTCGCGTTTTCTTGGGACGAGCACCGGAAATCCTCGAGCTCAGCCCGTTTCCTTCGCTGCAAGTGCATTTCCAGTGGTTTCTGACACCGGACGAGCGTTCGCCACTCGTTGGAAGATTCGGCCATCTTTTGGACCGTTTTGGGTCGCACCACCGTTCTCCCTCCAACGAGCTCGCTTCTCGACCTATACCTCCGGAAAACGTGTCAGGGAGCATGCCAGGAGTGTGGGTTGAAGTCCTCGGAGCACGAGACCCGAAGATCGAAAGACTTATGACCAATACGGAGCAAAGGGAAGAAACCGTCGGGGGACCGCTTTTTACCCCAGGACGAGAAAACTGAGTCCGGGGCATTCCCGCTCGCGTTTTCTTGGGACGAGCACCGGAAGTCCTCGAGCTCAGCCCGTTTCCTTCGCTGCAAGTGCATTTCCAGTGGTTTGTGACACCGGACGAGCGTTCGCCACTCGTTGGAAGCTTCGGCCATCTTTTGTACCGTTTTGGGTCGCACCACCGTTCTCCCTCCAACGAGCTCGCTTCCCGACCTATACCTCCGGAAAACGTGTCAGGGAGCATGCCAGGAGTGTGGGTTGAAGTCCTCGGAGCACGAGACCCGAAGATCGAAAGACTTATTACCAATACGGAGCAAAGGGAAGAAACCGTCGGGGGACCGCTTTTTACCCCAGGACGAGAAAACTGAGTCCGGGGCATTCCCGCTCGCGTTTTCTTGGGACGAGCACCGGAAGTCCTCGAGCTCAGCCCGTTTCCTTCGCTGCAAGTGCATTTCCAGTGGTTTCTGACACCGGACGAGCGTTCGCCACTCGTTGGAAGCTTCGGCCATCTTTTGGACCGTTTTGGGTCGCACCACCGTTCTCCCTCCAACGAGCTCGCTTCCCGACCTATACCTCCGGAAAACGTGTCAGGGAGCATGCCAGGAGTGTGGGTTGAAGTCCTCGGAGCACGGGACCCGAAGATCGAAAGACTTATGACCAATACGGAGCAAAGGGAAGAAACCGTCGGGGGACCGCTTTTTACCCCAGGACGAGAAAACTGAGTCCGGGGCATTCCCGCTCGCGTTTTCTTGGGACGAGCACCGGAAGTCCTCGAGCTCAGCCCGTTTCCTTCGCTGCAAGTGCATTTCCAGTGGTTTCTGACACCGGACGAGCGTTCGCCACTCGTTGGAAGCTTCGGCCATCTTTTGGACCGTTTTGGGTCGCACCACCGTTCTCCCTCCAACGAGCTCGCTTCCCGACCTATACCTCCGGAAAACGTGTCAGGGAGCATGCCAGGAGTGTGGGTTGAAGTCCTCGGAGCACGGGACCCGAAGATCGAAAGACTTATGACCAATACGGAGCAAAGGGAAGAAACCGTCGGGGGACCGCTTTTTACCCCAGGACGAGAAAACTGAGTCCGGGGCATTCCCGCTCGCGTTTTCTTGGGACGAGCACCGGAAGTCCTCGAGCTCAGCCCGTTTCCTTCGCTGCAAGTGCATTTCCAGTGGTTTCTGACACCGGACGAGCGTTCGCCACTCGTTGGAAGCTTCGGCCATCTTTTGGACCGTTTTGGGTCGCACCACCGTTCTCCCTCCAACGAGCTCGCTTCCCGACCTATACCTCCGGAAAACGTGTCAGGGAGCATGCCAGGAGTGTGGGTTGAAGTCCTCGGAGCACGAGACCCGAAGATCGAAAGACTTATGACCAATACGGAGCAAAGGGAAGAAACCGTCGGGGGACCGCTTTTTACCCCAGGACGAGAAAACTGAGTCCGGGGCATTCCCGCTCGCGTTTTCTTGGGACGAGCACCGGAAGTCCTCGAGCTCAGCCCGTTTCCTTCGCTGCAAGTGCATTTCCAGTGGTTTCTGACACCGGACGAGCGTTCGCCACTCGTTGGAAGCTTCGGCCATCTTTTGGACCGTTTTGGGTCGCACCACCGTTCTCCCTCCAACGAGCTCGCTTCCCGACCTATACCTCCGGAAAACGTGTCAGGGAGCATGCCAGGAGTGTGGGTTGAAGTCCTCGGAGCACGAGACCCGAAGATCGAAAGACTTATGACCAATACGGAGCAAAGGGAAGAAACCGTCGGGGGACCGCTTTTTACCCCAGGACGAGAAAACTGAGTCCGGGGCATTCCCGCTCGCGTTTTCTTGGGACGAGCACCGGAAGTCCTCGAGCTCAGCCCGTTTCCTTCGCTGCAAGTGCATTTCCAGTGGTTTGTGACACCGGACGAGCGTTCGCCACTCGTTGGAAGCTTCGGCCATCTTTTGTACCGTTTTGGGTCGCACCACCGTTCTCCCTCCAACGAGCTCGCTTCCCGACCTATACCTCCGGAAAACGTGTCAGGGAGCATGCCAGGAGTGTGGGTTGAAGTCCTCGGAGCACGAGACCCGAAGATCGAAAGACTTATGACCAATACGGAGCAAAGGGAAGAAACCGTCGGGGGACCGCTTTTTACCCCAGGACGAGAAAACTGAGTCCGGGGCATTCCCGCTCGCGTTTTCTTGGGACGAGCACCGGAAGTCCTCGAGCTCAGCCCGTTTCCTTCGCTGCAAGTGCATTTCCAGTGGTTTGTGACACCGGACGAGCGTTCGCCACTCGTTGGAAGCTTCGGCCATCTTTTGTACCGTTTTGGGTCGCACCACCGTTCTCCCTCCAACGAGCTCGCTTCCCGACCTATACCTCCGGAAAACGTGTCAGGGAGCATGCCAGGAGTGTGGGTTGAAGTCCTCGGAGCACGAGACCCGAAGATCGAAAGACTTATGACCAATACGGAGCAAAGGGAAGAAACCGTCGGGGGACCGCTTTTTACCCCAGGACGAGAAAACTGAGTCCGGGGCATTCCCGCTCGCGTTTTCTTGGGACGAGCACCGGAAGTCCTCGAGCTCAGCCCGTTTCCTTCGCTGCAAGTGCATTTCCAGTGGTTTGTGACACCGGACGAGCGTTCGCCACTCGTTGGAAGCTTCGGCCATCTTTTGTACCGTTTTGGGTCGCACCACCGTTCTCCCTCCAACGAGCTCGCTTCCCGACCTATACCTCCGGAAAACGTGTCAGGGAGCATGCCAGGAGTGTGGGTTGAAGTCCTCGGAGCACGAGACCCGAAGATCGAAAGACTTATGACCAATACGGAGCAAAGGGAAGAAACCGTCGGGGGACCGCTTTTTACCCCAGGACGAGAAAACTGAGTCCGGGGCATTCCCGCTCGCGTTTTCTTGGGACGAGCACCGGAAGTCCTCGAGCTCAGCCCGTTTCCTTCGCTGCAAGTGCATTTCCAGTTGTTTCTGACACCGGACGAGCGTTCGCCACTCGTTGGAAGCTTCGGCCATCTTTTGGACCGTTTTGGGTCGCACCACCGTTCTCCCTCCAACGAGCTCGCTTCCCGACCTATACCTCCGGAAAACGTGTCAGGGAGCATGCCAGGAGTGTGGGTTGAAGTCCTCGGAGCACGAGACCCGAAGATCGAAAGACTTATGACCAATACGGAGCAAAGGGAAGAAACCGTCGGGGGACCGCTTTTTACCCCAGGACGAGAAAACTGAGTCCGGGGCATTCCCGCTCGCGTTTTCTTGGGACGAGCACCGGAAGTCCTCGAGCTCAGCCCGTTTCCTTCGCTGCAAGTGCATTTCCAGTGGTTTCTGACACCGGACGAGCGTTCGCCACTCGTTGGAAGCTTCGGCCATCTTTTGGACCGTTTTGGGTCGCACCACCGTTCTCCCTCCAACGAGCTCGCTTCCCGACCTATACCTCCGGAAACGTGTCAGGTAGCATGCCAGGAGTGTGGGTTGAAGTCCTCGGAGCACGAGACCCGAAGATCGAAAGACTTATGACCAATACGGAGCAAAGGGAAGAAACCGTCGGGGGACCGCTTTTTACCCCAGGACGAGAAAACTGAGTCCGGGGCATTCCCGCTCGCGTTTTCTTGGGACGAGCACCGGAAGTCCTCGAGCTCAGCCCGTTTCCTTCGCTGCAAGTGCATTTCCAGTGGTTTCTGACACCGGACGAGCGTTCGCCACTCGTTGGAAGCTTCGGCCATCTTTTGGACCGATTTGGGTCGCACCACAGTTCTCCCGCCAACGAGCTCGCTTCCCGACGTATACCTCCGGAAAACGTGTCAGGTAGCATGCCAGGAGTGTGGGTTGAAGTCCTCGGAGCACGAGACCCGAAGATCGAAAGACTTATGACCAATACGGAGCAAAGGGAAGAAACCGTCGGGGGACCGCTTTTTACCCCAGGACGAGAAAACTGAGTCCGGGGCATTCCCGCTCACGTTTTCTTGGGACGAGCACCGGATGTCCTCGAGATCAGCCCGTTTCCTTCGCTGCAAGTGCATTTCCAGTGGTTTCTGACACCGGACGAGCGTTCACCACTCGTTGGAAGCTTCGGCCATCTTTTGGACCGTTTTGGGTCGCACCACAGTTCTCCCTCCAACGAGCTCGCTTCCCGATCTATACCTCCGGAAAACGTGTCAGGGAGCATGCCAGGAGTGTGGGTTGAAGTCCTCGGAGCACGAGACCCGAAGATCGAAAGACTTATGACCAATACGGAGCAAAGGGAAGAAACCGTCGGGGGACCGCTTTTTACCCCAGGACGAGAAAACTGAGTCCGGGGCATTCCCGCTCGCGTTTTCTTGGGACGAGCACCGGAAGTCCTCGAGCCCAGCCCGTTTCCTTCGCTGCAAGTGCATTTCCAGTGGTTTCTGACACCGGACGAGCGTTCGCCACTCGTTGGAAGCTTCGGCCATCTTTTGGACCGTTTTGGGTCGCACCACAGTTCTCCCTCCAACGAGCTCGCTTCCCGATCTATACCTCCGGAAAACGTGTCAGGGAGCATGCCAGGAGTGTGGGTTGAAGTCCTCGGAGCACGAGACCCGAAGATCGAAAGACTTATGACCAATACGGAGCAAAGGGAAGAAACCGTCGGGGGACCGCTTTTTACCCCAGGACGAGAAAACTGAGTCCGGGGCATTCCCGCTCGCGTTTTCTTGGGACGAGCACCGGAAGTCCTCGAGCTCAGCCCGTTTCCTTCGCTGCAAGTGCATTTCCAGTGGTTTCTGACACCGGACGAGCGTTCGCCACTCGTTGGAAGCTTCGGCCATCTTTTGGACCGTTTTGGGTCGCACCACAGTTCTCCCTCCAACGAGCTCGCTTCCCGACGTATACCTCCGGAAAACGTGTCAGGGAGCATGCCAGGAGTGTGGGTTGAAGTCCTCGGAGCACGAGACCCGAAGATCGAAAGACTTATGACCAATACGGAGCAAAGGGAAGAAACCGTCGGGGGACCGCTTTTTACCCCAGGACGAGAAAACTGTGTCCGGGGCATTCCCGCTCGCGTTTTCTTGGGACGAGCACCGGAAGTCCTCGAGCTCAGCCCGTTTCCTTCGCTGCAAGTGCATTTCCAGTGGTTTCTGACACCGGACGAGCGTTCGCCACTCGTTGGAAGCTTCGGCCATCTTTTGGACCGTTTTGGGTCGCACCACAGTTCTCCCTCCAACGAGCTCGCTTCCCGACCTATACCTCCGGAAAACGTGTCAGGGAGCATGCCAGGAGTGTGGGTTGAAGTCCTCGGAGCACGAGACCCGAAGATCGAAAGACTTATGACCAATACGGAGCAAAGGGAAGAAACCGTCGGGGGACCGCTTTTTACCCCAGGACGAGAAAACTGAGTCCGGGGCATTCCCGCTCGCGTTTTCTTGGGACGAGCACCGGAAGTCCTCGAGCTCAGCCCGTTTCCTTCGCTGTAAGTGCATTTCCAGTGGTTTCTGACACCGGACGAGCGTTCGCCACTCGTTGGAAGCTTCGGCCATCTTTTGGACCGTTTTGGGTCGCACCACAGTTCTCCCTCCAACGAGCTCGCTTCCCGACCTATACCTCCGGAAAACGTGTCAGGGAGCATGCCAGGAGTGTGGGTTGAAGTCCTCGGAGCACGAGACCCGAAGATCGAAAGACTTATGACCAATACGGAGCAAAGGGAAGAAACCGTCGGGGGACCGCTTTTTACCCCAGGACGAGAAAACTGAGTCCGGGGCATTCCCGCTCGCGTTTTCTTGGGACGAGCACCGGAAGTCCTCGAGCTCAGCCCGTTTCCTTCGCTGCAAGTGTATTTCCAGTGGTTTCTGACACCGGACGAGCGTTCGGCACTCGTTGGAAGCTTCGGCCATCTTTTGGACCGTTTTGGGTCGCACCACAGTTCTCCCTCCAACGAGCTCGCTTCCCGACCTATACCTCCGGAAAACGTGTCAGGGAGCATGCCAGGAGTGTGGGTTGAAGTCCTCGGAGCACGAGACCCGAAGATCGAAAGACTTATGACCAATACGGAGCAAAGGGAAGAAACCGTCGGGGGACCGCTTTTTACCCCAGGACGAGAAAACTGAGTCCGGGGCATTCCCGCTCGCGTTTTCTTGGGACGAGCACCGGAAGTCCTCGAGCTCAGCCCGTTTCCTTCGCTGCAAGTGCATTTCCAGTGGTTTCTGACACCGGACGAGCGTTCGCCACTCGTTGCAAGCTTCGGCCATCTTTTGGACCGTTTTGGGTCGCACCACAGTTCTCCCTCCAACGAGCTCGCTTCCCGACGTATACCTCCGGAAAACGTGTCAGGGAGCATGACAGGAGTGTGGGTTGAAGTCCTCGGAGCACGAGACCCGAAGATCGAAAGACTTATGACCAATACGGAGCAAAGGGAAGAAACCGTCGGGGACCGCTTTTTACCCCAGGACGAGAAAACTGAGTTCGGGGCATTCCCGCTCGCGTTTTCTTGGGACGAGCACCGGAAGTCCTCGAGCTCAGCCCGTTTCCTTCGCTGCAAGTGCATTTCCAGTGGTTTCTGACACCGGACGAGCGTTCGCCACTCGTTGGAAGCTTCGGCCATCTTTTGGACCGTTTTGGGTCGCACCACAGTTCTCCCTCCAACGAGCTCGCTTCCCGACCTATACCTCCGGAAAACGTGTCAGGGAGCATGCCAGGAGTGTGGGTTGAAGTCCTCGGAGCACGAGACCCGAAGATCGAAAGACTTATGACCAATACGGAGCAAAGGGAAGAAACCGTCGGGGGACCGCTTTTTACCCCAGGACGAGAAAACTGAGTCCGGGGCATTCCCGCTCGCGTTTTCTTGGGACGAGCACCGGAAGTCCTCGAGCTCAGCCCGTTTCCTTCGCTGCAAGTGCATTTCCAGTGGTTTCTGACACCGGACGAGCGTTCGCCACTCGTTGGAAGCTTCGGCCATCTTTTGGACCGTTTTGGGTCGCACCACAATTCTCCCTCCAACGAGCTCGCTTCCCGACCTATACCTCCGGAAAACGTGTCAGGGAGCATGCCAGGAGTGTGGGTTGAAGTCCTCGGAGCACGAGACCCGAAGATCGAAAGACTTATGACCAATACGGAGCAAAGGGAAGAAACCGTCGGGGGACCGCTTTTTACCCCAGGACGAGAAAACTGAGTCCGGGGCATTCCCGCTCGCGTTTTCTTGGGACGAGCACCGGAAGTCCTCGAGCTCAGCCCGTTTCCTTCGCTGCAAGTGCATTTCCAGTGGTTTCTGACACCGGACGAGCGTTCGCCACTCGTTGCAAGCTTCGGCCATCTTTTGGACCGTTTTGGGTCGCACCACAGTTCTCCCTCCAACGAGCTCGCTTCCCGACCTATACCTCCGGAAAACGTGTCAGGGAGCATGCCAGGAGTGTGGGTTGAAGTCCTCGGAGCACGAGACCCGAAGATCGAAAGACTTATGACCAATACGGAGCAAAGGGAAGAAACCGTCGGGGGACCGCTTTTTACCCCAGGACGAGAAAACTGAGTCCGGGGCATTCCCGCTCGCGTTTTCTTGGGACGAGCACCGGAAGTCCTCGAGCTCAGCCCGTTTCCTTCGCTGCAAGTGCATTTCCAGTGGTTTCTGACACCGGACGAGCGTTCGGCACTCGTTGGAAGCTTCGGCCATCTTTTGGACCGTTTTGGGTCGCACCACAGTTCTCCCTCCAACGAGCTCGCTTCCCGACCTATACCTCCGGAAAACGTGTCAGGGAGCATGCCAGGAGTGTGGGTTGAAGTCCTCGGAGCACGAGACCCGAAGATCGAAAGACTTATGACCAATACGGAGCAAAGGGAAGAAACCGTCGGGGGACCGCTTTTTACCCCAGGACGAGAAAACTGAGTCCGGGGCATTTCCGCTCGCGTTTTCTTGGGACGAGCACCGGAAGTCCTCGAGCTCAGCCCGTTTCCTTCGCTGCAAGTGCATTTCCAGTGGTTTCTGACACCGGACGAGCGTTCGCCACTCGTTGGAAGCTTCGGCCATCTTTTGGACCGTTTTGGGTCGCACCACAGTTCTCCCTCCAACGAGCTCGCTTCCCGACGTATACCTCCGGAAAACGTGTCAGGGAGCATGACAGGAGTGTGGGTTGAAGTCCTCGGAGCACGAGACCCGAAGATCGAAAGACTTATGACCAATACGGAGCAAAGGGAAGAAACCGTCGGGGACCGCTTTTTACCCCAGGACGAGAAAACTGAGTTCGGGGCATTCCCGCTCGCGTTTTCTTGGGACGAGCACCGGAAGTCCTCGAGCTCAGCCCGTTTCCTTCGCTGCAAGTGCATTTCCAGTGGTTTCTGACACCGGACGAGCGTTCGCCACTCGTTGGAAGCTTCGGCCATCTTTTGGACCGTTTTGGGTCGCACCACAGTTCTCCCTCCAACGAGCTCGCTTCCCGACGTATACCTCCGGAAAACGTGTCAGGGAGCATGCCAGGAGTGTGGGTTGAAGTCCTCGGAGCACGAGACCCGAAGATCGAAAGACTTATGACCAATACGGAGCAAAGGGAAGAAACCGTCGGGGGACCGCTTTTTACCCCAAGACGAGAAAACTGAGTCCGGGGCATTCCCGCTCGCGTTTTCTTGGGACGAGCACCGGAAGTCCTCGAGCTCAGCCCGTTTCCTTCGCTGCAAGTGCATTTCCAGTGGTTTCTGACACCGGACGAGCGTTCGCCACTCGTTGGAAGCTTCGGCCATCTTTTGGACCGTTTTGGGTCGCACCACAGTTCTCCCTCCAACGAGCTCGCTTCCCGACCTATACCTCCGGAAAACGTGTCAGGGAGCATGCCAGGAGTGTGGGTTGAAGTCCTCGGAGCACGAGACCCGAAGATCGAAAGACTTATGACCAATACGGAGCAAAGGGAAGAAACCGTCGGGGGACCGCTTTTTACCCCAGGACGAGAAAACTGAGTCCGGGGCATTCCCGCTCGCGTTTTCTTGGGACGAGCACCGGAAGTCCTCGAGCTCAGCCCGTTTCCTTCGCTGCAAGTGCATTTCCAGTGGTTTCTGACACCGGACGAGCGTTCGCCACTCGTTGGAAGCTTCGGCCATCTTTTGGACCGTTTTGGGTCGCACCACAGTTCTCCCTCCAACGAGCTCGCTTCCCGACCTATACCTCCGGAAAACGTGTCAGGGAGCATGCCAGGAGTGTGGGTTGAAGTCCTCGGAGCACGAGACCCGAAGATCGAAAGACTTATGACCAATACGGAGCAAAGGGAAGAAACCGTCGGGGGACCGCTTTTTACCCCAGGACGAGAAAACTGAGTCCGGGGCATTCCCGCTCGCGTTTTCTTGGGACGAGCACCGGAAGTCCTCGAGCTCAGCCCGTTTCCTTCGCTGCAAGTGCATTTCCAGTGGTTTCTGACACCGGACGAGCGTTCGCCACTCGTTGGAAGCTTCGGCCATCTTTTGGACCGTTTTGGGTCGCACCACAGTTCTCCCTCCAACGAGCTCGCTTCCCGACCTATACCTCCGGAAAACGTGTCAGGGAGCATGCCAGGAGTGTGGGTTGAAGTCCTCGGAGCACGAGACCCGAAGATCGAAAGACTTATGACCAATACGGAGCAAAGGGAAGAAACCGTCGGGGGACCGCTTTTTACCCCAGGACGAGAAAACTGAGTCCGGGGCATTCCCGCTCGCGTTTTCTTGGGACGAGCACCGGAAGTCCTCGAGCTCAGCCCGTTTCCTTCGCTGCAAGTGCATTTCCAGTGGTTTCTGACACCGGACGAGCGTTCGCCACTCGTTGGAAGCTTCGGCCATCTTTTGGACCGTTTTGGGTCGCACCACAGTTCTCCCTCCAACGAGCTCGCTTCCCGACGTATACCTCCGGAAAACGTGTCAGGGAGCATGACAGGAGTGTGGGTTGAAGTCCTCGGAGCACGAGACCCGAAGATCGAAAGACTTATGACCAATACGGAGCAAAGGGAAGAAACCGTCGGGGACCGCTTTTTACCCCAGGACGAGAAAACTGAGTTCGGGGCATTCCCGCTCGCGTTTTCTTGGGACGAGCACCGGAAGTCCTCGAGCTCAGCCCGTTTCCTTCGCTGCAAGTGCATTTCCAGTGGTTTCTGACACCGGACGAGCGTTCGCCACTCGTTGGAAGCTTCGGCCATCTTTTGGACCGTTTTGGGTCGCACCACAGTTCTCCCTCCAACGAGCTCGCTTCCCGACGTATACCTCCGGAAAACGTGTCAGGGAGCATGCCAGGAGTGTGGGTTGAAGTCCTCGGAGCACGAGACCCGAAGATCGAAAGACTTATGACCAATACGGAGCAAAGGGAAGAAACCGTCGGGGGACCGCTTTTTACCCCAGGACGAGAAAACTGAGTCCGGGGCATTCCCGCTCGCGTTTTCTTGGGACGAGCACCGGAAGTCCTCGAGCTCAGCCCGTTTCCTTCGCTGCAAGTGCATTTCCAGTGGTTTCTGACACCGGACGAGCGTTCGCCACTCGTTGGAAGCTTCGGCCATCTTTTGGACCGTTTTGGGTCGCACCACAGTTCTCCCTCCAACGAGCTCGCTTCCCGACCTATACCTCCGGAAAACGTGTCAGGGAGCATGCCAGGAGTGTGGGTTGAAGTCCTCGGAGCACGAGACCCGAAGATCGAAAGACTTATGACCAATACGGAGCAAAGGGAAGAAACCGTCGGGGGACCGCTTTTTACCCCAGGACGAGAAAACTGAGTCCGGGGCATTCCCGCTCGCGTTTTCTTGGGACGAGCACCGGAAGTCCTCGAGCTCAGCCCGTTTCCTTCGCTGCAAGTGCATTTCCAGTGGTTTCTGACACCGGACGAGCGTTCGCCACTCGTTGGAAGCTTCGGCCATCTTTTGGACCGTTTTGGGTCGCACCACAGTTCTCCCTCCAACGAGCTCGCTTCCCGACCTATACCTCCGGAAAACGTGTCCGGGAGCATGCCAGGAGTGTGGGTTGATGTCCTCGGAGCACGAGACCCGAAGATCGAAAGACTTATGACCAATACGGAGCAAAGGGAAGAAACCGTCGGGGGACCGCTTTTTACCCCAGGACGAGAAAACTGAGTCCGGGGCATTCCCGCTCGCGTTTTCTTGGGACGAGCACCGGAAGTCCTCGAGCTCAGCCCGTTTCCTTCGCTGCAAGTGCATTTCCAGTGGTTTCTGACACCGGACGAGCGTTCGCCACTCGTTGGAAGCTTCGGCCATCTTTTGGACCGTTTTGGGTCGCACCACAGTTCTCCCTCCAACGAGCTCGCTTCCCGACCTATACCTCCGGAAAACGTGTCAGGGAGCATGCCAGGAGTGTGGGTTGAAGTCCTCGGAGCACGAGACCCGAAGATCGAAAGACTTATGACCAATACGGAGCAAAGGGAAGAAACCGTCGGGGGACCGCTTTTTACCCCAGGACGAGAAAACTGAGTCCGGGGCATTCCCGCTCGCGTTTTCTTGGGACGAGCACCGGAAGTCCTCGAGCTCAGCCCGTTTCCTTCGCTGCAAGTGCATTTCCAGTGGTTTCTGACACCGGACGAGCGTTCGCCACTCGTTGGAAGCTTCGGCCATCTTTTGGACCGTTTTGGGTCGCACCACAGTTCTCCCTCCAACGAGCTCGCTTCCCGACCTATACCTCCGGAAAACGTGTCAGGGAGCATGCCAGGAGTGTGGGTTGATGTCCTCGGAGCACGAGACCCGAAGATCGAAAGACTTATGACCAATACGGAGCAAAGGGAAGAAACCGTCGGGGGACCGCTTTTTACCCCAGGACGAGAAAACTGAGTCCGGGGCATTCCCGCTCGCGTTTTCTTGGGACGAGCACCGGAAGTCCTCGAGCTCAGCCCGTTTCCTTCGCTGCAAGTGCATTTCCAGTGGTTTCTGACACCGGACGAGCGTTCGCCACTCGTTGGAAGCTTCGGCCATCTTTTGGACCGTTTTGGGTCGCACCACAGTTCTCCCTCCAACGAGCTCGCTTCCCGACCTATACCTCCGGAAAACGTGTCAGGGAGCATGCCAGGAGTGTGGGTTGAAGTCCTCGGAGCACGAGACCCGAAGATCGAAAGACTTATGACCAATACGGAGCAAAGGGAAGAAACCGTCGGGGGACCGCTTTTTACCCCAGGACGAGAAAACTGAGTCCGGGGCATTCCCGCTCGCGTTTTCTTGGGACGAGCACCGGAAGTCCTCGAGCTCAGCCCGTTTCCTTCGCTGCAAGTGCATTTCCAGTGGTTTCTGACACCGGACGAGCGTTCGCCACTCGTTGGAAGCTTCGGCCATCTTTTGGACCGTTTTGGGTCGCACCACAGTTCTCCCTCCAACGAGCTCGCTTCCCGACCTATACCTCCGGAAAACGTGTCAGGGAGCATGCCAGGAGTGTGGGTTGAAGTCCTCGGAGCACGAGACCCGAAGATCGAAAGACTTATGACCAATACGGAGCAAAGGGAAGAAACCGTCGGGGGACCGCTTTTTACCCCAGGACGAGAAAACTGAGTCCGGGGCATTCCCGCTCGCGTTTTCTTGGGACGAGCACCGGAAGTCCTCGAGCTCAGCCCGTTTCCTTCGCTGCAAGTGCATTTCCAGTGGTTTCTGACACCGGACGAGCGTTCGCCACTCGTTGGAAGCTTCGGCCATCTTTTGGACCGTTTTGGGTCGCACCACAGTTCTCCCTCCAACGAGCTCGCTTCCCGACCTATACCTCCGGAAAACGTGTCAGGGAGCATGCCAGGAGTGTGGGTTGAAGTCCTCGGAGCACGAGACCCGAAGATCGAAAGACTTATGACCAATACGGAGCAAAGGGAAGAAACCGTCGGGGGACCGCTTTTTACCCCAGGACGAGAAAACTGAGTCCGGGGCATTCCCGCTCGCGTTTTCTTGGGACGAGCACCGGAAGTCCTCGAGCTCAGCCCGTTTCCTTCGCTGCAAGTGCATTTCCAGTGGTTTCTGACACCGGACGAGCGTTCGCCAGTCGTTGGAAGCTTCGGCCATCTTTTGGACCGTTTTGGGTCGCACCACAGTTCTCCCTCCAACGAGCTCGCTTCCCGACCTATACCTCCGGAAAACGTGTCAGGGAGCATGCCAGGAGTGTGGGTTGAAGTCCTCGGAGCACGAGACCCGAAGATCGAAAGACTTATGACCAATACGGAGCAAAGGGAAGAAACCGTCGGGGGACCGCTTTTTACCCCAGGACGAGAAAACTGAGTCCGGGGCATTCCCGCTCGCGTTTTCTTGGGACGAGCACCGGAAGTCCTCGAGCTCAGCCCGTTTCCTTCGCTGCAAGTGCATTTCCAGTGGTTTCTGACACCGGACGAGCGTTCGCCACTCGTTGGAAGCTTCGGCCATCTTTTGGACCGTTTTGGGTCGCACCACAGTTCTCCCTCCAACGAGCTCGCTTCCCGACCTATACCTCCGGAAAACGTGTCAGGGAGCATGCCAGGAGTGTGGGTTGAAGTCCTCGGAGCACGAGACCCGAAGATCGAAAGACTTATGACCAATACGGAGCAAAGGGAAGAAACCGTCGGGGGACCGCTTTTTACCCCAGGACGAGAAAACTGAGTCCGGGGCATTCCCGCTCGCGTTTTCTTGGGACGAGCACCGGAAGTCCTCGAGCTCAGCCCGTTTCCTTCGCTGCAAGTGCATTTCCAGTGGTTTCTGACACCGGACGAGCGTTCGCCACTCGTTGGAAGCTTCGGCCATCTTTTGGACCGTTTTGGGTCGCACCACAGTTCTCCCTCCAACGAGCTCGCTTCCCGACCTATACCTCCGGAAAACGTGTCAGGGAGCATGCCAGGAGTGTGGGTTGAAGTCCTCGGAGCACGAGACCCGAAGATCGAAAGACTTATGACCAATATGGAGCAAAGGGAAGAAACCGTCGGGGGACCGCTTTTTACCCCAGGACGAGAAAACTGAGTCCGGGGCATTCCCGCTCGCGTTTTCTTGGGACGAGCACCGGAAGTCCTCGAGCTCAGCCCGTTTCCTTCGCTGCAAGTGCATTTCCAGTGGTTTCTGACACCGGACGAGCGTTCGCCACTCGTTGGAAGCTTCGGCCATCTTTTGGACCGTTTTGGGTCGCACCACAGTTCTCCCTCCAACGAGCTCGCTTCCCGACCTATACCTCCGGAAAACGTGTCAGGGAGCATGCCAGGAGTGTGGGTTGAAGTCCTCGGACCACGAGACCCGAAGATCGAAAGACTTATGACCAATACGGAGCAAAGGGAAGAAACCGTCGGGGGACCGCTTTTTACCCCAGGACGAGAAAACTGAGTCCGGGGCATTCCCGCTCGCGTTTTCTTGGGACGAGCACCGGAAGTCCTCGAGCTCAGCCCGTTTTCTTCGCTGCAAGTGCATTTCCAGTGGTTTCTGACACCGGACGAGCGTTCGCCACTCGTTGGAAGCTTCGGCCATCTTTTGGACCGTTTTGGGTCGCACCACAGTTCTCCCTCCAACGAGCTCGCTTCCCGACCTATACCTCCGGAAAACGTGTCAGGGAGCATGCCAGGAGTGTGGGTTGAAGTCCTCGGAGCACGAGACCCGAAGATCGAAAGACTTATGACCAATACGGAGCAAAGGGAAGAAACCGTCGGGGGACCGCTTTTTACCCCAGGACGAGAAAACTGAGTCCGGGGCATTCCCGCTCGCGTTTTCTTGGGACGAGCACCGGAAGTCCTCGAGCTCAGCCCGTTTCCTTCGCTGCAAGTGCATTTCCAGTGGTTTCTGACACCGGACGAGCGTTCGCCACTCGTTGGAAGCTTCGGCCATCTTTTGGACCGTTTTGGGTCGCACCACAGTTCTCCCTCCAACGAGCTCGCTTCCCGACCTATACCTCCGGAAAACGTGTCAGGGAGCATGCCAGGAGTGTGGGTTGAAGTCCTCGGAGCACGAGACCCGAAGATCGAAAGACTTATGACCAATACGGAGCAAAGGGAAGAAACCGTCGGGGGACCGCTTTTTACCCCAGGACGAGAAAACTGAGTCCGGGGCATTCCCGCTCGCGTTTTCTTGGGACGAGCACCGGAAGTCCTCGAGCTCAGCCCGTTTCCTTCGCTGCAAGTGCATTTCCAGTGGTTTCTGACACCGGACGAGCGTTCGCCACTCGTTGGAAGCTTCGGCCATCTTTTGGACCGTTTTGGGTCGCACCACAGTTCTCCCTCCAACGAGCTCGCTTCCCGACCTATACCTCCGGAAAACGTGTCAGGGAGCATGCCAGGAGTGTGGGTTGAAGTCCTCGGAGCACGAGACCCGAAGATCGAAAGACTTATGACCAATACGGAGCAAAGGGAAGAAACCGTCGGGGGACCGCTTTTTACCCCAGGACGAGAAAACTGAGTCCGGGGCATTCCCGCTCGCGTTTTCTTGGGACGAGCACCGGAAGTCCTCGAGCTCAGCCCGTTTCCTTCGCTGCAAGTGCATTTCCAGTGGTTTCTGACACCGGACGAGCGTTCGCCACTCGTTGGAAGCTTCGGCCATCTTTTGGACCGTTTTGGGTCGCACCACAGTTCTCCCTCCAACGAGCTCGCTTCCCGACCTATACCTCCGGAAAACGTGTCAGGGAGCATGCCAGGAGTGTGGGTTGAAGTCCTCGGAGCACGAGACCCGAAGATCGAAAGACTTATGACCAATACGGAGCAAAGGGAAGAAACCGTCGGGGGACCGCTTTTTACCCCAGGATGAGAAAACTGAGTCCGGGGCATTCCCACTCGCGTTTTCTTGGGACGAGCACCGGAAGTCCTCGAGCTCAGCCCGTTTCCTTCGCTGCAAGTGCATTTCCAGTGGTTTCTGACACCGGACGAGCGTTCGCCACTCGTTGGAAGCTTCGGCCATCTTTTGGACCGTTTTGGGTCGCACCACAGTTCTCCCTCCAACGAGCTCGCTTCCCGACCTATACCTCCGGAAAACGTGTCAGGGAGCATGCCAGGAGTGTGGGTTGAAGTCCTCGGAGCACGAGACCCGAAGATCGAAAGACTTATGACCAATACGGAGCAAAGGGAAGAAACCGTCGGGGGACCGCTTTTTACCCCAGGACGAGAAAACTGAGTCCGGGGCATTCCCGCTCGCGTTTTCTTGGGACGAGCACCGGAAGTCCTCGAGCTCAGCCCGTTTCCTTCGCTGCAAGTGCATTTCCAGTGGTTTCTGACACCGGACGAGCGTTCGCCACTCGTTGGAAGCTTCGGCCATCTTTTGGACCGTTTTGGGTCGCACCACAGTTCTCCCTCCAACGAGCCGCTTCCCGACCTATACCTCCGGAAAACGTGTCAGGGAGCATGCCAGGAGTGTGGGTTGAAGTCCTCGGAGCACGAGACCCGAAGATCGAAAGACTTATGACCAATACGGAGCAAAGGGAAGAAACCGTCGGGGGACCGCTTTTTACCCCAGGACGAGAAAACTGAGTCCGGGGCATTCCCGCTCGCGTTTTCTTGGGACGAGCACCGGAAGTCCTCGAGCTCAGCCCGTTTCCTTCGCTGCAAGTGCATTTCCAGTGGTTTCTGACACCGGACGAGCGTTCGCCACTCGTTGGAAGCTTCGGCCATCTTTTGGACCGTTTTGGGTCGCACCACAGTTCTCCCTCCAACGAGCTCGCTTCCCGACCTATACCTCCGGAAAACGTGTCAGGGAGCATGCCAGGAGTGTGGGTTGAAGTCCTCGGAGCACAAGACCCGAAGGTCGAAAGACTTATGACCAATACGGAGCAAAGGGAAGAAACCGTCGGGGGACCGCTTTTTACCCCAGGACGAGAAAACTGAGTCCGGGGCATTCCCGCTCGCGTTTTCTTGGGACGAGCACCGGAAGTCCTCGAGCTCAGCCCGTTTCCTTCGCTGCAAGTGCATTTCCAGTGGTTTCTGACACCGGACGAGCGTTCGCCACTCGTTGGAAGCTTCGGCCATCTTTTGGACCGTTTTGGGTCGCACCACAGTTCTCCCTCCAACGAGCTCGCTTCCCGACCTATACCTCCGGAAAACGTGTCAGGGAGCATGCCAGGAGTGTGGGTTGAAGTCCTCGGAGCACGAGACCCGAAGATCGAAAGACTTATGACCAATACGGAGCAAAGGGAAGAAACCGTCGGGGGACCGCTTTTTACCCCAGGACGAGAAAACTGAGTCCGGGGCATTCCCGCTCGCGTTTTCTTGGGACGAGCACCGGAAGTCCTCGAGCTCAGCCCGTTTCCTTCGCTGCAAGTGCATTTCCAGTGGTTTCTGACACCGGACGAGCGTTCGCCACTCGTTGGAAGCTTCGGCCATCTTTTGGACCGTTTTGGGTCGCACCACAGTTCTCCCTCCAACGAGCTCGCTTCCCGACCTATACCTCCGGAAAACGTGTCAGGGAGCATGCCAGGAGTGTGGGTTGAAGTCCTCGGAGCACGAGACCCGAAGATCGAAAGACTTATGACCAATACGGAGCAAAGGGAAGAAACCGTCGGGGGACCGCTTTTTACCCCAGGACGAGAAAACTGAGTCCGGGGCATTCCCGCTCGCGTTTTCTTGGGACGAGCACCAGAAGTCCTCGAGCTCAGCCCGTTTCCTTCGCTGCAAGTGCATTTCCAGTGGTTTCTGACACCGGACGAGCGTTCGCCACTCGTTGGAAGCTTCGGCCATCTTTTGGACCGTTTTGGGTCGCACCACAGTTCTCCCTCCAACGAGCTCGCTTCCCGACCTATACCTCCGGAAAACGTGTCAGGGAGCATGCCAGGAGTGTGGGTTGAAGTCCTCGGAGCACGAGACCCGAAGATCGAAAGACTTATGACCAATACGGAGCAAAGGGAAGAAACCGTCGGGGGACCGCTTTTTACCCCAGGACGAGAAAACTGAGTCCGGGGCATTCCCGCTCGCGTTTTCTTGGGACGAGCACCGGAAGTCCTCGAGCTCAGCCCGTTTCCTTCGCTGCAAGTGCATTTCCAGTGGTTTCTGACACCGGACGAGCGTTCGCCACTCGTTGGAAGCTTCGGCCATCTTTTGGACCGTTTTGGGTCGCACCACAGTTCTCCCTCCAACGAGCTCGCTTCCCGACCTATACCTCCGGAAAACGTGTCAGGGAGCATGCCAGGAGTGTGGGTTGAAGTCCTCGGAGCACGAGACCCGAAGATCGAAAGACTTATGACCAATACGGAGCAAAGGGAAGAAACCGTCGGGGGACCGCTTTTTACCCCAGGACGAGAAAACTGAGTCCGGGGCATTCCCGCTCGCGTTTTCTTGGGACGAGCACCGGAAGTCCTCGAGCTCAGCCCGTTTCCTTCGCTGCAAGTGCATTTCCAGTGGTTTCTGACACCGGACGAGCGTTCGCCACTCGTTGGAAGCTTCGGCCATCTTTTGGACCGTTTTGGGTCGCACCACAGTTCTCCCTCCAACGAGCTCGCTTCCCGACCTATACCTCCGGAAAACGTGTCAGGGAGCATGCCAGGAGTGTGGGTTGAAGTCCTCGGAGCACGAGACCCGAAGATCGAAAGACTTATGACCAATACGGAGCAAAGGGAAGAAACCGTCGGGGGACCGCTTTTTACCCCAGGACGAGAAAACTGAGTCCGGGGCATTCCCGCTCGCGTTTTCTTGGGACGAGCACCGGAAGTCCTCGAGCTCAGCCCGTTTCCTTCGCTGCAAGTGCATTTCCAGTGGTTTCTGACACCGGACGAGCGTTCGCCACTCGTTGGAAGCTTCGGCCATCTTTTGGACCGTTTTGGGTCGCACCACAGTTCTCCCTCCAACGAGCTCGCTTCCCGACCTATACCTCCGGAAAACGTGTCAGGGAGCATGCCAGGAGTGTGGGTTGAAGTCCTCGGAGCACGAGACCCGAAGATCGAAAGACTTATGACCAATACGGAGCAAAGGGAAGAAACCGTCGGGGGACCGCTTTTTACCCCAGGACGAGAAAACTGAGTCCGGGGCATTCCCGCTCGCGTTTTCTTGGGACGAGCACCGGAAGTCCTCGAGCTCAGCCCGTTTCCTTCGCTGCAAGTGCATTTCCAGTGGTTTCTGACACCGGACGAGCGTTCGCCACTCGTTGGAAGCTTCGGCCATCTTTTGGACCGTTTTGGGTCGCACCACAGTTCTCCCTCCAACGAGCTCGCTTCCCGACCTATACCTCCGGAAAACGTGTCAGGGAGCATGCCAGGAGTGTGGGTTGAAGTCCTCGGAGCACGAGACCCGAAGATCGAAAGACTTATGACCAATACGGAGCAAAGGGAAGAAACCGTCGGGGGACCGCTTTTTACCCCAGGACGAGAAAACTGAGTCCGGGGCATTCCCGCTCGCGTTTTCTTGGGACGAGCACCGGAAGTCCTCGAGCTCAGCCCGTTTCCTTCGCTGCAAGTGCATTTCCAGTGGTTTCTGACACCGGACGAGCGTTCGCCACTCGTTGGAAGCTTCGGCCATCTTTTGGACCGTTTTGGGTCGCACCACAGTTCTCCCTCCAACGAGCTCGCTTCCCGACCTATACCTCCGGAAAACGTGTCAGGGAGCATGCCAGGAGTGTGGGTTGAAGTCCTCGGAGCACGAGACCCGAAGATCGAAAGACTTATGACCAATACGGAGCAAAGGGAAGAAACCGTCGGGGGACCGCTTTTTACCCCAGGACGAGAAAACTGAGTCCGGGGCATTCCCGCTCGCGTTTTCTTGGGACGAGCACCGGAAGTCCTCGAGCTCAGCCCGTTTCCTTCGCTGCAAGTGCATTTCCAGTGGTTTCTGACACCGGACGAGCGTTCGCCACTCGTTGGAAGCTTCGGCCATCTTTTGGACCGTTTTGGGTCGCACCACAGTTCTCCCTCCAACGAGCTCGCTTCCCGACCTATACCTCCGGAAAACGTGTCAGGGAGCATGCCAGGAGTGTGGGTTGAAGTCCTCGGAGCACGAGACCCGAAGATCGAAAGACTTATGACCAATACGGAGCAAAGGGAAGAAACCGTCGGGGGACCGCTTTTTACCCTAGGACGAGAAAACTGAGTCCGGGGCATTCCCGCTCGCGTTTTCTTGGGACGAGCACCGGAAGTCCTCGAGCCCAGCCCGTTTCCTTCGCTGCAAGTGCATTTCCAGTGGTTTCTGACACCGGACGAGCGTTCGCCACTCGTCGGAAGCTTCGGCCATCTTTTGGACCGTTTTGGGTCGCACCACAGTTCTCCCTCCAATGAGCTCGCTTCCCGACCTATACCTCCGGAAAACGTGTCAGGGAGCATGCCAGGAGTGTGGGTTGAAGTCCTCGGAGCACGAGACCCGAAGATCGAAAGACTTTTGACCAATACGGAGCAAAGGGAAGAAACCGTCGGGGGACCGCTTTTTACCCCAGGACGAGAAAACTGAGTCCGGGGCATTCCCGCTCGCGTTTTCTTGGGACGAGCACCGGAAGTCCTCGAGCTCAGCCCGTTTCCTTCGCTGCAAGTGCATTTCCAGTGGTTTCTGACACCGGACGAGCGTTCGCCACTCGTTGGAAGCTTCGGCCATCTTTTGGACCGTTTTGGGTCGCACCACAGTTCTCCCTCCAACGAGCTCGCTTCCCGACCTATACCTCCGGAAAACGTGTCAGGGAGCATGCCAGGAGTGTGGGTTGAAGTCCTCGGAGCACGAGACCCGAAGATCGAAAGACTTTTGACCAATACGGAGCAAAGGGAAGAAACCGTCGGGGGACCGCTTTTTACCCCAGGACGAGAAAACTGAGTCCGGGGCATTCCCGCTCGCGTTTTCTTGGGACGAGCACCGGAAGTCCTCGAGCCCAGCCCGTTTCCTTCGCTGCATGTGCATTTCCAGTGGTTTCTGACACCGGACGAGCGTTCGCCACTCGTTGGAAGCTTCGGCCATCTTTTGGACCGTTTTGGGTCGCACCACAGTTCTCCCTCCAATGAGCTCGCTTCCCGACCTATACCTCCGGAAAACGTGTCAGGGAGCATGCCAGGAGTGTGGGTTGAAGTCCTCGGAGCACGAGACCCGAAGATCGAAAGACTTTTGACCAATACGGAGCAAAGGGAAGAAACCGTCGGGGGACCGCTTTTTACCCCAGGACGAGAAAACTGAGTCCGGGGCATTCCCGCTCGCGTTTTCTTGGGACGAGCACCGGAAGTCCTCGAGCTCAGCCCGTTTCCTTCGCTGCAAGTGCATTTCCAGTGGTTTCTGACACCGGACGAGCGTTCGCCACTCGTTGGAAGCTTCGGCCATCTTTTGGACCGTTTTGGGTCGCACCACAGTTCTCCCTCCAACGAGCTCGCTTCCCGACCTATACCTCCGGAAAACGTGTCAGGGAGCATGCCAGGAGTGTGGGTTGAAGTCCTCGGAGCACGAGACCCGAAGATCGAAAGACTTATGACCAATACGGAGCAAAGGGAAGAAACCGTCGGGGGACCGCTTTTTACCCCAGGACGAGAAAACTGAGTCCGGGGCATTCCCGCTCGCGTTTTCTTGGGACGAGCACCGGAAGTCCTCGAGCTCAGCCCGTTTTCTTCGCTGCAAGTGCATTTCCAGTGGTTTCTGACACCGGACGAGCGTTCGCCACTCGTTGGAAGCTTCGGCCATCTTTTGGACCGTTTTGGGTCGCACCACAGTTCTCCCTCCAACGAGCTCGCTTCCCGACCTATACCTCCGGAAAACGTGTCAGGGAGCATGCCAGGAGTGTGGGTTGAAGTCCTCGGAGCACGAGACCCGAAGATCGAAAGACTTATGACCAATACGGAGCAAAGGGAAGAAACCGTCGGGGGACCGCTTTTTACCCCAGGACGAGAAAACTGAGTCCGGGGCATTCCCGCTCGCGTTTTCTTGGGACGAGCACCGGAAGTCCTCGAGCTCAGCCCGTTTCCTTCGCTGCAAGTGCATTTCCAGTGGTTTCTGACACCGGACGAGCGTTCGCCACTCGTTGGAAGCTTCGGCCATCTTTTGGACCGTTTTGGGTCACACCACAGTTCTCCCTCCAACGAGCTCGCTTCCCGACCTATACCTCCGGAAAACGTGTCAGGGAGCATGCCAGGAGTGTGGGTTGAAGTCCTCGGAGCACGAGACCCGAAGATCGAAAGACTTATGACCAATACGGAGCAAAGGGAAGAAACCGTCGGGGGACCGCTTTTTACCCCAGGACGAGAAAACTGAGTCCGGGGCATTCCCGCTCGCGTTTTCTTGGGACGAGCACCGGAAGTCCTTGAGCTCAGCCCGTTTCCTTCGCTGCAAGTGCATTTCCAGTGGTTTCTGACACCGGACGAGCGTTCGCCACTCGTTGGAAGCTTCGGCCATCTTTTGGACCGTTTTGGGTCGCACCACAGTTCTCCCTCCAACGAGCTCGCTTCCCGACCTATACCTCCGGAAAACGTGTCAGGGAGCATGCCAGGAGTGTGGGTTGAAGTCCTCGGAGCACGAGACCCGAAGATCGAAAGACTTATGACCAATACGGAGCAAAGGGAAGAAACCGTCGGGGGACCGCTTTTTACCCCAGGACGAGAAAACTGAGTCCGGGGCATTCCCGCTCGCGTTTTCTTGGGACGAGCACCGGAAGTCCTCGAGCTCAGCCCGTTTCCTTCGCTGCAAGTGCATTTCCAGTGGTTTCTGACACCGGACGAGCGTTCGCCACTCGTTGGAAGCTTCGGCCATCTTTTGGACCGTTTTGGGTCGCACCACAGTTCTCCCTCCAACGAGCTCGCTTCCCGACCTATACCTCCGGAAAACGTGTCAGGGAGCATGCCAGGAGTGTGGGTTGAAGTCCTCGGAGCACGAGACCCGAAGATCGAAAGACTTATGACCAATACGGAGCAAATGGAAGAAACCGTCGGGGGACCGCTTTTTACCCCAGGACGAGAAAACTGAGTCCGGGGCATTCCCGCTCGCGTTTTCTTGGGACGAGCACCGGAAGTCCTCGAGCTCAGCCCGTTTTCTTCGCTGCAAGTGCATTTCCAGTGGTTTCTGACACCGGACGAGCGTTCGCCACTCGTTGGAAGCTTCGGCCATCTTTTGGACCGTTTTGGGTCGCACCACAGTTCTCCCTCCAACGAGCTCGCTTCCCGACCTATACCTCCGGAAAACGTGTCAGGGAGCATGCCAGGAGTGTGGGTTGAAGTCCTCGGAGCACGAGACCCGAAGATCGAAAGACTTATGACCAATACGGAGCAAAGGGAAGAAACCGTCGGGGGACCGCTTTTTACCCCAGGACGAGAAAACTGAGTCCGGGGCATTCCCGCTCGCGTTTTCTTGGGACGAGCACCGGAAGTCCTCGAGCTCAGCCCGTTTCCTTCGCTGCAAGTGCATTTCCAGTGGTTTCTGACACCGGACGAGCGTTCGCCACTCGTTGGAAGCTTCGGCCATCTTTTGGACCGTTTTGGGTCGCACCACAGTTCTCCCTCCAACGAGCTCGCTTCCCGACCTATACCTCCGGAAAACGTGTCAGGGAGCATGCCAGGAGTGTGGGTTGAAGTCCTCGGAGCACGAGACCCGAAGATCGAAAGACTTTTGACCAATACGGAGCAAAGGGAAGAAACCGTCGGGGGACCGCTTTTTACCCCAGGACGAGAAAACTGAGTCCGGGGCATTCCCGCTCGCGTTTTCTTGGGACGAGCACCGGAAGTCCTCGAGCCCAGCCCGTTTCCTTCGCTGCATGTGCATTTCCAGTGGTTTCTGACACCGGACGAGCGTTCGCCACTCGTTGGAAGCTTCGGCCATCTTTTGGACCGTTTTGGGTCGCACCACAGTTCTCCCTCCAATGAGCTCGCTTCCCGACCTATACCTCCGGAAAACGTGTCAGGGAGCATGCCAGGAGTGTGGGTTGAAGTCCTCGGAGCACGAGACCCGAAGATCGAAAGACTTTTGACCAATACGGAGCAAAGGGAAGAAACCGTCGGGGGACCGCTTTTTACCCCAGGACGAGAAAACTGAGTCCGGGGCATTCCCGCTCGCGTTTTCTTGGGACGAGCACCGGAAGTCCTCGAGCTCAGCCCGTTTCCTTCGCTGCAAGTGCATTTCCAGTGGTTTCTGACACCGGACGAGCGTTCGCCACTCGTTGGAAGCTTCGGCCATCTTTTGGACCGTTTTGGGTCGCACCACAGTTCTCCCTCCAACGAGCTCGCTTCCCGACCTATACCTCCGGAAAACGTGTCAGGGAGCATGCCAGGAGTGTGGGTTGAAGTCCTCGGAGCACGAGACCCGAAGATCGAAAGACTTATGACCAATACGGAGCAAAGGGAAGAAACCGTCGGGGGACCGCTTTTTACCCCAGGACGAGAAAACTGAGTCCGGGGCATTCCCGCTCGCGTTTTCTTGGGACGAGCACCGGAAGTCCTCGAGCTCAGCCCGTTTTCTTCGCTGCAAGTGCATTTCCAGTGGTTTCTGACACCGGACGAGCGTTCGCCACTCGTTGGAAGCTTCGGCCATCTTTTGGACCGTTTTGGGTCGCACCACAGTTCTCCCTCCAACGAGCTCGCTTCCCGACCTATACCTCCGGAAAACGTGTCAGGGAGCATGCCAGGAGTGTGGGTTGAAGTCCTCGGAGCACGAGACCCGAAGATCGAAAGACTTATGACCAATACGGAGCAAAGGGAAGAAACCGTCGGGGGACCGCTTTTTACCCCAGGACGAGAAAACTGAGTCCGGGGCATTCCCGCTCGCGTTTTCTTGGGACGAGCACCGGAAGTCCTCGAGCTCAGCCCGTTTCCTTCGCTGCAAGTGCATTTCCAGTGGTTTCTGACACCGGACGAGCGTTCGCCACTCGTTGGAAGCTTCGGCCATCTTTTGGACCGTTTTGGGTCGCACCACAGTTCTCCCTCCAACGAGCTCGCTTCCCGACCTATACCTCCGGAAAACGTGTCAGGGAGCATGCCAGGAGTGTGGGTTGAAGTCCTCGGAGCACGAGACCCGAAGATCGAAAGACTTATGACCAATACGGAGCAAAGGGAAGAAACCGTCGGGGGACCGCTTTTTACCCCAGGACGAGAAAACTGAGTCCGGGGCATTCCCGCTCGCGTTTTCTTGGGACGAGCACCGGAAGTCCTTGAGCTCAGCCCGTTTCCTTCGCTGCAAGTGCATTTCCAGTGGTTTCTGACACCGGACGAGCGTTCGCCACTCGTTGGAAGCTTCGGCCATCTTTTGGACCGTTTTGGGTCGCACCACAGTTCTCCCTCCAACGAGCTCGCTTCCCGACCTATACCTCCGGAAAACGTGTCAGGGAGCATGCCAGGAGTGTGGGTTGAAGTCCTCGGAGCACGAGACCCGAAGATCGAAAGACTTATGACCAATACGGAGCAAAGGGAAGAAACCGTCGGGGGACCGCTTTTTACCCCAGGACGAGAAAACTGAGTCCGGGGCATTCCCGCTCGCGTTTTCTTGGGACGAGCACCGGAAGTCCTCGAGCTCAGCCCGTTTCCTTCGCTGCAAGTGCATTTCCAGTGGTTTCTGACACCGGACGAGCGTTCGCCACTCGTTGGAAGCTTCGGCCATCTTTTGGACCGTTTTGGGTCGCACCACAGTTCTCCCTCCAACGAGCTCGCTTCCCGACCTATACCTCCGGAAAACGTGTCAGGGAGCATGCCAGGAGTGTGGGTTGAAGTCCTCGGAGCACGAGACCCGAAGATCGAAAGACTTATGACCAATACGGAGCAAATGGAAGAAACCGTCGGGGGACCGCTTTTTACCCCAGGACGAGAAAACTGAGTCCGGGGCATTCCCGCTCGCGTTTTCTTGGGACGAGCACCGGAAGTCCTCGAGCTCAGCCCGTTTTCTTCGCTGCAAGTGCATTTCCAGTGGTTTCTGACACCGGACGAGCGTTCGCCACTCGTTGGAAGCTTCGGCCATCTTTTGGACCGTTTTGGGTCGCACCACAGTTCTCCCTCCAACGAGCTCGCTTCCCGACCTATACCTCCGGAAAACGTGTCAGGGAGCATGCCAGGAGTGTGGGTTGAAGTCCTCGGAGCACGAGACCCGAAGATCGAAAGACTTATGACCAATACGGAGCAAAGGGAAGAAACCGTCGGGGGACCGCTTTTTACCCCAGGACGAGAAAACTGAGTCCGGGGCATTCCCGCTCGCGTTTTCTTGGGACGAGCACCGGAAGTCCTCGAGCTCAGCCCGTTTCCTTCGCTGCAAGTGCATTTCCAGTGGTTTCTGACACCGGACGAGCGTTCGCCACTCGTTGGAAGCTTCGGCCATCTTTTGGACCGTTTTGGGTCGCACCACAGTTCTCCCTCCAACGAGCTCGCTTCCCGACCTATACCTCCGGAAAACGTGTCAGGGAGCATGCCAGGAGTGTGGGTTGAAGTCCTCGGAGCACGAGACCCGAAGATCGAAAGACTTATGACCAATACGGAGCAAAGGGAAGAAACCGTCGGGGGACCGCTTTTTACCCCAGGACGAGAAAACTGAGTCCGGGGCATTCCCGCTCGCGTTTTCTTGGGACGAGCACCGGAAGTCCTTGAGCTCAGCCCGTTTCCTTCGCTGCAAGTGCATTTCCAGTGGTTTCTGACACCGGACGAGCGTTCGCCACTCGTTGGAAGCTTCGGCCATCTTTTGGACCGTTTTGGGTCGCACCACAGTTCTCCCTCCAACGAGCTCGCTTCCCGACCTATACCTCCGGAAAACGTGTCAGGGAGCATGCCAGGAGTGTGGGTTGAAGTCCTCGGAGCACGAGACCCGAAGATCGAAAGACTTATGACCAATACGGAGCAAAGGGAAGAAACCGTCGGGGGACCGCTTTTTACCCCAGGACGAGAAAACTGAGTCCGGGGCATTCCCGCTCGCGTTTTCTTGGGACGAGCACCGGAAGTCCTCGAGCTCAGCCCGTTTCCTTCGCTGCAAGTGCATTTCCAGTGGTTTCTGACACCGGACGAGCGTTCGCCACTCGTTGGAAGCTTCGGCCATCTTTTGGACCGTTTTGGGTCGCACCACAGTTCTCCCTCCAACGAGCTCGCTTCCCGACCTATACCTCCGGAAAACGTGTCAGGGAGCATGCCAGGAGTGTGGGTTGAAGTCCTCGGAGCACGAGACCCGAAGATCGAAAGACTTATGACCAATACGGAGCAAAGGGAAGAAACCGTCGGGGGACCGCTTTTTACCCCAGGACGAGAAAACTGAGTCCGGGGCATTCCCGCTCGCGTTTTCTTGGGACGAGCACCGGAAGTCCTCGAGCCCAGCCCGTTTCCTTCGCTGCAAGTGCATTTCCAGTGGTTTCTGACACCGGACGAGCGTTCGCCATTCGTTGGAAGCTTCGGCCATCTTTTGGACCGTTTTGGGTCGCACCACAGTTCTCCCTCCAACGAGCTCGCTTCCCGACCTATACCTCCGGAAAACGTGTCAGGGAGCATGCCAGGAGTGTGGGTTGAAGTCCTCGGAGCACGAGACCCGAAGATCGAAAGACTTATGACCAATAGGAGCAAAGGGAAGAAACCGTCGGGGGACCGCTTTTTACCCCAGGACGAGAAAACTGAGTCCGGGGCATTCCCGCTCGCGTTTTCTTGGGACGAGCACCGGAAGTCCTCGAGCCCAGCCCGTTTCCTTCGCTGCAAGTGCATTTCCAGTGGTTTCTGACACCGGACGAGCGTTCGCCACTCGTTGGAAGCTTCGGCCATCTTTTGGACCGTTTTGGGTCGCACCACAGTTCTCTCTCCAACGAGCTCGCTTCCCGACCTATACCTCCGGAAAACGTGTCAGGGAGCATGCCAGGAGTGTGGGTTGAAGTCCTCGGAGCACGATACCCGAAGATCGAAAGACTTATGACCAATACGGAGCAAAGGGAAGAAACCGTCGGGGGACCGCTTTTTACCCCAGGACGAGAAAACTGAGTCCGGGGCATTCCCGCTCGCGTTTTCTTGGGACGAGCACCGGAAGTCCTCGAGCCCAGCCCGTTTCCTTCGCTGCAAGTGCATTTCCAGTGGTTTCTGACACCGGACGAGCGTTCGCCACTCGTCGGAAGCTTCGGCCATCTTTTGGACCGTTTTGGGTCGCACCACAGTTCTCCCTCCAATGAGCTCGCTTCCCGACCTATACCTCCGGAAAACGTGTCAGGGAGCATGCCAGGAGTGTGGGTTGAAGTCCTCGGAGCACGAGACCCGAAGATCGAAAGACTTTTGACCAATACGGAGCAAAGGGAAGAAACCGTCGGGGGACCGCTTTTTACCCCAGGACGAGAAAACTGAGTCCGGGGCATTCCCGCTCGCGTTTTCTTGGGACGAGCACCGGAAGTCCTCGAGCCCAGCCCGTTTCCTTCGCTGCATGTGCATTTCCAGTGGTTTCTGACACCGGACGAGCGTTCGCCACTCGTTGGAAGCTTCGGCCATCTTTTGGACCGTTTTGGGTCGCACCACAGTTCTCCCTCCAATGAGCTCGCTTCCCGACCTATACCTCCGGAAAACGTGTCAGGGAGCATGCCAGGAGTGTGGGTTGAAGTCCTCGGAGCACGAGACCCGAAGATCGAAAGACTTTTGACCAATACGGAGCAAAGGGAAGAAACCGTCGGGGGACCGCTTTTTACCCCAGGACGAGAAAACTGAGTCCGGGGCATTTCCGCTCGCGTTTTCTTGGGACGAGCACCGGAAGTCCTCGAGCTCAGCCCGTTTCCTTCGCTGCAAGTGCATTTCCAGTGGTTTCTGACACCGGACGAGCGTTCGCCACTCGTTGGAAGCTTCGGCCATCTTTTGGACCGTTTTGGGTCGCACCACAGTTCTCCCTCCAACGAGCTCGCTTCCCGACCTATACCTCCGGAAAACGTGTCAGGGAGCATGCCAGGAGTGTGGGTTGAAGTCCTCGGAGCACGAGACCCGAAGATCGAAAGACTTATGACCAATACGGAGCAAAGGGAAGAAACCGTCGGGGGACCGCTTTTTACCCCAGGACGAGAAAACTGAGTCCGGGGCATTCCCGCTCGCGTTTTCTTGGGACGAGCACCGGAAGTCCTCGAGCCCAGCCCGTTTCCTTCGCTGCAAGTGCATTTCCAGTGGTTTCTGACACCGGACGAGCGTTCGCCACTCGTTGGAAGCTTCGGCCATCTTTTGGACCGTTTTGGGTCGCACCACAGTTCTCCCTCCAATGAGCTCGCTTCCCGACCTATACCTCCGGAAAACGTGTCAGGGAGCATGCCAGGAGTGTGGGTTGAAGTCCTCGGAGCACGAGACCCGAAGATCGAAAGACTTTTGACCAATACGGAGCAAAGGGAAGAAACCGTCGGGGGACCGCTTTTTACCCCAGGACGAGAAAACTGAGTCCGGGGCATTCCCGCTCGCGTTTTCTTGGGACGAGCACCGGAAGTCCTCGAGCCCAGCCCGTTTCCTTCGCTGCAAGTGCATTTCCAGTGGTTTCTGACACCGGACGAGCGTTCGCCACTCGTTGGAAGCTTCGGCCATCTTTTGGACCGTTTTGGGTCGCACCACAGTTCTCCCTCCAATGAGCTCGCTTCCCGACCTATACCTCCGGAAAACGTGTCAGGGAGCATGCCAGGAGTGTGGGTTGAAGTCCTCGGAGCACGAGACCCGAAGATCGAAAGACTTTTGACCAATACGGAGCAAAGGGAAGAAACCGTCGGGGGACCGCTTTTTACCCCAGGACGAGAAAACTGAGTCCGGGGCATTCCCGCTCGCGTTTTCTTGGGACGAGCACCGGAAGTCCTCGAGCTCAGCCCGTTTCCTTCGCTGCAAGTGCATTTCAAGTGGTTTCTGACACCGGACGAGCGTTCGCCACTCGTTGGAAGCTTCGGCCATCTTTTGGACCGTTTTGGGTCGCACCACAGTTCTCCCTCCAACGAGCTCGCTTCCCGACCTATACCTACGGAAAACGTGTCAGGGAGCATGCCAGGAGTGTGGGTTGAAGTCCTCGGAGCACGAGACCCGAAGATCGAAAGACTTATGACCAATACGGAGCAAAGGGAAGAAACCGTCGGGGGACCGCTTTTTACCCCAGGACGAGAAAACTGAGTCCGGGGCATTCCCGCTCGCGTTTTCTTGGGACGAGCACCGGAAGTCCTCGAGCCCAGCCCGTTTCCTTCGCTGCAAGTGCATTTCCAGTGGTTTCTGACACCGGACGAGCGTTCGCCACTCGTTGGAAGCTTCGGCCATCTTTTGGACCGTTTTGGGTCGCACCACAGTTCTCCCTCCAACGAGCTCGCTTCCCGACCTATACCTCCGGAAAACGTGTCAGGGAGCATGCCAGGAGTGTGGGTTGAAGTCCTCGGAGCACGAGACCCGAAGATCGAAAGACTTATGACCAATACGGAGCAAAGGGAAGAAACCGTCGGGGGACCGCTTTTTACCCCAGGACGAGAAAACTGAGTCCGGGGCATTCCCGCTCGCGTTTTCTTGGGACGAGCACCGGAAGTCCTCGAGCCCAGCCCGTTTCCTTCGCTGCAAGTGCATTTCCAGTGGTTTCTGACACCGGACGAGCGTTCGCCACTCGTTGGAAGCTTCGGCCATCTTTTGGACCGTTTTGGGTCGCACCACAGTTCTCCCTCCAACGAGCTCGCTTCCCGACCTATACCTCCGGAAAACGTGTCAGGGAGCATGCCAGGAGTGTGGGTTGAAGTCCTCGGAGCACGAGACCCGAAGATCGAAAGACTTATGACCAATACGGAGCAAAGGGAAGAAACCGTCGGGGGACCGCTTTTTACCCCAGGACGAGAAAACTGAGTCCGGGGCATTCCCGCTCGCGTTTTCTTGGGACGAGCACCGGAAGTCCTCGAGCTCAGCCCGTTTCCTTCGCTGCAAGTGCATTTCCAGTGGTTTCTGACTCCGGACGAGCGTTCGCCACTCGTTGGAAGCTTCGGCCATCTTTTGGACCGTTTTGGGTCGCACCACAGTTCTCCCTCCAACGAGCTCGCTTCCCGACCTATACCTCCGGAAAACGTGTCAGGGAGCATGCCAGGAGTGTGGGTTGAAGTCCTCGGAGCACGAGACCCGAAGATCGAAAGACTTATGACCAATACGGAGCAAAGGGAAGAAACCGTCGGGGGACCGCTTTTTACCCCAGGACGAGAAAACTGAGTCCGGGGCATTCCCGCTCGCGTTTTCTTGGGACGAGCACCGGAAGTCCTCGAGCTCAGCCCGTTTCCTTCGCTGCAAGTGCATTTCCAGTGGTTTCTGACACCGGACGAGCGTTCGCCACTCGTTGGAAGCTTCGGCCATCTTTTGGACCGTTTTGGGTCGCACCACAGTTCTCCCTCCAACGAGCTCGCTTCCCGACCTATACCTCCGGAAAACGTGTCAGGGAGCATGCCAGGAGTGTGGGTTGAAGTCCTCGGAGCACGAGCCCGAAGATCGAAAGACTTATGACCAATACGGAGCAAATGGAAGAAACCGTCGGGGGACCGCTTTTTACCCCAGGACGAGAAAACTGAGTCCGGGGCATTCCCGCTCGCGTTTTCTTGGGACGAGCACCGGAAGTCCTCGAGCTCAGCCCGTTTCCTTCGCTGCAAGTGCATTTCCAGTGGTTTCTGACACCGGACGAGCGTTCGCCACTCGTTGGAAGCTTCGGCCATCTTTTGGACCGTTTTGGGTCGCACCACAGTTCTCCCTCCAACGAGCTCGCTTCCCGACCTATACCTCCGGAAAACGTGTCAGGGAGCATGCCAGGAGTGTGGGTCGAAGTCCTCGGAGCACGAGACCCGAAGATCGAAAGACTTATGACCAATACGGAGCAAAGGGAAGAAACCGTCGGGGGACCGCTTTTTACCCCAGGACGAGAAAACTGAGTCCGGGGCATTCCCGCTCGCGTTTTCTTGGGACGAGCACCGGAAGTCCTCGAGCCCAGCCCGTTTCCTTCGCTGCAAGTGCATTTCCAGTGGTTTCTGACACCGGACGAGCGTTCGCCACTCGTTGGAAGCTTCGGCCATCTTTTGGACCGTTTTGGGTCGCACCACAGTTCTCCCTCCAACGAGCTCGCTTCCCGACCTATACCTCCGGAAAACGTGTCAGGGAGCATGCCAGGAGTGTGGGTTGAAGTCCTCGGAGCACGAGACCCGAAGATCGAAAGACTTATGACCAATACGGAGCAAAGGGAAGAAACCGTCGGGGGACCGCTTTTTACCCCAGGACGAGAAAACTGAGTCCGGGGCATTCCCGCTCGCGTTTTCTTGGGACGAGCACCGGAAGTCCTCGAGCCCAGCCCGTTTCCTTCGCTGCAAGTGCATTTCCAGTGGTTTCTGACACAGGACGAGCGTTCGCCACTCGTTGGAAGCTTCGGCCATCTTTTGGACCGTTTTGGGTCGCACCACAGTTCTCCCTCCAACGAGCTCGCTTCCCGACCTATACCTCCGGAAAACGTGTCAGGGAGCATGCCAGGAGTGTGGGTTGAAGTCCTCGGAGCACGAGACCCGAAGATCGAAAGACTTATGACCAATACGGAGCAAAGGGAAGAAACCGTCGGGGGACCGCTTTTTACCCCAGGATGAGAAAACTGAGTCCGGGGCATTCCCGCTCGCGTTTTCTTGGGACGAGCACCGGAAGTCCTCGAGCCCAGCCCGTTTCCTTCGCTGCAAGTGCATTTCCAGTGGTTTCTGACACCGGACGAGCGTTCGCCACTCGTTGGAAGCTTCGGCCATCTTTTGGACCGTTTTGGGTCGCACCACAGTTCTCCCTCCAACGAGCTCGCTTCCCGACCTATACCTCCGGAAAACGTGTCAGGGAGCATGCCAGGAGTGTGGGTTGAAGTCCTCGGAGCACGAGACCCGAAGATCGAAAGACTTATGACCAATACGGAGCAAAGGGAAGAAACCGTCGGGGGACCGCTTTTTACCCCAGGACGAGAAAACTGAGTCCGGGGCATTCCCGCTCGCGTTTTCTTGGGACGAGCACCGGAAGTCCTCGAGCTCAGCCCGTTTCCTTCGCTGCAAGTGCATTTCCAGTGGTTTCTGACACCGAACGAGTGTTCGCCACTCGTTGGAAGCTTCGGCCATCTTTTGGACCGTTTTGGGTCGCACCACAGTTCTCCCTCCAACGAGCTCGCTTCCCGACCTATACCTCCGGAAAACGTGTCAGGGAGCATGCCAGGAGTGTGGGTTGAAGTCCTCGGAGCACGAGCCCGAAGATCGAAAGACTTATGACCAATACGGAGCAAATGGAAGAAACCGTCGGGGGACCGCTTTTTACCCCAGGACGAGAAAACTGAGTCCGGGGCATTCCCGCTCGCGTTTTCTTGGGACGAGCACCGGAAGTCCTCGAGCTCAGCCCGTTTCCTTCGCTGCAAGTGCATTTCCAGTGGTTTCTGACACCGGACGAGCGTTCGCCACTCGTTGGAAGCTTCGGCCATCTTTTGGACCGTTTTGGGTCGCACCACAGTTCTCCCTCCAACGAGCTCGCTTCCCGACCTATACCTCCGGAAAACGTGTCAGGGAGCATGCCAGGAGTGTGGGTCGAAGTCCTCGGAGCACGAGACCCGAAGATCGAAAGACTTATGACCAATACGGAGCAAAGGGAAGAAACCGTCGGGGGACCGCTTTTTACCCCAGGACGAGAAAACTGAGTCCGGGGCATTCCCGCTCGCGTTTTCTTGGGACGAGCACCGGAAGTCCTCGAGCCCAGCCCGTTTCCTTCGCTGCAAGTGCATTTCCAGTGGTTTCTGACACCGGACGAGCGTTCGCCACTCGTTGGAAGCTTCGGCCATCTTTTGGACCGTTTTGGGTCGCACCACAGTTCTCCCTCCAACGAGCTCGCTTCCCGACCTATACCTCCGGAAAACGTGTCAGGGAGCATGCCAGGAGTGTGGGTTGAAGTCCTCGGAGCACGAGACCCGAAGATCGAAAGACTTATGACCAATACGGAGCAAAGGGAAGAAACCGTCGGGGGACCGCTTTTTACCCCAGGACGAGAAAACTGAGTCCGGGGCATTCCCGCTCGCGTTTTCTTGGGACGAGCACCGGAAGTCCTCGAGCCCAGCCCGTTTCCTTCGCTGCAAGTGCATTTCCAGTGGTTTCTGACACCGGACGAGCGTTCGCCACTCGTTGGAAGCTTCGGCCATCTTTTGGACCGTTTTGGGTCGCACCACAGTTCTCCCTCCAACGAGCTCGCTTCCCGACCTATACCTCCGGAAAACGTGTCAGGGAGCATGCCAGGAGTGTGGGTTGAAGTCCTCGGAGCACGAGACCCGAAGATCGAAAGACTTATGACCAATACGGAGCAAAGGGAAGAAACCGTCGGGGGACCGCTTTTTACCCCAGGACGAGAAAACTGAGTCCGGGGCATTCCCGCTCGCGTTTTCTTGGGACGAGCACCGGAAGTCCTCGAGCCCAGCCCGTTTCCTTCGCTGCAAGTGCATTTCCAGTGGTTTCTGACACAGGACGAGCGTTCGCCACTCGTTGGAAGCTTCGGCCATCTTTTGGACCGTTTTGGGTCGCACCACAGTTCTCCCTCCAACGAGCTCGCTTCCCGACCTATACCTCCGGAAAACGTGTCAGGGAGCATGCCAGGAGTGTGGGTTGAAGTCCTCGGAGCACGAGACCCGAAGATCGAAAGACTTATGACCAATACGGAGCAAAGGGAAGAAACCGTCGGGGGACCGCTTTTTACCCCAGGACGAGAAAACTGAGTCCGGGGCATTCCCGCTCGCGTTTTCTTGGGACGAGCACCGGAAGTCCTCGAGCCCAGCCCGTTTCCTTCGCTGCAAGTGCATTTCCAGTGGTTTCTGACACCGGACGAGCGTTCGCCACTCGTTGGAAGCTTCGGCCATCTTTTGGACCGTTTTGGGTCGCACCACAGTTCTCCCTCCAACGAGCTCGCTTCCCGACCTATACCTCCGGAAAACGTGTCAGGGAGCATGCCAGGAGTGTGGGTTGAAGTCCTCGGAGGACGAGACCCGAAGATCGAAAGACTTATGACCAATACGGAGCAAAGGGAAGAAACCGTCGGGGGGACCGCTTTTTACCCCAGGACGAGAAAACTGAGTCCGGGGCATTCCCGCTCGCGTTTTCTTGGGACGAGCACCGGAAGTCCTCGAGCTCAGCCCGTTTCCTTCGCTGCAAGTGCATTTCCAGTGGTTTCTGACACCGGACGAGCGTTCGCCACTCATTGGAAGCTTCGGCCATCTTTTGGACCGTTTTGGGTCGCACCACAGTTCTCCCTCCAACGAGCTCGCTTCCCGACCTATACCTCCGGAAAACGTGTCAGGGAGCATGCCAGGAGTGTGGGTTGAAGTCCTCGGAGCACGAGACCCGAAGATCGAAAGACTTATGACCAATACGGAGCAAAGGGAAGAAACCGTCGGGGGACCGCTTTTTACCCCAGGACGAGAAAACTGAGTCCGGGGCATTCCCGCTCGCGTTTTCTTGGGACGAGCACCGGAAGTCCTCGAGCTCAGCCCGTTTCCTTCGCTGCAAGTGCATTTCCAGTGGTTTCTGACACCGGACGAGCGTTCGCCACTCGTTGGAAGCTTCGACCATCTTTTGGACCGTTTTGGGTCGCACCACAGTTCTCCCTCCAACGAGCTCGCTTCCCGACCTATACCTCCGGAAAACGTGTCAAGGAGCATGCCAGGAGTGTGGGTTGAAGTCCTCGGAGCACGAGACCCGAAGATCGAAAGACTTATGACCAATACGGAGCAAAGGGAAGAAACCGTCGGGGGACCGCTTTTTACCCCAGGACGAGAAAACTGAGTCCGGGGCATTCCCGCTCGCGTTTTCTTGGGACGAGCACCGGAAGTCCTCGAGCTCAGCCCGTTTCCTTCGCTGCAAGTGCATTTCCAGTGGTTTCTGACACCGGACGAGCGTTCGCCACTCGTTGGAAGCTTCGGCCATCTTTTGGACCGTTTTGGGTCGCACCACAGTTCTCCCTCCAACGAGCTCGCTTCCCGACCTATACCTCTGGAAAACGTGTCAGGGAGCATGCCAGGAGTGTGGGTTGAAGTCCTCGGAGGACGAGACCCGAAGATCGAAAGACTTATGACCAATACGGAGCAAAGGGAAGAAACCGTCGGGGGACCGCTTTTTACCCCAGGACGAGAAAACTGAGTCCGGGGCATTCCCGCTCGCGTTTTCTTGGGACGAGCACCGGAAGTCCTCGAGCTCAGCCCGTTTCCTTCGCTGCAAGTGCATTTCCAGTGGTTTCTGACACCGGACGAGCGTTCGCCACTCATTGGAAGCTTCGGCCATCTTTTGGACCGTTTTGGGTCGCACCACAGTTCTCCCTCCAACGAGCTCGCTTCCCGACCTATACCTCCGGAAAACGTGTCAGGGAGCATGCCAGGAGTGTGGGTTGAAGTCCTCGGAGCACGAGACCCGAAGATCGAAAGACTTATGACCAATACGGAGCAAAGGGAAGAAACCGTCGGGGGACCGCTTTTTACCCCAGGACGAGAAAACTGAGTCCGGGGCATTCCCGCTCGCGTTTTCTTGGGACGAGCACCGGAAGTCCTCGAGCTCAGCCCGTTTCCTTCGCTGCAAGTGCATTTCCAGTGGTTTCTGACACCGGACGAGCGTTCGCCACTCGTTGGAAGCTTCGACCATCTTTTGGACCGTTTTGGGTCGCACCACAGTTCTCCCTCCAACGAGCTCGCTTCCCGACCTATACCTCCGGAAAACGTGTCAAGGAGCATGCCAGGAGTGTGGGTTGAAGTCCTCGGAGCACGAGACCCGAAGATCGAAAGACTTATGACCAATACGGAGCAAAGGGAAGAAACCGTCGGGGGACCGCTTTTTACCCCAGGACGAGAAAACTGAGTCCGGGGCATTCCCGCTCGCGTTTTCTTGGGACGAGCACCGGAAGTCCTCGAGCTCAGCCCGTTTCCTTCGCTGCAAGTGCATTTCCAGTGGTTTCTGACACCGGACGAGCGTTCGCCACTCGTTGGAAGCTTCGGCCATCTTTTGGACCGTTTTGGGTCGCACCACAGTTCTCCCTCCAACGAGCTCGCTTCCCGACCTATACCTCTGGAAAAAGTGTCAGGGAGCATGCCAGGAGTGTGGGTTGAAGTCCTCGGAGCACGAGACCCGAAGATCGAAAGACTTATGACCAATACGGAGCAAAGGGAAGAAACCGTCGGGGGACCGCTTTTTACTCCAGGACGAGAAAACTGAGTCCGGGGCATTCCCGCTCGCGTTTGCTTGGGACGAGCACCGGAAGTCCTCGAGCTCAGCCCGTTTCCTTCGCTGCAAGTGCATTTTCAGTGGTTTCTGACACCGGACGAGCGTTCGCCACTCGTTGGAAGCTTCGGCCATCTTTTGGACCGTTTTGGGTCGCACCACAGTTCTCCCTCCAACGAGCTCGCTTCCCGACCTATACCTCCGGAAAACGTGTCAGGGAGCATGCCAGGAGTGTGGGTTGAAGTCCTCGGAGCACGAGACCCGAAGATCGAAAGACTTATGACCAATACGGAGCAAAGGGAAGAAACCGTCGGGGGACCGCTTTTTACCCCAGGACGAGAAAACTGAGTCCGGGGCATTCCCGCTCGCGTTTTCTTGGGACGAGCACCGGAAGTCCTCGAGCCCAGCCCGTTTCCTTCGCTGCAAGTGCATTTCCAGTTGTTTCTGACACCGGACGAGCGTTCGCCACTCGTTGGAAGCTTCGGCCATCTTTTGGACCGTTTTGGGTCGCACCACAGTTCTCCCTCCAACGAGCTCGCTTCCCGACCTATACCTCCGGAAAACGTGTCAGGGAGCATGGCAGGAGTGTGGGTTGAAGTCCTCGGAGCACGAGACCCGAAGATTGAAAGACTTATGACCAATACGGAGCAAAGGGAAGAAACCGTCGGGGGACCGCTTTTTACCCCAGGACGAGAAAACTGAGTCCGGGGCATTCCCGCTCGCGTTTTCTTGGGACGAGCACCGGAAGTCCTCGAGCCCAGCCCGTTTCCTTCGCTGCAAGTGCATTTCCAGTGGTTTCTGACACCGG